>NC_133063.1:5230681-5551363 GCF_048771995.1 Taeniopygia guttata | reverse complement strand
GGCATCTTGGGTTCTGGAATCCATTTTTATCAACAGCTGCCCTTTCCAGAACAGGAAGAATATTGCAAAGTGCCTCCAGCAAAGCTAAGAACTCCAGCTTGAAGCAGGACTTTGCCTAAACAAGGCCCTTCTGCCGCTCAAGAGCAGCAGCTGATGTTCTACCCTACTGTGATGGGCCTTAGGAATGAGGTCCCTCAGCTTTTAGGACAGGCTGAACTCTGAAGATGACTTTGGCCTTGCCCCACAGGAGCTGGGCCCCACAGGAGCTCCTGGAGGCCTCCTCATTTGCTCGGTCACAGCCTCCTGCTCAGCCAGAAACAATCTCTGCTCTGCCTTTTGCCTAGAGGGAAGCTCAGGCAAGGCCAAACCAGGCCCAGCTGCCCTCCGAGGCAGGAGCAGCAGCCCAGAGATCCCTCCCCACCTCAGAGCACAGCAACAGCTCCTGTGGGGAGGCCTCAGGAGCTGGCACTCAGCTGAGGAGGAACAGGAGCTGGGACAGCTCTTGCTGACACACGCACGCACACACCAGGCACTGCTGCGGCACACAAGGGTCACAAAGGACGTACTCAGCATGGCCAGGCACTTGTCCTCTGTCCTCTCTCCCAGCAGCTCCCTGCTGCCAGAGGAACTAGTCGTGCTCCAGGTGCACGAGCTGCTCCTGCTTGAGTTTCCAGCTTGGGCACTGGAGGCTTCTTCAGCTGCAGCTCGTGCAGGTGCCACGACAGAGGAGCTGGAGCTCTGGGACAAGAAATTAATTTGGGTCACAAATGTGCCTGGCAGAGATGCCCCTCCGATCTCATTTCAAATGCAAGCCCTGAGGAAGATGCTGCTGGCCACATCCAGGGCTCTTCACCTCTCAGCTTTTGCAGCCCACTTCTCCAGCTCACGGCCCTGAACCCAAACCCTGCTTTTACATGAGGGACAAAATGTCACCAAAGACACTGCTAACCCAAACAGGCACTTACTGATGCTGGCTGCTCAGGCTGTGGGCTGACAGAAGGGGCAGGTTCATTGGCACCTTCCTCCTCTTCAGCCTCTTCCTCGGGTGCAGAGGCAGCCGGAGCAGGTGCTGGCGCTGCCCTTTTGCTCTGTGCACAGAAAGCAGCAGGAGGGTCAGGAAAGAACCTGTCATTCAGAGCCTTACGTCTCTTCAGCTACAGGCCTCGCTGCATCTCAGCTGTTCCTTTAGCTGCTGACTTTGGCTGTTCTGTGGGGAGGGCCACGTCCCTCCTGGGGACAGTGTCTCCTCATATACTGCAAGGCTGTGAACTGCACCTTTGCACTGCTCTCTTCACTGGGGACAAGGACCCTGCATAGCCCCTGGGCACAAAGGGCCTCACTTGTACCCCAGGAGCATCCAAAGACATCCTATTGCTACCTCTTGTCTCTTGCTGAGACAAATTCCCAGCCCCTGTCAGAACAGTAGGAAAGTGATGCCTAAATGTCCAAGTACCACACCCCTTCTCCAGGCCTCACAGGCTGGGGGAAGTGCTCTGGGAGAGCTGGAAAGATTCCAGTCCTCAGCATCTTCAGCCAGGCAGGGCAGGTGCTGTCTGCTCAGAAACTTGCAGCTCTGCTTTGCTCAAGCCACAGGACTAGCCAGAGCTGCTACTTACTGATGCTGGATGCTCAGGCCCTGCAGTGGCAGCAGGTGCACTTTGGTGGGAATCTTCCTCCCCTTTGGCCTCTTCTTCAGGAAGACATGCATCCAGAGGAGGCTCAGAGGTCTGTTTTGGGCTCTGCAGATAGACAGCAGTGTCAGGGACAGGTAACCTCTCCATTCAGCTCTGGAGCCAGATGCACTAAGGAGAAATCATCTGCAGAGAAATGGCATTCTAATTGTTCAAACTCAAGTCAAATGGGCTAGTTAGATGGGACTGCACTCTCTTGTACAGGAGAACTTCCATCATGGCTTCAAGCACCAAGCAACCCCACTTTCAGCTGCTTAAATGCTCTGAAAATGAGCTGGAGAAAACAGCTCAGGATCCAACTCCTCCTGCAAATTCTGCTGCTGCTGCTGCTGCTGCTGCTGCTGCTGCTGCTGCAAAGAGCCTGGACTGTTCTTTCATTCATCCCACAAGGCTAGCACTGGACTGCACCAGGCCCAGCTCACAGCTTGCTCCACAATTGTCAAATGCTACCCACACCAAAGGTTCCTTTCCCACTCACCCAAGGAGCGGATTCTCTCCAGGCACGGGTGATGTGACCTGCAAGACAAAAGGCAAAAAGAAGCAGATGCTGTAAGGAAACTGCCTGTGCTGGGCAAGCCCACCAAATAGTCAGCAACCAAAGACAGAGCATTCTGCTTTCACTCCATCACTCCAGCAACAACCCTTGTGTCACACAGCAAGGCAACAGCACAAACTACTGCCTCGTGTCTACCCTTTGTCCTCTTTGGCCTCTCAACCCATAGAAACTCGAGACTGAGAAAGTTCCAGTGGTTCTGCAACAGGCATTCCAGCTTCTGCCCCACCCCACCCAGCAGGAGCTACAGCTCCTCTCTTCCCTGGACTTTAGTTTTCTGAAGAGATTGCATGCAGCAATTGCCATGAGCTTACTGAAAACCCTTCCCCAAAAAAGCTTCCCCCAAGTCCCCTTTAGCCATGGTGGCAGTTCTGTGGTGACACAGTGCAGGAACAGCTCCTGGGTTCAGGAGCATACAAGAACTGCTCTGAAATGTCCATCTCAGAGGCCTTTTCCAAGCTGATCCTGTGATTTCATCCCAGAAGGAATGGCTCTTTTAGCACTCAGGAAGTGTCAAGTTCCAAAGGCACATGCTGGGATGAGGGAATGCAGACAAGAAGACTTGAACTGAAGGACTTTCCCTCAGTGCTGGAGAGCAGTGCACAGCTTTTCCAAGGACTCCTGCCAAGCTCTCCCAGTCCTCCTATCTTGGAAGTTTTCTGGCCTGAGCCAGCAAACTGAGGAGATTCCAGACCCCATGGGCACAGGCTATGGCACGGGAGGAGCGGAGCCCCTGCAGGCTACATTACAAATGCTGCCCAGGCCCCTCTGGCTAGAGACACCCCCTTCTTAGCTGCAGCTGCTGACAGCAGCTTTACCCAACTCAAGGCCTCTTGGTGGCATTTTGGTGTCCATATGCCACACTGCACAAAACCGTCCACTTACGTGCCAGCTGGGTGAAAAAGTACCCAGAATAGGCCACGGAGAAAGCCGTGCAAACTGCAGCACACACTCTCTCCATGGCCTGAGCAGCGCTGCCCAAGTCTGCACCAGACAACGCCTTGAGGAAAAACCAAAAATCCTGCGAGTCCTGCTGGCAGAGACCTCGGCGATCAGCAGGTTCCGCCTGCAGTCAGCGTGCCACAGAGCTGCTCTGCTCACTGAGCCCTGCCGGGCCTGGGTACAGCAACTTTGCCTTGGCAACGCTGGGATGTGGCCCCTGACATCACAATAGCAGCCACCCTGGGCTGGTTTGTGAACTCACAGAGTGCAGAGAACCAGATCTTCCCTACAGCTCAGGCCAAAAAAAGCCTGCAAAGCTCTCCTCTGCTACAAAGCAACACAAAAAGCCCTCCTAGTCCATAAGCTACTGCTCAAGGCATCTAAGAGTAACTCCAAGAACACACTAATCCCACCTGGAGAAGTTGAGCAGTGAGAAGGAAGTGGGATGTGAGGAACCACATCAGTGCTCTTTGGCCACTAATGCTTCTGAGCAAAAACCAGGAGACTTCTTCCAGCTGGACTGTGGTGGTGTGTGTTTTGTGGGATTTTGCAGCGTTTTACTGTATGAGTTAGAAATTTATTGTTAGAAAGTTTTGTTTGGTATGTTCCTTGTACCCCCTATTTCTTTCCTTCACAGTGGTTTCTCCCAGGTTGTTTACCCCTAAGTTTTCCCACCACTTGACTGTCAATCTCCCTGTTCCTCCCCTTTTACCCCAAAGTAGGCCTGCCAATCCATGTTGTACTGCCCACCTCCTGTCAGTCAGTTTAACCACCCCCATTTTGTTCTCAAAAGTCCTTTGTCAATCATCCCTATTCTTGCCGTCAGTTGGTCCCCTGAGGCTTCTCCCCTCCCCAGCTTTTCCCCATTGGTTATGACCTATGATGTAATCCTAATGTAATCTGTTGCCATTGGATATCACATGGTGACACCCCTTCATGCCCACACCCTTTATAAGTTCTGGCCTGATCCCATTTTCTTTGGCACTTGTCCCTCACCCGGTTCATGGAATAAAGTCTCCTTGAACCACATACAAGTGTCCTCTCCTTTGTCCCTCTGTCTCGAATCTTCGTGACACCTTTGTGCCAGCGTCACCCTCATGGCTGCACACACCGCCACCTGGTGATCCCACCGGAGACCCAGGGTCGGCTTCTAACTGATATAGTAAAACGCTGCAAAATCCCACAAAACACACACCACCACATCTTCCCCCTTTTATTTTATACATTTGATGGAACTTTGGGGAAAGATGATGTCGTGGGTATTAAACTTCAGTGACTGCTTGTTGGTCGCCTTCCCACCATTCATTTTCAGTAGTGACAGCAGCGGCAACTACAATTTTTGAAGCCGTGGACTTGGTGGTGGGGGTGGAAATGATGCGCTTTAGAATCCCAAATGCCAACGAAACTAGGAAAATAACAACAATGAGATATGCAATGTCTTTTATGATGGATACTACCCATCTGGAAAGATTCCAGTTTTTAAACATGTCTCTAAACCAGTCCTCGTTTTCTTGCTTCACACTGTCAATAAGGCTCTTCATCTCTCGGATGGACGCATGGACGCTCTGGCTCTTTGATGACAAGTCAAAGCAGCATAACCCCTCAAACTCCTGACACCCATGCCCATGTGCCAGTAGCAGAAAATCAATAGCTGCCCGATTTTGTAGGGTAGCTTTCCTGGTTACTTCCTCGTCTTCGAGGAGATTACTTAAGGCCGTCGAGGTCAAATTCGCCTGCTTTGTCACCCAACACTCTAGATTGCCCAATTCATTTAGTGCTTTGGCTGCCACCACCCATGGCAGGAACACACAGATGGCAACCCTTTTTGATTCTGCCCAATGGTAGATTTTGGCATTGCAATGTTCATCAAATTGATTTGCACTCCGTTTGGTAAATTTGGTTCTATTTTTTGATTGCTGAATTAGAATTTGGGAAAGCAAGGGAAAGACGCCCCAGAGTGCATGGACCTCCGAGAAGGCAAGAGGGGATTCCTGGATATGCCCGATCTCCCCAAATCAAAAACAGTCCTCGGTCCAACTTCCTGTTGTATGAGTCATCAGTTGAGTGAGCACCCACTTTGGTGACATACTGGCACCATTGGTTTGTCTGAAATTCAAGCTTATGTTGCTTAATATCCTCATACATGTTGCGGCGAGAGCTGGGCTCATAGTCAAAGTAGACACAGTAGGTGGCTTTCGTGGAGCCCAATAACTCAGATTCTTGGGGCTCAGTGTCGGCTTAGAGTAGATCGTAGACCCATTTCCGCCAGAGCACCAGGGGGTTCACAATGGGTGTCTTAGTGGTGTTAACAAGCCCCCAATACCTGAATATCTCCATCCACTTGTTTGGAGAGTTCTCATTGTTTATTAGAGTTTGGATGGTGTGCAGAGAGGTGGGATACTCCTGTAACTTAGACGGAGTCCCCACCAGGCAGGTGGACATCGGATTTTCTGCTGCACATGACCTTGTTGGAGGGCATGGGCCAGGGTTACCCACACATTTTTCTGGGGTTGCGGAACGATCCGTGCGTCCAGAGAGGACTGGTAGAAGGCCATATGCTGGAACCAAATGAGGAACAGGAACGCAGAGGTTGACATAATGTAAGTCTGAAAGAAAAAGAGACCATATAATAAATCAACGATGGAAAGAAAATGCCACTTGCTGTTACAAGATGGAGGTTAGAAAGGATTAAGGGACTCTTCTCCCCTTGTGGCATTTCCTATTCGACGCCACTGCGTCATTTGTGGGATCTTCTAAGGTGTCTGGGGAGGTGTTCTGTGTTGGACTCACTCGCTGTTCAGGGGTATAAGGTTTTACCCATTTCTTGGGGATACATCTGACTCCTGAGGACATGGACACACACGCGTATCCACGTCCCCAGATGACAAGCTGGTATGGATCCTCGATCTCTCCATAGTCCGGATCCCTTATTAATACTGGAGGTCTTTCTTCAGGTTTTAATTGCTGATGCTGTTTAAAATGCCGCAGGTCTGGAGGTTCCGGCCTATCGAAAGAGCAATTCAAAAAGTTAATAGTAAAACGGGCCTTGCAGAGCCTGAGCTGTGGTGACAAGGCTCAGATGTCTCCCCACTGGCGAAGGAGGACTTCCTTTAATGTTTGATGGGTCCTTTCTATCACAGCCTGGCTGGTGGGGAAGTGTGGAATCCCCGTCCGATGGTTAATCCCCCATTCTTGTAAAAACTCACCAAATGCCTTGGAAGTATAGGCTGGGCCATTATCAGTCTTGATGGTAGTGGGGACCCCTCAGGTCTCAAATGCCTGAATAAGATGTTTTTGCACATCTGCGGCCTTTCGTCCTCTGTGGGCCAAGGTGAAGACTGCCCTGGAGAGTGTCCACGGAAACGTGTACATGCTGGAATCTTCTGAATTTGTGTATATGTGTAATGTCAGTTTGCCACACCTCACAACTGCGGAGTCCTCTAGGGTTCACTCCAGAACCTAAAGTTGGTAAGGTGGACTCCTGGCAGTTGGGGCATGCGGCCATAATTGCTTTGGCCTGGTCACGCCGTAGGTGGAATTGGCGGACCAGACCTGGGGCATTTTGATGGAACAACTGATGGCTCAGCTTGGCCTGCTGGACGATGTTTGGTTGGCCAGTCAGCTGTAAAGGAGCGGCCAGAGCATCTGCCCTGTGGTTGCTTTCTGCAATAAAACCAGGAAGGTCAGTGTGTGACCTCACGTGCAGTACATAAAAGGGTTGCTCTCGGTGGGAAACCAGATTAATTAATTTCGAGAGCAAGCCAAATATCACCGGGTTAGAAACCTCTTTGAGCACTGCATGCTCTGCCCTGGACACAACACCTGCTATGTAAGCCGAATCTGTAACAATATTAATTGGTTCTGGAAATCTCTCGAAGGCCCTGATGACAGCGTCCAACTCAGCAACTTGTGGAGAACCCTCCACAGCCTTAACATCGGCTTCCCACTGCTGAGTCTGGGGGTCCTTCCATGTCATCACCTACTTGTGGGACCCTCTGGATAAATCAGTAAAAATGGTCAATGCCGTCAGTGCTTCGTTACTTTGGATATTTTTTGGAATCAAATCAAATTGTGTTTCAAATAATTTATGACCTGGGTGGTTAATAAGAATTTATCCTGTGTAGCTGTCCAGGGATAACTGTAGGCTTTTATTGGTCTGAAGCAAGTGCTCAAGGGTTTCCTTAGACAATCTCCCCGTGGATGTCTTAATAGGGAGATGAATGCACATGAAATCACACCCTGCCAGCACCCGCAGGTGAGCCCTGGCCCCCATGATCAGCTGAGCCATCAACTCTTGTGGCCTGGTGATGCTCTTGAACATCTGATGACCAAGGAACACCCACTCTATGATTAAGATGGGATCCTTTTGATCTGTGTTCCATTGAAAGATCAGCCCATGGAGGTGCAGCAACTTACCAAGAATGATGAATCAGAAGGGCAGGCCCTCGCAGCACCAGTGGGCTTGCCTGCCTGCCAGTGTGGACTGGACTTTCTCCAAAGCAGCCCTGGCCTCCTGGGTCAGAGCCCTCGGGGAATCCAACTCCTCTCTCCCCCTCAACAAGTTGAAGAGATGGGATAGGTCCCCCGTGGTGAGCCCCAGCCAGGGTTTGATCCAGTTTAAAGACCCACACAGCTGATGGAGGTCCCATAACGTTGAGGGGTTGTCATTAATAATTGGTCTTTGGGGCATGATGGTCCCGTTGCTGATCTCAAGGCTGAGATACTTCCAAGGCAGCAGTTGTTGCACTTTTTCCTTTTGTAACTCAAATTCAGCCGCCGACAAGGTTGCAATAGTGTCCTCCAGTGCCTCTGCAAGCACGTTGTCACTGTGGGCACAAACAAGGACATCGCCCATATAATGCAGTTTCCCCACTTGGCACACACCGGGGACAGAACTCTTGTGACATACCACTGGCAGATGGTAGGACTCTTTTTAATCTCCTATGGGTGAACTTGCCAGTGGTAGCACTTCATGGGAGCCTCTCTGTTGATGGAGGGCACAGAGAAGGCAAAGCATGGTGCATCAGCTGGGTGTAGGGGAATTTGGAAGAAACAGTCTTTTATGTCTATCACCGCCAATTTCCAATTTTGGGGGAGCAGAGATGGGGAAGGTATCGCTGGTTGGAGGGACCCCATGTCCTTGATGACATTATTGATCTTTCTCAGATCGTGGAGGAGGCGCCACTTGTCCTTCCCTGGCTTCTTAATAATGAAAACCAGAGAATTCCACAGGCTGTTGGTTTCTACTATACGGCCTTTGGCCAGTTCCTCCTTCACAATCTGAGTGAGCGCTCTTAATTTTTCCTTGCTTAGCGGCCACTGCTCTACCCAGACAGGTTTATCTGTGAGCCAATTAAGTCTTTGGGTAGGGCGCTCTTCAGTGGCTGCACCTAAAAATCCTGAGAGGCAGGCAGTTCTAATTTGGCCCCCCACTGGGGCATGGCGTCTCTCCTCCAGAGAGTGAACTCTGAATTCAAAACAAATGGGCGTACAGAGGCCAATTGCCCATTCGGCCCTGTAATTTGGACTATGCTCTTGGATTGCTGTGCCAATTGTGGACCCCCTACACCTGAAACCATGCTGCCTACACTTTGCAGCTCCCACTGTGGCAGCCATTTGTGTGGAGGAATGACCGTCACGTCTGCCCCAGTGTCCATCATCCCCTGAAGTTGGATGGAATGCTGTCCTAGGGTGACTGTTATGGTGTTTGTATCTCCAATCGTGTGTTCTGTTTACGTTTGATATTATGTTCTGTGCTTTCAGAACTGACTCTGAAAGTGAAGGTTTGTTTTGCTGTGTTATCATCTGGTTCACCTCCCCCCATGTCTGCTGGAAAGCTAGAAAAGGCTAGGGCTGGCTGGCTGGCTTTTGCTTTGCTTGCTTGCTTGCTTGGCTTGCTTGCTTTGCCTGCTTTCTTGCTTTGCTTCCTAGTTAGGTTAAGCAGTCCAATTCTTTCCCTGGACTGTTGCTTTTTCCTTTCCTCGTTCTGAATATCATCCAACCTGCTCTGGACTGGGATCTGGGAAACACCAAGGAACACCAGGAGCCTGCATTTGGTGATCTGCAGCAGCCATCCCCAGTGCTGGAGAGCAATCCCCAGCATCCAGACCCGGGCGACCACTCCCAGGAAAGACCTTCTAGATTTGTTCATCTCTTCAGAGGGGTGAAAGAGTTTTGTTGTCATCTTGTGTTGTTAATTGTTTTGGTGCTGGGGAGTGCTTTGTTTGTTGAATAAACAGGTTCTTTTCCACTTCTCTCTCTCAGAGGAAATTTTTCCCTGAACCAGGTGGGTGGAGAGGAGCCGTGGGGGTTTATTTCCTGGGTTTTCCCCAAATTTGCCCTAAACTAGGACAAATGCCCCTCGCTCTTAAGGCCACACCATATGAGGGGCTCCTCCTCTCCCAGCGTCTCGATGTAAAAAAAAGAGGGGTCCAGATCATCACACAAAAGAGGAGGCACTGGAATGGCCTGTGCAATGATCTGTCCCTCCGGCAGGAATTGGGGGGGTGCACACAGCACGCCATGAGATAGAAGGTCCTAGGATCAAGTGAGAGGATTGCAGGAGGCATTTCTATCTCATGTGGGATGTGTTTAGTGTCCCCAATGACAAGGTATTTGCAGTTCAGAAGATCGTTCCACCTGCGAGTTTCACAGTCTCGAATGTGGGGTAGAAGCTCTGCTGTTGCGGTAATGAAGTGCCAATCCTACTTGGAAAAATGAATAGCTTTAGTAAGTCTGAGCCTGTATGGTTCTGTTTTGTCTGTGGCATACACTTGGCTGCTGATACCAAGTATGATATGGTGCACAGCAGCCTTCACAGCAACACTTTGACCTACCCTATTTATATCATTGCACGGGGTAGGTCCATGCTCCCCAGTTAGTTTTTTGGCTGGTCTAAGGTCTCCCCTCCCCTGTTTTCCCCACTTGTGGAGGTGCCATTCCTAGGAAGGGGCACTGGCTGATAAAGTGGCCCTCCTGCTTGCAATGGAAACATCAGCATTTGGGTGGAAAAGGCCTCGATGTTGGAGGCCTCGGGGCCACCAATGTTGAAGCCGCAACCTTTCCCATGGCTTCTTCACCACATCCCCAGCCATCAGGGCAGCCTTCCTCGTGCACTCCTCAAGAAGTTGATCAGGCGTCGGAGGAGGGGACACTGGGAGTGCCAAGATGATCCACCGACAATCTTCATTGTCATTGGTGGTGACGATCTCGAGTATGAGCTGATCTTGTAGCTCCTGCCCTTCCACTCTCTTTTCTACAGCAGCTCTCACCTGGTCCACAAAGTCAATAAACGGCTCTGCAACAGACTGCTTAAGAGCAATATATGATATAACAGGTTCCTTAGAGGGCATGCTAAGGAATGCCCGCTCTGCAGTGTCCTTTGTAAGATCTAATACAGCCCTAGGAATCCCTGCAGCCTGCTTCTGAGCCTGGCTCCAGTCACCCTCACCAACAAGGTGGTTTATGGTAATTTCTTCTTCTTCTATGTCAGTGGCATAATCGGCGCTCTGTAAAATACGCAGAAGGAGGTCCCCTGCTAATCTCTTCCAAGTTCTTTCCCACATTCAATATTCTGATAGAGGGAGCAGACAACTAACTAGACGTTTTAAATCGGCAGGGACCATGGTATTAGAGTTAAATGTTGCCTTTAAAATGCTCCTAAAGAATTCACTTTTAGGGCCGAATTCACATTTGGTTTTACAGAGCTCCCTTATGAACTCATACAAGAGGGGTTCCCATCTTGGGTATTGCCCTCTTGCATTATAGGTCACTGGAGCCAGGAACAGAGGATTGGTGTTGTTGTCCACTTTCTGTTTTCCAGGCCCAGCACTCCCAACCCCCACGTCACTGTGGGAACCGGAAGGTGGGGTGTGGGAAACAGGAAGGTGATGGGCAGGGTCCTGGTGGGTGGAGCCTTGCGCAAGAGTGATGTAGGAAGAGGGTGGTGGTGTCAGCATTGTGGGAAAAGGGGTGGGACCAGGTGATGCAACCTCAAGGGGTGGTGCAGTGGGTGGAGCGGTGCAATAGCACCTGGGAGGGGTTTGACTAATTGCTGCAAGGGAAGAGGAGGGGTTAGGGAAAGGAAGAAGAGAGTCTGGGGTGTGTGTGGGAGGGGGTAAAAAGGGATTCTGGGGAGAAGAAGTACTCACCACGTGGCAACAGCCATCTTGTGATGGTAAAGTTGGCATCAACAGGCAGCAGCCATTTTGTGGTACCTCTACCGAGGGGTTAAGAAAAGGGTTTGGTGGGAAAAGGAAAGGGTTTGGTGGAATAGAGCCTCCTTAAGAGCAACCAGGACTATTAAGAGGGTAAGAGGGATTAGGAGAAGGGTTAGGGACAGTGTCTCTGACAGTATGACCAACACTGTAAGAGCGAAGGTACCGAGGGGACCTGGGGTAGCCAGGGAGAAGGTGGCAACCCTGCGTCTTCTGTGGACGGTCTACTCCCCCTGTCTACCCGGTGCAGAGGAAGCGGGAATAGGAGAGTGCGGTGGGGAAAGGGGTCTAGGGAGAACTGGGGATAGTGCAATGGATTAGTCTTAGTATCCCGTCCATCTTGACCACTCTCTGTATCCTTCACAACATCCCAAATCAACAGAAATAATTTCACAAAACCTCCTTTCACTGAAGGATCACCCCTCTTGCTGCCCTCAGTCAAAACCACTCCAACACTCTCAATTCTCGAAAGCAGCAAACAAGGAGAAGCACTACTTCAATTACATTTAGAGGTTTCTCCTAGCTACAGAGACCAGGTCATGGATCTTTCATGTTTATTCATTTTACATCACAGCCATGGGTGTGATTTCAGCAGGGAAATGCCATGACCAGAAATGTAAGGGGGATCCTTCTGTCTGGCTCCCTCTAGCAGAGAGGCCTTGGGACCAAAGCACCACCACCATTTCCCTCCCAGTTCTGTCCTTCCACAGTAGTGTTTAGGCCACGGGGTTGAGATGGGTGGCACGGAAGTGACAGCTCTGACACACAACTGAAACCATCAGGGCCAGGGTGGCACGTGGGACTGTTTTTCTGCTTCAGCAGAACAGGGCAAGCCAGAGTGGTGACACTGATACCAAGCGAGTTCAGCCAAGCCAAAAGGGAGTCCAGCCAAGCCAAAAGGGAGTCCAGGCAAGCCCAGTGGAGCCCAGCAGGGTGGTAGGAAGAGGCAGTGGAGCGGCAGATCCGATTCCCACGCGCACGTCCAGCGTGGCGGACTGATGGTAGCGGCAGTGCCAAACAGAGCTCTGCAGGGAGAGACACCCATCACCATCGACCCTGCCACCATCTGCCGCGTCCTCACCCCCAACCACTGATCTCCGGTCCACTCAGCCCCAGCTAGCTCTCCAAGGGGCGAGCAGGGCAGCAAGAAGCACTCCCTGCTGGACCTGGATGGGCTTTTTGGAGTGCCTCCATTGCTCCCAAGGCATAGCTGATCCTACTGACAAATAGCGAAGAGTTTCTTGTCAGGGGTAGAACTCCAAAGCTTCATTGAGACTGTGAAGAGCACAACTGCACCTGATCACAACCTGCTGACAAGAGCACCAGAGAGGTGCAAGGCACAAATTAAATAGAGAGAAGGAGGAGAACTGACTCGCCAGTGAGAAAACAGTAAGGAGTGGCTCTTGTACAAACTGACAATGAGGGTATCCAATGAGGGAGGAAAGGGGAAGGGGCCCCAGGCCCTCACCCAATCACCTGACGCTCTGGATGGAAGCTTCAAGATGTAAGGGAAGGCACACCGAGTGACGGACAAGGCATCTGGGAGGAGACAGGGGAATGTCTCTGTACTTATAGGGTGATGGACACTTGAGGAGGGATGGGAAAACTAGGGATAAACCAAAAGGGGCACAGAGGGGTACAAGGAGATAAACCATTTTAAAATCGAAATACAATGAAAATACAATAAAGTATAAAAACACAACTCCACAATCAGGTACTGCTAATACAACAGGAAAGCAGGAGCAGGGTTGAGGGCTGTCACAAAGTGGGTTAGGGTAGAATCTGGGGAGGCATGGCCAGTGCCCTCGTGGCAAGGGCACGGAAAAGAAGGGCAGATGGCAGATGGCTGGTGGCTGGCCTGTGCTCTTGAGCAGGTTCCATCTCCAGTCCTGTCCTTCTCAAGCATAGTGGGTACAGGGACATGGCGGATGAATACGAAAACTGGAAAAGGAAGTCTGTTAAATATTGTGCAACTAAAATTTAAATTTAAATGATCATCAAATATACTGTCAATTGCCACAAAACATCGCACAGTAAATGATTTTGAATCATCACTGTATGATGACTATATATCTATATATATAGATAGCTATACTATATCTATATATTATATACTAATAATGTATCAAACATACATTGAAACAAAAAACCGGAGTCCATGGGAGAGTTTAAAGTCTAGGGGACAAGATAAGGGAAAGGTTAAAATCTAAAGGACATTCTTCCAGGGCATAGCCCCAAGAAGTCCTCCTGCAGGCCCACAGGCCTCTACAGTGGCTCACGCAGATCCAAACTGCACAAGTCTTCACTCCCACATGTTGGCCTTACTTCCCGTGGCAGAACTTGCCTTCCCACTGGACACTCACCTGTGCCCGAGCCTGTGGAGAAGCCTGGCTCCCTCCCCCTCTGCCCACAGCAGCACAGACACTCCCAACCTTTCCCAAGAGCTGCAACACAACCACAGCCACAGCAGCATGCCCTGCACTGCCACCACTGCTCTGCTCCATTTTGCCCCACTCTGCTCCTCTAGTCACTGCTGCCAGCCTGTCTCTCCACTAGAGGTTGTGGCCTGGAGGCACCAAGGTCAGAAGACCTTTGCCCACTTCCAGACCATGCCACAAAGCCCATATATGGGTTTTCCCACATTTCCCACATTTGTCATGGTTTGACACTGGCACAATGCCAGTGTTCCTCATGAAAATGCAATTTTTCAACTGAATGCTGTGAAATGTGATTGAGAACAGAGCAAAGCAGGCTCAAGCTTAATAACAAGAAAAAAACTTTATTAAACTACTACCACTATGCTACTATAAAAGAGGGGGGAAAAAAAAGAAGAAAGAAAACACACACAATTTAAAATGAAAACCTTCTAAAGCATTCCTCCTCCCACCACTTAACTCTAACAGACTACAGTGAGACACAATCTGGACCCTAATCATGTTTTCACTCTCCAGATAATCAACACCTAGTTCATTTGCAGGGAGCGAGGAGTCTCTCTCCTGTGCTGCAGACCCCCTAAGAAACACAGCTGCTACATTCTGTGCTTCTATGTTACTACATGGCACTGCCCGGAGGAAAAAAGTTTGCCAGTGGTGACCCTCTCCTTTCTATGCACAGTGCTCTCACCACTAATGCATGGATGGACAGACTGCTTTTAGGATTTTTCCTTTCAAGGATGCCCTCCTAAGAGGGGAAAAAACAACAGTTCAGTTTTTCATTTTTGGGGCCAACAGTCCCCCCCATTTTCCCCTGGGGCTGAGGGTCTAAGAACAGAGATCTTCTTATCTTCTTCCTCTGTGAAGACAGGGGGCACTACCACAAACTTCCTTAACTTTTCTCTGTTCGCTCTACTTCTGTCTTTTCCCAGCTGAAGCATGGTCTCTTTGGCTCACCGGCATTTTCTTAAAATATAGTCTCTTTTGGAGGAGAAGATCAGTTCAGTTTGTGGCTAACAAGAAAAAGTCTAGCCAAAAGCCACTCTATCATTTTCTCCCACCTAGAATTTCTCCTTCTAACATCCCAGGTCCCAGGCTGTCTCTCTTCCTCTCTTTTTAAACCAAGGAGGAGAAAAATTTCACAAAGCTTTCATTTCTCAGGAAGGGTTAAAAGTCCCAACTCCCAGAGATGGCTTGCTGCCCAGGCTCCAGCTCCCACAGCCCAGCTGGGCACCTTGCAGCCCCCCGCTTTTCTCCTTCCCTGCGGCGAACTGCTGATAAAACCACCGCCGTCTCTTTTTCTCTCTTGGGAGAGAGAGAGACTCTGGGGGGAACGGAGACATCCCAGATTTTCTCCACTCTTTCATCTGTCGGGGGCCAGCCCAGTTCCAGTCCCTCCACCCTTGGGCCTACCTCTGAAGGCCACATGGCTTCTCCCCTCCCCCACCCAGCTCGTGGCCGGGCAGGGGAGAGTCCTGCACTGACCGCTGACCGGAACCCAAGAGAGCGAGTTCTCCTGGGAATTCTGCTTTTAACCCCTCTGTGTTCTCAGAGGCGTGTCTACCTTCAATTGGTCAATGTCCAAATTGACCTCTCCCTTCCGGAAAATTTTTTTTTCCGTGTCAAACTATGACACTCTACCCTTCGCCTTTGAGAACACACATTACAAAAATCATTACCAAAATTACATTCAACACACTTCTACATAAAACAGCAACATACACTAAAACCTCCACCCCAATTCACCTTACTACCCAACACATGCTTTGCTCTTAATCTTCTTTGATCTCATCTCACAGCTTTCATTTTATCACCATCTTATTTTTCGATTTGCCCGCATTCTCCACCAAAAATGTCATGGTTTGACGCTGGCACAATGCCAGTGCCCCCCATGAAAATGCAATTTTTCAACTGAATGCTGTGAAATGTGATTGAGAACAGAGCAAAGCAGGCTCAAGCTTAATAACAAGAAAAAAACTTTATTAAACTACTACCACTATGCTACTATAAAAGAGGGGGGAAAAAAAGAAGAAAGAAAACACACACAATTCAAAATGAAAACCTTCTAAAGCATTCCTCCTCCCACCACTTAACTCTAACAGACCACAGTGAGACACAATCTGGACCCTAATCATGTTTTCACTCTCCAGATAATCAACACCTAGTTCATTTGCAGGGAGCGAGGAGTCTCTCTCCTGTGCTGCAGACCCCCTAAGAAACACAGCTGCTACATTCTGTGCTTCTATGTTACTACATGGCACTGCCCGGAGAAAAAAAGTTTGCCAGTGGTGACCCTCTCCTTTCTATGCACAGTGCTCTCACCACTAATGCATGGATGGACAGACTGCTTTTAGGATTTTTCCTTTCAAGGATGCCCTCCTAAGAGGGGAAAAAACAACAGTTCAGTTTTTCATTTTTGGGGCCAACAGTCCCCCCCATTTTCCCCTGGGGCTGAGGGTCTAAGAACAGAGATCTTCTTATCTTCTTCCTCTGTGAAGACAGGGGGCACTACCACAAACTTCCTTAACTTTTCTCTGTTCGCTCTACTTCTGTCTTTTCCCAGCTGAAGCATGGTCTCTTTGGCTCACCGGCATTTTCTTAAAATATAGTCTCTTTTGGAGGAGAAGATCAGTTCAGTTTGTGGCTAACAAGAAAAAGTCTAGCCAAAAGCCACTCTATCATTTTCTCCCACCTAGAATTTCTCCTTCTAACATCCCAGGTCCCAGGCTGTCTCTCTTCCTCTCTTTTTAAACCAAGGAGGAGAAAAATTTCACAAAGCTTTCATTTCTCAGGAAGGGTTAAAAGTCCCAACTCCCAGAGATGGCTTGCTGCCCAGGCTCCAGCTCCCACAGCCCGGCTGGGCACCTTGCGGCCCCCCGCTTTTCTCCTTCCCCGCGGCGAACTGCTGATAAAACCACTGCCGTCTCTTTTTCTCTCTTGGGAGAGAGAGAGACTCTGGGGGGAACGGAGACATCCCAGATTTCTCCACTCTTTCATCTGTCGGGGGCCAGCCCAGTTCCAGTCCCTCCACCCTTGGGCCTACCTCCGAAGGCCACATGGCTTTCCCCTCCCCATCCAGCTCGTGGCCGGGCAGGGGAGAGTCTGCACTGACCGCTGACCGGAACCCAAGAGAGCGAGTTCTCCTGGGAATTCTGCTTTTAACCCCTCTGTGTTCTCAGAGGCGTGTCTACCTTCAATTGGTCAATGTCCAAATTGACCTCTCCCTTCCGGAAAAATTTTTTTTCCGTGTCAAACTATGACACTCTACCCTTCGCCTTTGAGAACACACATTACAAAAATCATTACCAAAATTACATTCAACACACTTCTACATAAAACAGCAACATACACTAAAACCTCCACCCCAATTCACCTTACTACCCAACACATGCTTTGCTCTTAATCTTCTTTGATCTCATCTCACAGCTTTCATTTTATCACCATCTTATTTTTCGATTTGCCCGCATTCTCCACCAAAAATGTCATGGTTTGACGCTGGCACAATGCCAGTGCCCCCCATGAAAATGCAATTTTTCAACTGAATGCTGTGAAATGTGATTGAGAACAGAGCAAAGCAGGCTCAAGCTTAATAACAAGAAAAAAACTTTATTAAACTACTACCACTATGCTACTATAAAAGAGGGGGGAAAAAAAGAAGAAAGAAAACACACACAATTCAAAATGAAAACCTTCTAAAGCATTCCTCCTCCCACCACTTAACTCTAACAGACCACAGTGAGACACAATCTGGACCCTAATCATGTTTTCACTCTCCAGATAATCAACACCTAGTTCATTTGCAGGGAGCGAGGAGTCTCTCTCCTGTGCTGCAGACCCCCTAAGAAACACAGCTGCTACATTCTGTGCTTCTATGTTACTACATGGCACTGCCCGGAGGAAAAAAGTTTGCCAGTGGTGACCCTCTCCTTTCTATGCACAGTGCTCTCACCACTAATGCATGGATGGACAGACTGCTTTTAGGATTTTTCCTTTCAAGGATGCCCTCCTAAGAGGGGAAAAAACAACAGTTCAGTTTTTCATTTTTGGGGCCAACAGTCCCCCCCATTTTCCCCTGGGGCTGAGGGTCTAAGAACAGAGATCTTCTTATCTTCTTCCTCTGTGAAGACAGGGGGCACTACCACAAACTTCCTTAACTTTTCTCTGTTCGCTCTACTTCTGTCTTTTCCCAGCTGAAGCATGGTCTCTTTGGCTCACCGGCATTTTCTTAAAATATAGTCTCTTTTGGAGGAGAAGATCAGTTCAGTTTGTGGCTAACAAGAAAAAGTCTAGCCAAAAGCCACTCTATCATTTTCTCCCACCTAGAATTTCTCCTTCTAACATCTCAGGTCTCAGGCTGTCTCTCTTCCTCTCTTTTTAAACCAAGGAGGAGAAAAATTTCACAAAGCTTTCATTTTTCAGGAAGGGTTAAAAGTCCCGACTCCCAGAGATGGCTTGCTGCCCAGGCTCCAGCTCCCACAGCCCAGCTGGGCACCTTGCAGCCCCCGAGCTCTTCTCCTTCCCCGCGGTGAACTGCTGATAAAACCACTGCCGTCTCTTTTTCTCTCTTGGGAGAGAGAGAGACTCTGGGGGAAACGGAGACATCCCAGATTTTCTCCACTCTTTCATCTGTCGGGGGCCAGCCCAGTTCCAGTCCCTCCACCCTTGGGCCTACCTCTGAAGGCCACATGGCTTCTCCCCGCCCCCACCCAGCTCGTGGCCGGGCAGGGGAGAGTCCTGCACTGACCGCTGACCGGAACCCAAAAGAGCGAGTTTTCCTAGAAATTCTTCTTTTAACCCCTCTGTGTTCTCAGAGGCGTGTCTACTTTCAATTGGTCAATGTCCAAATTGACCTCTTCCTTCCGGAAGAATTCTTTTTTCTGTGTCAAATTACAACATTAAGAAACACCTGACCATTCAGGAGCAAATTTAGACCTTATGCACAGCGTGAGAACAAAGGGAGGCTTCCAGCACAGTGAAGGTTTTATGTATTATCGTATTTATTTACACTATCAGTCTAAACAAACTAGAAACTACGAGCTATCACCTAGAAACTAGAAACTACAAAAAACATCAATGGCCTCTTGCAGGGCTAGTATCTCCTGTCGGCCATAAACTGCTGCGTTGCCATGATCAGAGGCGTCAGGCTGGAGGTCGGCTTGGCTGAGGTTACAAAAGGATGCTGCCCAAAGAGAAAAAGAAGACATTAATTTCTACTGACCTCACAGGCTGAAACTGGCTTTCTCTGGCAAGCAGAAAGATACACAAAGGAGGGCATTCTGTGCACCTCTGTCTCCACATCCAGGACCTTGCTACATGAGCCAAACATGGCTCCCAATCCCACAAATCCATTAACCCAGATGGCTTCAGCTGAAGAAGATTTGGTCTAGGCGACCTGGAAAGGCTCCTTCCAACCCATACCAGGCCAGGATTCTCCTCTGTTTTCCTTTGAAAAGCCCCCAGACTGGAGATTCTCAGGAGCAGGGCCCATCTGCCGCCTTGGACTTGAGCAGACGAGGAGCCCCTGGCAGCGGGCGGCCGGCGCACCCGGCAGCCGCTTTGCCTTTTACCTGCAGAAGTTCCTGGGCAGACCAGCGCCTGTCCTCGTCCGTCTCCAGGCAGCAGCACAGAAAGTCTCGCAGCCAAGCCGACTGTTGCCTGGGCTTCTGCAGCTTCGGGGTGCCCCCGGTGCTGATCAGCTGCTGAACCTGGAGAAGAAGGAAATGCCACGCTCCACCTGTCTCCTTCACACCCCAAACTGCTCACACAGACCCCACTGGACAAGCTCCACTCCCCAGTGGCTCTTTACTCCCTGCCAGAGGGAGGGAGCTACCTTTCCTACCCCTACTAAAAGAACCCAAAGCCAGAGGCAGCCGGAGCCAGTCCAACATGCAAAGGCTCTTGCCTTGATCCCTGATTTCATTGGCTGATGGAATTAGGAGCAACTCCATCAGCAGCAGCACACTTTGCTTCTCTCAGCACTGACACCAGCTCTACAGGCGAGGTGGAAGACAGACTTTAATCTAACTTTACTATTTCCAAGGATTCCTCCCATAATTGCAGCTCACTGCTCCTTTAGGTAAAGCTGCTCACTGCTCTCTTAGGCAAAGCTTCCATCAAGGAAAAGGCATAGTGATTTTCTTGTGCTATTCATGATGAAATGCCAAGGGAATAATCTGGGCAAGAAGCATAAGAGACTATGCAGCCTGGCACCTATCATTGTCAGGTGTTAGCAAGCTTCCCAGGCAGCAGAATGGGAGTAGATTTAGTCAGAGTGACAGGAGCATCTGAGGGTAGTTGCAGCGTACCGTGCTAGAGGTGTTCATCAGGTAAGGAGGTTCTCCTTCCACCATCTCGATCCCCACAATTCCAAAGGACCAGATGTCCACTTTGGGGCCGTAGGGCTTCCTTGTGAAAACTTCTGGTGCCATCCAGTGGGTAGTCCCAACAGCTGATCTCCGTTTGCTCTGCTCAGCGGTGAGCTGAGCAGCAAGGCCAAAATCAGCTGAGGAGAAAAAACACTCACATCAAGCCAGCGTGAAAAAGGAAAGCAAAGAAAAGAACTCCCCACTGAATCAATGTCTAAGAAGGCAGTGTGGAATCCAGCTGTACCAGGGGCATGCTGCCATTCCTCGAGCCTGCAGCTGAGGAAATACGCAATTGGCCACTTTGCAAAAGCCCCCGACTTCAGGTAGTGGCTTTTAGTCCCCTGAAGCTATTAGACTGCTGCTGCCTTGCTGGGGAAGGGACACACACAAGCCAAAGGCATTCCTGACCCCTTCTGCCCAGCTACAGCTCCCTGCACCTTGTGGCTGTGCTCTGCGCTCGCAGCAGGGCAGCCTGCACTGCCACAGGCACCAGGGAACCGGCAGCACCCAAAGGCAGCCCCACACCGCAGCCCGCCACGGCTGAGCCTGGCCAGCAACACCCACCCAACTTGACAGAGCCGTCCAAGCCCAGGAGAATGTTGTGGCTTTTGATGTCTCGGTGGATCACTTGCTTGGAGTGAAGGAAATCCAGGCCTTGCAGGCACTGAGAGAGGAAAAAGAAACACGAGCCTGAGTGGATTGCGTCCCACAAGCAGGGCAGTGGCACACCTGCAAGACTGACTTCCTGAGGGATGCGGAGCCACGGCAGGCCAGGCTGCTGGCAAAGGCAGCAGAGCTGGCTGCTCCAACACGAGGACAGCAGAGCTTTTCTAAGGGCGTGGCTGTTTGCTTTTGAAAGGGAAAGGGCAATTGTTGCTCTGGCCAGTGCCCTGCAAACACAGACTCAAGGTGCACTGCTGCCGGGCCTGTACTCTCTGCAGCCAGACAACAGTGTCTGCTTTTGCAAGCACCACTTGGGGTGCAAGGCTCTCCTTTGAGGCTGAGCTCTGTGAGAGTCCTGTGAGGATCTCTTTGTCTTTGCCACTTGCTCAACATGGTGCCACCAGCCACTTTGCTCTTGTGGGGAAGGAATGCAGCACACACAGGCTCCAGGCAAGGCTTTAGAGAGGCAAACACAAACACACTAGAAGAAGGGCAGGCACATTGCGGGCACTTCATCTGCTCTTGCTACTGCCAGGCATAAGAGAAAGGCAGAAAGGAAGCTCGGAAGGGGAAATCTCTCCTCTCCTTATCACCCATTTGGAAGGGCCGTCCCAACCAAGCCATGGGAAGCACAAGCGCCATCCCTTACCTCCCGAGAGACAGCTGCTATCTCTCCTTCTGCCATATGAGTCTCCCTGATGACATCGTATAAAGAACCTCCATCCATGTATTCCATCACCAGCCAGAGTTCCTCGTCCACCAGGTAGCTGAAAGGAGGAAACAACAGCCTGGAGATGAAGGTGTGCACTTACATGACCTGATGGATTCTTGCTCCTGTGTCTCTCTCAGAGGAAGACAGGAGGAATAGTCATTCACAATGCTCTACAGGGCATGAACTCTGTGCAGTCTAAAGGCTGCTTGGTATCCACACCAATGCAACACGCCAAGGGAGATACAATCTACAGCGCTTTGTCAGCACTGGAGACCCGTGGGAAAAAATCAAATGCCAAAACAAATGAAACCATGTGGAGAGAGGACAGGAACTTTGAGGCTGTTGGCTCAGTGAGACAGGGCCAAGGCCGGTCTTTGAAAGCACACTTCAAACTAGGTATGCCAGCAAAGATGAATGCAGCCCCAATGCAATCTCCTCCCAGGACGCTGTAGATCAGCCCAGAAGCAGGAATTAACAGCTCCATCCTCTGCCAGCCACCAAAGGAGTGGTTGAACTTCTGGCTTGCAGGATGTGAATGACCTTTCATGGAAGAACAGCAGAACCACTCACCTGTCTACAAAGGTCACAAGATTGGCATTCTTATTGCCACGCATGATCTGGATTTCATTCAGGCACACCTCGCTGTTGCTCTCTTCCAGGAGACTAATTTTCTTTATGGCCACCTAAAACAACATGGAAAACATGAACCAAAGTTGGTGGCACAGAACCACCAGGGGAACACAGAGACAGTGCTGATGGGGTGACAGAGCTGGGCTGGGCCAAACTGCCTTGTGGCTGGACATCAGACCGCTTGCTTGGGCACCTCCCAGGACAAAGAGCCAGATAGCCTTTGCCTTGGAAACCTGGCAGAAACATGGTCTATGCTGTCAACCTCAAAGCTCTAACAACACTCACCGTTCCCACAGACTTCCCCCATGGCTTTACTTTATCATCCCCATTTTCATTCACACTCCTCTTGCAAGCAGAAAGTCAATTTCTGCCAGAAAACATGGAGCAAAACTGCTGGACAACCTCTAGGGGGTTTGATCATTCCACTGGCATTCTCCATTTCACAGCAACAAAGCAAACTCTTCCAGACATGACAGATCAAATGCTGTCCTAAAACAGTTCTACAGAAGCTGTGGCACTGCTTGACACTTACCTCTTCTCCTGTGGCAGTCTCCACTGCCATGCACACCGTGCCAAAACCCCTAGAAACAAAACAGCCGCAGAGAAAGAAGAAGTCCTTTAGTCCCTGCAAGTGCAGGACGCCGCAGTACAAGAGGAAAAATGTCCAGGGACAAACAGTAAATGGAAGGAACTGTGGCTGCACTCACCCTCTGCCAATTGTTTCCAGTTCTGTGTATTTAGCCTCAGGATCTCCTTCGCTCACCAGCATCTCTGTAAAAATCCCAAGGAAAGATGCTCCCTTCAAAAGAGATCCCACCCTGCAGCAGATCAGAAAGGCAGCCCCACTCTCTGGGACACTGCGCCCTTTCAACTCACTCCCTCAGGAAACAACACCACCACCACACCACCACCACCTAAAAAACAACAGCAGCAGGACAAGCAGCCCTGCAGCACAGATGGCCTGTCCAAAACTAGAAGTCTAAACTAAAATCTAAGCACATCAAGAAACAGTCAGAGGAGACAGGGATCAGAAAAGTGTAAGCAAGAGAAGTGATTGTTGCCTACAGACATTAAGGGCAGCAGGACAAACACAACCTTTCTGTTCGGGCAATGAACACTCTGGAACATTCAACAAAAGATTTAATCCTTGCAAACATGCAAGGCATCTTGGGTTTGGGAATCCATTTTTATCAACGGCTGCCCTTTCCAGAACAGGAAGAATATTGCAAAGTGCCTCCAGCAAAGCTAAGAACTCCAGCTTGAAGCAGGACTTTGCCTAAACAAGGCCCTTCTGCCGCTCAAGAGCAGCAGCTGATGTTCTACCCTACTGTGATGGGCCTTAGGAATGAGGTCCCTCAGCTTTTAGGACAGGCTGAGCTCTGAAGATGACTTTGGCCTTGCCCCACAGGAGCTGGGCCCCACAGGAGCTCCTGGAGGCCTCCTCATTTGCTCGGTCACAGCCTCCTGCTCAGCCAGAAACAATCTCTGCTCTGCCTTTTGCCTAGAGGGAAGCTCAGGCAAGGCCAAACCAGGCCCAGCTGCCCTCCGAGGCAGGAGCAGCAGCCCAGCGATCCCTCCCCACCTCAGAGCACAGCAACAGCTCCTGTGGGGAGGCCTCAGGAGCTGGCACTCAGCTGAGGAGGAACAGGAGCTGGGACAGCTCTTGCTCACACATGCACACACCAGGCACTGCTGCGGCACACAAGGGTCACAAAGGACGTACTCAGCATGGCCAGGCACTCGTCCTCTGTCCTCTCTCCCAGCAGCTCCCTGCTGCCAGAGGAACTAGTCGTGCTCCAGGTGCACGAGCTGCTCCTGCTTGAGTTTCCAGCTTGGGCACTGGAGGCTTCTTCAGCTGCAGCTTGTGCAGGTGCCACGACAGAGGAGCTGGAGCTCTGGGACAAGAAATTAATTTGGGTCACAAATGTGCCTGGCAGAGATGCCCCTCCGATCTCATTTCAAATGCAAGCCCTGAGGAAGATGCTGCTGGTCACATCCAGGGCTCTTCACCTCTCAGCTTTTGCAGCCCACTTCTCCAGCTCAAGGCCCCTAACCCAAACCCTGCTTTTACATGAGGGACAAAATGTCACCAAAGACACTGCTAACCCAAACAGGCACTTACTGATGCTGGCTGCTCAGGCCGCGGGCTGACAGAAGGGGCAGGTTCATCGGCACCTTCCTCCTCTTCAGCCTCTTCCTCGGGTGCAGAGGCAGCCGGAGCAGGTGCTGGCGCTGCCCTTTTGCTCTGTGCACAGACAGCAGCAGGAGGGTCAGGAAAGAACCTGTCATTCAGAGCCTTACGTCTCTTCAGCTACAGGCCCCGCTGCATCTCAGCTGTTCCTTTAGCTGCTGACTTTGGCTGTTCTGTGCGGAGGGCCAGGTCCCTTCTGGGGACAGTGTCTTCTCATATCCTGCAAGGCTGTGACCTGCACTTTTTCACTCTCTTCACTGGGGACAAGGAGCCTGCACAGCCCCTGGGCACAGAGGGCCTGACTTGTGCCCCAGGAGCATCCAAAGACATCCTATTGCTACCTCTTGTCTCTTGCTGAGACAAATTCCCAGCCCCTGTCAGAACAGTAGGGAAGTGATGCCTAAATGTCCAAGTTCCACAACCCTTTTCCAGGCCTCAAAGGCTGGGGGAATTGCTCTGGGAGAGCTGGAAAGATTCCAGTCCTCAGCATCTTCAGCCAGGCAGGGCAGGTGCTGTCTGCTCAGAAACTTGCAGCTCTGCTTTGCTCCAGCCACAGGACTAGCCAGAGCTGCCACTTACTGATGCTGGATGCTCAGGCCCTGCAGTGGCAGCAGGTGCACTTTGGTGGGAATCTTCCTCCCATTTGGTCTCTTCTTCAGGAAGACATTCATCCAGAGGAGGCTCAGAGGTCTGTTTTGGGCTCTGCAGATAGACAGCAGTGTCAGGGACAGGTAACCTCTATATTCAGCTCTGGAGCCAGATGCACTAAGGAGAAATCATCTGCAGAGAAATGGCATTCTAATTGTTCAAACTCAAGTCAAATGGGCCAGTTAGATGGGACTGCACTCTCTTGTACAGGAGAACTTCCATCATGGCTTCAAGCACCAAGCAACCCCACTTTCAGCTGCTTAAAAGCTCTGAAAAGGAGCTGGAGAAACAGCCTGGGATCCAACTCCTCCTGCAGATTCTGCTGCTGCTGCTGTTGCAAAGAGCCTGGACTGTTCTTTCATTCATCCAACCCGGCTGGCACTGGACTGCACCAGGCCCAGCTCACAGCTTGCTCCACAATTGTCAAATGCTACCCACACCAAAGGCTCCTTTCCCACTCACCCAAGGAGCGGATTCTCTCCAGGCACGGGTGATGTGACCTGCAAGACAAAAGGGAAAAAGAAGCAGATGCTGTAAGGAAACTGCCTGTGCTGGGCAAGCCCACCAAATTGTCAGCAACCAAAGACAGAGCATTCTGCTTTCACTCCATCACTCCAGCAGCAACCCTTGTGTCACACAGCAAGGCAACAGCACAAACTACTGCCTCGTGTCTACCCTTTGTCCTCTTTGGCCTCTCAACCCATAGAAACTCGAGACTGAGAAAGTCCCAGTGGTTCTGCAACAGGCATTCCAGCTTCTGCCCCACCCCACCCAGCAGGAGATACAGCTCCTCTCTTCCCTGGACTTCAGGTTTCTGAAGGGATTGCATGCAGCAATTGCCATGAGCTTACTGAAAACCCTTCCCCAACAAAGCTTCACCCAAGTCCCTATTAGCCATGGTGGCAGTTCCGTGGTGACACAGCGCAGGAACAGCTCCTGGGTTCAGGAGCATACAAGAACTGCTCTGAAATGTCCATCTCAGAGGCCTTTTCCAAGCTGATCCTGTGATTTCACCCCAGAAGGAATGGCTCTTTTAGCACTCAGGAAGTGTCAAGTTCCACAGGCACATGCTGGGATGAGGGAATACAGACAAGAAGACTTGAACTGAGGGACTTTCCCTCAGTGCTGGAGAGCAGTGCACAGCTTTTCCAAGGACTGCTGCCAAGCTCTCCCAGTCCTCCTATCTTGGAAGTTGTCTGGCTTGAGCCAGCAAACGGAGGAGATTCCAGACCCCATGGGCACAGGCTATGGCACGGGAGGAGCGGAGCCCCTGCAGGCTACATTACAAATGCTGCCCAGGCCCCTCTGGCTAGAGACACCCCCTTCTTAGCTGCAGCTGCTGACAGCAGCTTTACCCAACTCAAGGCCTCTTGGTGGCATTTTGGTGTCCATATGCCACACTGCACAAAACCGTCCACTTACGTGCCAGCTGGGTGAAAAAGTACCCAGAATAGGCCACGGAGAAAGCCGTGCAAACTGCAGCACACACTCTCTCCATGGCCTGAGCAGCGCTGCCCAAGTCTGCACCAGACAACGCCTGCGGGGAAAAACCAAAAATCCTGCGAGTCCTGCTGGCAGAGACCTCGGCGATCAGCAGGTTCCGCCTGCAGTCAGCGTGCCACAGAGCTGCTCTGCTCACTGAGCCCTGCCGGGCCTGGGCACAGCAACTTTGCCTTGGCAACGCTGGGATGCGGCCCCTGACATCACAATAGCAGCCACCCTGGGCTGGTTTGTGAACTCACAGAGTGCAGGGAACCAGATCTTCCCTACAGCTCAGGCCAAAAAAAGCCTGCAAAGCTTTTCTCTGCTACAAAGCAAGACAAAAAGCCCTCCTAGTCCATAAGCTACTGCTCAAGGCATCTAAGAGTAACTCCAAGAACACACTAATCCCCTACAGCCCACCTGGAGAAATTTAGCACTGAGAAGGGAGCGGGATGTGAGGAACCACATCAGTGCTCTTTGGCCACTAATGCTTCTGAGCAAAAACCAGAAGGCTTCTTCCTGTTGGACCTTGCTCAGTTCAGGAAAGCAGCAAACAAGGAGAAGCACTACTTCAATTACATTTAGAGGTTTCTCCTAGCTACAGAGACCAGGTCATGGATCTTTCAGCACTGTTTATTCATTTTACATCACAGCCATGGGTGTGATTTCAGCAGGGAAATGCCATGACCACAAATGCAAGGGTGATCCTTCTTTCTGGCTCCCTCTAGCAGAGAGGCCCTGGGACCAAAGCACCACCACCATTCCCCTCCCAGTTCTGTCCTTCCACAGTATTTTTTAGGCCACGGGGTTGAGATGAGTGGCACGGAAGTGACAGCTCTGACACACAACTGAAACCATCAGGGCCAGGGTGGCACGTGGGACTGTTTTTCCCCTCCAGCAGAACAGTGCAGCCCAGAGTGGTGACACTGATACCAAGTGAGTTCAGCCAAGCCAAAAGGGAGTCCAGCCAAGCCCAGTGGAGCCCAGCAGGGTGGTAGGAAGAGGCAGTGGAGCGGCAGATCCGATTCCCTCGCACACGCCCAGCATGGCAGACTGATGGTAGCGGCAGTGCCAAACAGAGCTCTGCAGGGAGAGACACCCATCACCATCGCCCCTGCCACCACCAGTGCTGCAGAGAGGGAGCAGGAAACTGCCACTGCAGGCCCACAGCTGCTCCAGGCAGCACCAGCAGCGCCCATCTACCGTCAGAATCATTCTGTAAGCCCTCACCATCTTCTCCTTCTTCCGGGGGCCCCATGTGACACTTCACCTTTGTCGCTTACGTCATTACCTCTTTTGTACAATTTTATTTTTATTGTTGCAAAATGCGTTTTTTTTTTTTTTTCCTTGCTACATTGCTACATTTCTAACATTTCTGGCCTCTCATAGATTGGTTTTTCCGTTGTCCCCCTCCATTGTCGTGGAGAAGGGGAGAGAGGAGAGGCAGTACAAGGACTATCTCAGGCTGAGGACATAGAAAGAAGGGAAGGTCTTAGAAAGAAAAAGAAACCCTTATGCTGCCTCTTTTGGAAGCAATAAAAGATCAGGTTTCTTAATATCCAGCCACAAGTCTTTGGAGTCTTGAGAGCCAAGAAGCACAGGAGCCCAGAAACCTTGTTGTGAGAGGCTGAGATTGCTGGCTCCAAACATTTCAGGTGCTTATGTGGGGAAAGGGGCAGATCAAGCCTCGCTCTGGAGAGGTGATGCTCTGCTCTGCACACCCCACACTCCCAGGCCTGTATCCCAGCCCAGCAGTGGCCGGTGATCCCAGGCACAGCGGAGGCAATGCTCCACCCCTGTGTCTGGAACCCCTAACCCAGCTCCTAAATGGCCACGTGAGTGGCAGCCCCATGTGGGGGAAGGCCCCAGGAAAGCCAAAGGCATTTTAACTCAGGCTATGTGGCAACCACATGTCTTTGCCCTACCTCCTCTTGGAATTCTATTAGCTGAACACCATTGGAACCAGGAATGGCAGATGTGTTGGTTCTTTTCTATATATTTTCTCTCATTCTCTCTTCCTCTTTGTTCTTCCAATTTCATTCTCGCAGACTTTTCAGTAACTTAAAATCTAACAGGCTTGGAATTTTTTAAGTTGAATACGCTAAGTTAATGCTTGATGGAATGCTTTATGTTGATTGAATCCTGCTCTAAATGTTTTGCCAAAGTTCTCTGATTTTCAAAAGTTGCCTGGGAAGATTTTTGTGTTGTTCCGACCTCTTGAGAACATCTTGTCCATAATTCTCCTGCTTTTCTACATCAGAGTTCGTGAACAAGTTGAAGTCCTTTTAAAGTGTCTCACTGAGCAACGTTTTAGGGGCCTTACATTTGAACTGGTGCAATGAGCAGGGTATTCTTGAGGTGACATGGGCATTTGATCCAGCAGTAACTGCTCATGACATAATAAAGGAGAAACAAATTTTCAGTCAAGGCTGCTATCTTCTGGCAGAAAAGTAATAGACTCTCATGCAGAAAATGATGTGAACTGCTCTCTACTGACAGACCTGCTAAAAGCTTCTATAGAAAGCTTGTCCAGCCCTGAAGAGAGACGGAGACTGAGAAAGACTAGCACTATCCACAGTTAATGGTGGAGAAAACATGAATTTTGCTAGAAGAAACTTTGAAAATCCCAGTACAGGACCATGCCCGGTATCCATATGCATGGAGGTTGGACTCAGAGAGCTCTGTGTTGCCAAGCAGCTAGAAAAGGAACTGAATCAGTTGCCAATTGCCTTGGAGCCTGAAATAATAGCCAGCCTCAGGGCAGAGCAGGAATGGAATACTGGGATGAAGCCAGCCCCAGAACCTGAGAAGCCAGTTAAACACGCTGGTCCAAAGCCAAAGAGCTGCAGAGCTGCAGCTGAGCAGTGCTGGGGAAGGCCTGGAACCAGCGTGTTCTAGAAAGTTCCAGAAACCATCTGGCCAATCAACGGCTGTTGATCTGCATGGCAACTCCCAGTCGGTCCCAGAGTCCTTTACTCTCTATGATAAGCTCACCAGAAGTTCCCTGGGTGTCATCCATTGTGGCTTTTCTTCTCCCGAGGCTTCCTGTTGCTCATTGATAGTCTGATGTGTGGCCACTTCATGGCCCATCCCCTCCAGGACAAGCTCCCACAACTCCCCCTTTTTGGTTTTATCGAAAATGAAAGGTATAACAATCATAGTAAAAATAATAACCTTGTCTTAACTAAAAACAACACAATACTTAATAGACTTTAACTAAACTTGAGAACTAAAATAAACAGGTGGGTTCATATTGCAGAGAATAACTAAACAAGAAGTAAATACAATTTCCATTTCCCCTCACTTCTAAGGGCCCGAGTCCCAGGCATCTCTCTGCCAATTCATTCCCCCTCACTTACCCATAAATCAAAAGAGAAGAGAAAATCAAAAGGACTGGCTATGGTACCTTCCCCCGGTGCCCTCCCCCAAACACACAAGCCAAAAGAAAAGGCTTTAGGGAGGACCAGCCTGTGAGGACCTTATCGTGTGGCCAGGCACGGGTCTCCTGTGGGGCACCAGAGTCGCTCCTCCGGCTGTCCGGAGGGTGACGACTCTCCTGCCTAAATAATTAAAGAACTGGGGTGACTGGCTTCTGAGGGTCTCCTGTATCGGGAATCTCTGAAACATGAATTACAACAAAAATCGGGGACTGCTAATACAACAGGGAAGCGGGAGCAGGGTTGAGGGCTGTCACAAGGTGGGTTAGGGTAGAATCCGGGGAGGCATTGCCAGTGCCATCCTGGCATGGGCACGGAAAAGGAGGGCAGATGGCAGATGGCTGGTGGCTGGCCTGTGCTCTTGAGCAGGTTGCATCTCCAGTCCTGTCTTTCTCAGGGATAGTGGGTTCAGGGACACGCGGCAGTGAAAACGAAAACTGGGAAATAAAGTCTGCGAAATATTGTGCAACTAAAATTTAAACTGAAATGACCATCAAATATACCACCAATTGCCACCAAACATCGCACAGTAAATGATTTTCAATAATCACTATATGATCACTATATATCACTAATAATGTAACAATGTACATTGAAATGAAAAACCGGAGTCCATGGGAAACGTTAAAGGCTAAAATCTAGGGGACATGATAAGGGAAAGGTTAAAGTCTAGGGGACATTCTTTCAGGGCATAGCCCCAAGAAGTCCTCCAGCAGGCCCACAGGCCTCCACAGTGGCTCACGCAGATCCAAACTACACAAGTCTTCACTCCCACATGTTGGCCTTAGTTCCCGTGGCAGAACTTGCCTTCCCACTGGACACTCACCTGTGCCCGAGCCTGTGGAGAAGCCCGACTCCCTCCCCCTCTGCCCACAGCAGCACAGACACTCCCAACCTTTCCCAAGAGCTGCAACACAACCACAGCCACAGCAGCATGCCCTGCACTGCCACCACTCCTCTGCACCATTTTGTCCCACTCTGCTCCTCTAGTCACTGCTGCCAGCCTGTCTCTCCACTAGAGGGTTTGGCCTGGAGGCACCAAGGTCAGAAGACCTTTGCCCACTTCCAGACCATGCCACAAACCCCATATATGGCTTTTCCCACATTTAGGAAACACCTGACCATTCAGAAGCAAATTTAGAGCTAATTCACAGGGTGAGAACAAAGGGAGACTTCCAGCACAGTAAAGGTTTTATGTATAATCGTATTTATTTACACTATCAATCTAAACAAACTAGAAACTACGAGCTATCAGCTAGAAACTAGAAACTACAAAAAACACCAATGGCCTCCTGCAGGGCTAGTATCTCCTGTCGGCCATAAACTGCTGCGTTGCCATGATCAGAGGCGTCAGGCTGGAGGTCGGCTTGGCTGAGGTTACAAAAGGATGCTGCCCAAAGAGAAAAAGAAGAAATTAATATCTACTGACCTCACAGGCTGAAACTGGCTTTCTCTGGCAAGCAGAAAAATACACAAAGGAGGGCATTCTGTGCACCTCTGTCTCCACATCCAGGACCATGCTACATGAGCCAAACATGGCTCCCAATCCCACAAATCCATTAACCCAGATGGCTTCAGCTGAAGGAGATTTGGTCTAGGCGACCTGGAAAGGCTCCTTCCAACCCATACCAGGCCAGGATTCCCCTCTGTTTTCCTTTGAAAAGCCCCCAGACTGGAGATTCTCAGCAGCAGGGCCCATCTGCCGCCTTGGACTTGAGCAGACGAGGAGCCCCTGGCAGCGGGCGGCCGGCGCACCCGGCAGCCGCTTTGCCTTTTACCTGCAGAAGTTCCTGGGCAGACCAGCGCCTGTCCTCGTCCGTCTCCAGGCAGCAGCACAGAAAGTCTCGCAGCCAAGCCGACTGTTGCCTGGGCTTCTGCAGCTTCGGGGTGCCCCTGGTGCTTATCAGCTGCTGAACCTGGAGAAGAAGGAAATGCCACGCTCCACCTGTCTCCTCCACACCCCAAACTGCTCACACAGACCCCACTGGACAAGCTCCACTCCCCAGTGGCTCTTTACTCCCTGCCAGAGGGAGGGAGATACCTTTCCTACCCCTACTAAAAGAACCCAAAGCCAGAGGCAGCCGTAGCCAGTCCAACATGCAAAGGCTCTTGCCTTGATCCCTGATTTCATTGGCTGATGGAATTAGGAGCAACTCCATCAGCAGCAGCACACTTTGCTTCTCTCAGCACTGACACCAGCTCTACAGGCGAGGTGGAAGACAGACTTTAATCTAACTTTACTATTTCCAAGGATTCCACCCATAAAATGCAGCTCACTGCTCCCTTAGGTAAAGCTGCTCACTGCTCTCTTAGGCAAAGCTTCCATCAAGGAAAAGGCATAGTGATTTTCTTGTGCTATTCATGATGAAATGCCAAGGGGATAATCTGGGCAAGAAGCATAAGAGACTATGCAGCCTGGCACCTATCATTGTCAGGTGTTAGCAAGATTCCCAGGCAGCAGAATGGGAGTAGATTTAGTCAGAGTGACAGGAGCATCTGAGGGGAGTTGCAGCGTACCGTGCTAGAGGTGTTCATCAGGTAAGGAGGTGCTCCTTCCACCATCTCGATCCCCACAATTCCAAAGGACCAGATGTCCACTTTGGGGCCGTAGGTCTTCTTTGTGAAAATTTCTGGGGCCATCCAGTGAGTAGTCCCAACAAGTGATCTTCGTTTGCTCTGCTCAGCGGTGAGCTGAGCAGAAAGGCCAAAATCAGCTGAGGAGAAAAAACACTCACATCAAGCCAGCTTGAAAAAGGAGAGCAAAGAAAAGAATTCCCCACTGAATCAATGTCTAAGAAGGCAGTGTGGAATCCAGCTGTACCAGGGGCATGCTGCCATTCCTCGGGCCTGCAGCTGAGGAAATACGCAATTGGCCACTTTGCAAAAGCCCCCGACTTCAGGCAGTGGCTTTTAGTCCCCTGAAGCTATTAGACTGCTGCTGCCTTGCTGGGGAAGGGACACACACAAGCCAAAGGCACTGCTGACCCCTTCTGCCCAGCTACAGCTCCCTGCACCTTGTGGCTGTGCTCTGCGCTCGCAGCAGGGCAGCCTGCACTGCCACAGGCACCAGGGAAGCGGCAGCACCCAAAGGCAGCCCCACACCGCAGCCCGCCACGGCTGAGCCTGGCCAGCAACACACACCCAACTTGACAGAGCCGTCCAAGCCCAGGAGAATGTTGTGGCTTTTGACGTCTCGGTGGATCACTTGCTTGGAGTGAAGGAAATCCAGGCCTTGCAGGCACTGAGAGAGGAAAAAGAAACACGAGCCTGAGTGGATTGCGTCCCACAAGCAGGGCAGTGGCACACCTGCAAGACTGAGTTCCTGGGGGATGCGGAGCCACGGCAGGCCAGGCTGCTGGCAAAGGCAGCAGAGCTCGCTGCTCCAACACGAGGACAGCAGAGCTTTTCTAAGGGCGTGGCTGTTTGCATTTGAAAGGGAAAGGGCAATTGTTGCTCTGGCCAGTGCCCTGCAAACACAGACTCAAGGTGCACAGCTGCAGCGCCTGTACTCTCTGCAGCCAGACAACAGTGTCTGCTTTTGCAAGCACCACTTGGGGTGCAAGGCTCTCCTTTGAGGCTGAGCTCTGTGAGAGTCCTGTGAGGATCTCTTTGTCTTTGCCACTTGCTCAACATGGTGCCACCAGCCACTTTGCTCTTGTGGGGAAGGAATGCAGCACACACAGGCTCCCGGCAAGGCTTTAGAGAGGCAAACACAAACACACTAGAAGAAGGGCAGGCACATTGGCAGGCACTTCATCTGCTCTTGCTACTGCCAGGCATAAGAGAAAGGCAGAAAGGAAGCTTGGAAGGGGAAATCTCTCCTCTCCTTATCACCCATTTGGAAGGGCCGTCCCGACCAGGCCATGGGAAGCACAAGCGCCATCCCTTACCTCCCGAGAGACAGCTGCTATCTCTCCTTCTGCCATATGAGTCTCCCTGATGACATCGTATAAAGAACCTCCATCCATGTATTCCATCACCAGCCAGAGTTCCTCATCCACCAGGTAGCTGAAAGGAGGAAACAACAGCCTGGAGATGAAGGTGTGCACTTACATGACCTGATGGATTCTTGCTCCTGTGTCTCTCTCAGAGGAAGACAGGCGGAATAGTCATTCACAATGCTCTACAGGGCTTGAACTCTATGCAGTCTAAAGGCTGCTTGGTATCCACACCAATGCAACACGCCAAGGGAGATACAATCTACAGCGCTTTGTCAGCACTGGAGACCCGTGGGAAAAAATCAAATGCCAAAACAAATGAAACCATGTGGAGAGAGGACAGGAACTTTGAGGCTGTTGGCTCAGTAAGACAGGGCCAAGGCCGGTCTTTGAAAGCACACTTCAAACTAGGTATGCCAGCAAAGATGAATGCAGCCCCAATGCAATCTCCCCCCAGGACGCTGTAGATCAGCCCAGAAGCAGGAATTAACAGCTCCATCCTCTGCCAGCCACCAAAGGAGTGGTTGAACTTCTGGCTTGCAGGATGTGAATGACCTTTCATGGCAGAACAGCAGAACCACTCACCTGTCTACAAAGGTCACAAGATTGGCATTCTTATTGCCACGCATGATCTGGATTTCATTCAGGCACACCTCGCTGTTGCTCTCTTCCAGGAGACTAATTTTCTTTATGGCCACCTAAAACAACATGGAAAACATGAACCAAAGTTGGTGGCACAGAACCACCAGGGGAACACGGAGACAGTGATGATGGGGTGACAGAGCTGGGCTGGGCCAAGCTGCCTTGTGGCTGGACATCAGACCGCTTGCTTGGGCACCTGCCAGGACAAAAAGCCAGATAGCCTTTGCCTTGGAAACCTGGCAGAAACATGGTCTATGCTGTCCACCTCAAAGCTCTAACAACACTCACCGTTCCCACAGACTTCCCCCATGGCTTTACTTTATCATCCCCATTTTCATTCACACTCCTCTTGCAAGCAGAAAGTCAATTTCTGCCAGAAAACATGGAGCAAAACTGCTGGACAACCTCTAGGGGGCTTGATCATTCCACTGGCATTCTCCATTTCACAGCAACAAAGCAAACTCTTCCAGACATGACAGATCAAATGCTGTCCTAAAACAGTTCTGCAGAAGCTGTGGCGCTGCTTGACGCTTACCTCTTCTCCTGTGGCAGTCTCCACTGCCATGCACACCGTGCCAAAACCCCTAGAAACAAAACGGCCGCAGAGAAAGAAGAAGTCCTTTAGTCCCTGCAAGTGCAGGAATCCACAGTACAAGAGGAAAACAGTCCAGGGACAAACAGTAAATGGAAGGAACTGTGGCTGCACTCACCCTCTGCCAATTGTTTCCAGTTCTGTGTATTTAGCCTCAGGATCTCCCTCACTCACCAGCATCTCTGTAAAAATCCCAAGGAAAGATGCTCCCTTCAAAAGAGATCCCACCCTGCAGCAGATCAGAAAGGCAGCCCCACTCTCTGGGACACTGTGCCCTTTCAACTCACTCCCTCAGGAAACAACAACACCACCACACCACCACCACCTTAAAAACAACAGCAGCAGGACAAGCAGCCCTGCAGCACAGATGGCCTGTCCAAAACTAGAAGTCTAAACTAAAATCTAAGCACATCAAGAAACAGCCAGAAGAGACAGGGCACAGAAAAGTGTAAGCAAGAGAAGTGATTGTTGCCTACAGACATTAAGGGCAGCAGGACAAACACAACCTTTCTGTTCGGGCAATGAAGACTCTGGGACAGTCAATAAAAGATTTAATCCTTGCAAACATGCAAGGCATCTTGGCTTCTGGAATCCATTTTTATCAACAGCTGCCCTTTCCAGAACAGGAAGAATATTGCAAAGTGCCTCCAGCAAAGCTAAGAACTCCAGCTTGAAGCAGGACTTTGCCTAAACAAGGCCCTTCTGCCGCTCAAGAGCAGCAGCTGATGTTCTACCCTACTGTGATGGGCCTTAGGAATGAGGTCCCTCAGCTTTTAGGACAGGCTGAGCTCTGAAGATGACTTTGGCCTTGCCCCACAGGAGCTGGGCCCCACAGGAGCTCCTGGAGGCCTCCTCATTTGCTCGGTCACAGCCTCCTGCTCAGCCAGAAACAATCTCTGCTCTGCCTTTTGCCTAGAGGGAAGCTCAGGCAAGGCCAAACCAGGCCCAGCTGCCCTCCGAGGCAGGAGCAGCAGCCCAGAGATCCCTCCCCACCTCAGAGCACAGAACAGCTCCTGTGGGGAGGCCTCAGGAGCTGGCACTCAGCTGAGGAGGAACAGGAGCTGGGACAGCTCTTGCTGACACATGCACACAGCAGGCACTGCTGCGGCACACAAGGGTCACAAAGGACGTACTCAGCATGGCCAGGCACTTGTCCTCTGTCCTCTCTCCCAGCAGCTCCCTGCTGCCAGAGGAACTAGTCGTGCTCCAGGTGCACGAGCTGCTCCTGCTTGAGTTTCCAGCTTGGGCACTGGAGGCTTCTTCAGCTGCAGCTCGTGCAGGTGCCACGACAGAGGAGCTGGAGCTCTGGGACAAGAAATTAATTTGGGTCACAAATGTGCCTGGCAGAGATGCCCCTCCGATCTCATTTCAAATGCAAGCCCTGAGGAAGATGCTGCTGGCCACATCCAGGGCTCTTCACCTCTCAGCTTTTGCAGCCCACTTCTCCAGCTCAAGGCCCCAAACCCAAACCCTGCTTTTACATGAGGGACAGAATGTCACCAAAGACACTGCTAACCCAAACAGGCACTTACTGATGCTGGCTGCTCAGGCCATGGGCTGACAGCAGGGGCAGGTTCATCGGCACCTTCCTCCTCTTCAGCCTCTTCCTCGAGTGCAGAGGCAGCCGGAGCAGGTGCTGGCGCTGCCCTTGTGCTCTGTGCACAGACAGCAGCAGGAGGGTCAGGAAAGAACCTGTCATTCAGAGCCTCACGTCTCTTCAGCTACAGGCCCCACTTCATCTCAGCTGTTCCTTTAGCCCCTGACTTTGGCTGTTCTGTGGGGAGGGCCAGGTCCCTTCTGGGGACAGTGTCTCCTCATATCCTGCAAGGCTGTGAACTGCACCTTTGCTCTACTCACTTCACTGGGGACAAGGAGCCTGCACAGCCCCTGGGCACAAAGGGCCTCACTTGTACCCCAGGAGCATCCAAAGACATCCTATTGCTACCCCGTGTCTCTTGCTGAGACAAATTCCCAGCCCCTGTCAGAACAGTAGGAAAGTGATGCCTAAATGTCCAAGTACCACACCCCTTCTCCAGGCCTCACAGGCTGGGGGAAGTGCTCTGGGAGAGCTGGAAAGATTCCAGTCCTCAGCATCTTCAGCCAGGCACGGCAGGTGCTGTCTGCTCGGAAACTTGCAGCTCTGCTTTGCTCCAGCCACAGGACTAGCCAGAGCTGCCACTTACTGATGCTGGATGCTCAGGCCCTGCAGTGGCAGCAGGTGCACTTTGGTGGGAATCTTCCTCCCCTTTGGCCTCTTCTTCAGGAAGACATGCATCCAGAGGAGGCTCAGAGGTCTGTTTTGGGCTCTGCAGATAGACAGCAGTGTCAGGGACAGGTAACCATTCCATTCAGCTCTGGAGCCAGATGCACTAAGGAGAAATCATCTGCAGAGAAATGGCATTCTAATTGTTCAAACTCAAGTCAAATGGGCCAGTTAGATGGGACTGCACTCTCTTGTACAGGAGAACTTCTATCATGGCTTCAAGCACCAAGCAACCCCACTTTCAGCTGCTTAAATGCTCTGAAAAGGAGCTGGAGAAAACAGCCCAGGATCCAACTCCCTCCTGCTGCTGCTGCTTCTGCTCCTTCTGCTTCTGCTGCTGCAAAGAGCCTGGACTGTTGTTTCATTCATCCAACCAGGCTGGCACTGGACTGCACCAGGCCCAGCTCACAGCTTGCTCCACAATTGTCAAATGCTACCCACACCAAAGGCTCCTTTCCCACTCACCCAAGGAGCGGATTCTCTCCAGGCACGGGTGATGTGACCTGCAAGACAAAAGGGAAAAAGAAGCAGATGCTGTAAGGAAACTGCCTGTGCTGGGCAAGCCTACCAAATAGTCAGCAACCAAAGACAGAGCATTCTGCTTTCACTCCATCACTCCAGCAACAACCCTTGTGTCACACAGCAAGGCAACAGCACAAACTACTGCCTCGTGTCTACATTTTGTTTCTCTTTGGCCATTGAACCCATAGAAACTCGAGACTGAGAAAGTCCCAGTGGTTCTGCAACAGGCATTCCAGCTTCTGCCCCACCCCACCCAGCAGGAGCTACAGCTCCTCTCTTCCCTGGACATCAGTTTTCTGAAGGGATTGCATGCAGCAATTGCCATGAGCTAACTGAAAACCCTTCCCCAAAAAAGCTTCCCCCAAGTCCCCTTTAGCCGTGGTGGCAGTTCTGTAATAGCACAGCACAGGAACAGCTCCTGAGTTCAGGAGCATACAAGAACTGCTCTGAAATGTCCATCTCAGAGGCCTTTTCCAAGCTGATCCTGTGATTTCATCCCAGAAGGAATGGCTCTTTTAGCACTCAGGAAGTGTCAAGTTCCACTGGCACATGCTGGGATGAGGGAATGCAGACAAGAAGACTTGAACTGAGGGACTTTCCCTCAGTGCTGGAGAGCAGTGCACAGCTTTTCCAAGGACTCCTGCCAAGCTCCCCCAGTCTTCCTATCTTGGAAGTTGTCTGGCTTGAGCCAGCAAACTGAGGAGATTCCAGACCCCATGGGCACAGGCTATGGCACGGGAGGAGGGGAGCCCCTGCAGGCTACATTACAAATGCTGCCCAGGCCCCTCTGGCTAGAGACACCCCCTTCTTAGCTGCAGCTGCTGACAGCAGCTTTACCCAACTCAAGGCCTCTTGGTGGCATTTTGGTGTCCATAGGCCACCACTGCACAAAACCGTCCACTTACGTGCCAGCTGGGTGAAAAAGTACCCAGAATAGGCCACGGAGAAAGCCGTGCAAACTGCAGCACACACTCTCTCCATGGCCTGAGCAGTGCTGCCCAAGTCTGCACCAGACAACGCCTGCGGGGAAAACCCAAAAATCCTGCGAGTCCTGCTGGCAGAGACCTCGGCGATCAGCAGGTTCCGCCTGCAGTCAGCGTGCCACAGAGCTGCTCTGCTCACTGAGCCCTGCCGGGCCTGGGCACAGCAACTTTGCCTTGGCAACGCTGGGATGCAGCCCCTGACATCACAATAGCAGCCACCCTGGGCTGGTTTGTGAACTCATAGAGTGCAGGGAACCAGATCTTCCCTACAGCTCAGGCCAAAAAAAGCCTGCAAAGCTCTCCGCTGCTACAAAGCAACACAAAAAGCCCTCCTAGTCCATAAGCTACTGCTCAAGGCATCTAAGAGTAACTCCAAGAACACACTAATCCCCCATAGCCCACCCGGAGAAACTGAGCACTGAGAAGGGAGTGGGTTGTGAGGAACCACATCAGTGCTCTTTGGCCACTAATGCTTCTGAGCAAAAACCAGAAGGCTTCTTCCAGTTGGACCTTGCTCAGTTCAGGAAAGCAGCAAACAAGGAGAAGCACTACTTCAATTACATTAAGAGGTTTCTCCTAGCTACAGAGACCAGGTCATGGATCTTTCAGCACTGTTTATTCATTTTACATCACAGCCATGGGTGTGATTTCAGCAGGGAAATGCCATGACTACAAATGCAAGGGGGATCCTTCTTTCTGGCTCCCTCTAGCAGAGAGGCCTTGGGACCAAAGCACCACCACCATTTCCCTCCCAGTTCTGTCCTTCCACAGTAGTTTTTAGGCCACGGGGTTGAGATGAGTGGCACGGAAGTGACAGCTCTGACACACAACTGAAACCATCAGGGCCAGGGTGGCACGTGGCATTGTTTTTCCGCTCCAGCAGAACAGTGCAGCCCAGAGTGGCCCAAGTGAGTTCAGCCAAGCCAAAAGGGAGTCCAGCCAAGCCCTGTGGAGCCCAGCAGGGTGGTAGGAAGAGGCAGTGGAGCGGCAGATCCGATTCCCACACACTCGCCCAGCGTGGCGGACTGATGGTAGCGGCAGTGCCAAACAGAGCTCTGCAGGGAGAGACACCCATCACCATCGCCGCTGCCACCATCTGCCGCATCCTCGCCCCCAACCACTGATCTCCAGTCCACTCAGCCCCAGCTACCTCTCCAAGGGGCGAGTAGGGCAGCAAGAAGCACTCCCTGCTGGACCCGGATGGGCTTTTGGGAGTGCCTCCATTGCCCTCAAGGCGTAGCTGATCCCACTGGCGAATAACGAAGAGTTTCTTGTCAGGGGTAGAACTCCAAAGCTTTATTGAGACTGCAAAGAGCCCAACTGCACCTGAACACAACCTGCTGACAAGAGCACCAGAGAGGTGCAAAGCACAAATTAAATACAGAGAAGGAGGAGAACTGACTCGCCAATGAGAAAACAGTAAGGAGTGGCTCTTGTACAAACTGACAATGAGGGTATCCAATGAGGGAGGAAAGGGGAAGGGGCCCCAGGCCCTCACCCAATCACCTGACGCTCTGGATGGAAGCTTCAAGATGTAAGGGAAGGCACACCGAGTGACGGACAAGGCATCTGGGCGGAGACAAGGGAATGTCTCTGTACTTATAGGGTGATAGACACTTGAGGAGGGATGGGAAAACTAGGGATAAACCAAAGGGGCACAGAGGGGTACAAGGGATAAACCATTTTAAAATCGAAATACAATGAAAATACAATAAAGTATAAAAACACAACTCCACAATCGGGTACTGCTAATACAACAGGAAAGCAGGAGCAGGGTTGAGGGCTGTCACAAAGTGGGTTAGGGTAGAATCCGGGGATGCATGGCCAGTGCCCTCCTGGCAAGGGCACGGAAAAGAAGGGCAGATGGCAGATGGCTGGTGGCTGGCCTGTGCTCTTGAGCAGGTTCCATCTCCAGTCCTGTCCTTCTCAAGGATAGTGGGTACAGGGACGTGGCGGATGAATACGAAAACTGGAAAAGGAAGTCTATTATATATTGTGCAACTAAAATTTAAATTTAAATGATCATCAAATATACTGTCAATTGCCACAAAACATCGCACAGTAAATGATTTTGAATCATCACTATATGATGACTATATATCTATATATATATATAGCTATACTATATCTATATATTATATACTAATAATGTATCAAACGTACATTGAAACAAAAATCCAGAGTCCATGGGAGAGTTTAAAGTCTAGGGGACAAGATAAGGGAAAGGTTAAAATCTAAAGGACATTCTTCCAGGGCATAGCCCCAAGAAGTCCTCCAGCAGGCCCACAGGCCTCCACAGTGGCTCACGCAGATCCAAACTGCACAAGTCTTCACTCCCACATTGTCCTGGTTCAGGTCAAATTTGGGGAAAGAACCCTAAAAGGGTTTCTTTTAGGAAAGCAGACTCAATTGGCCCCTCCCCCCCAACCAGTTCGGGAAGGATACTTCTTTGGAGGAAAGTGGAAAAAACCTGTTTATTAAACAAGCAATTTTAAACAATATTAAACAATAAAACTTCTCGCCACTCCAAGAGAGAGACAAACTCAGGAAAAATCTCCTGTGTTGCAGCTGGGCTCACTCAGTCTCTGATCAGTCCCTCCAGCACTGGAAATACCTCGGCCCAGGCCCGGCCCGCTGGGCCACAGGTACGAGCTGCTGCTGCTCTTCTGGGGGTTCAGTCCAGAGCAGGTCCAGAGAAAGGGAAAAAAACTACAGTCCAGGGAACTTCTTCGCCTCAGCTAGCTAAAACTAACTAGGAAAAGAAAAAAGGAGAGCTCTCTCTCTCTCTCTGTCTGTCCATCCGCAGACGACACAGTCCAGGAGCAGGAATGTGGAGGAGGGAGTGCAGTTCTCGAAAACAAACTCCGCGCTTTTTCCCCCCTCCCTTTCACTCCTGGAACAAGTCTTAAAGGTGTAGAACTCATTATTCAATATAAACAGAGCAGACGATTGGGGATAAAGGCATTATACAGTCAACTTAGGACATTCCACCCCTTATCCCCATATCGTCAGCTTACTACTAAAACTAATATATATATATTCAAACCCTACAAACACAAATATAACACTACAAACACAAAATATATATATTATACATACAATATACTGCTATACACAGACAATGGCAGTAATATTCAGAAAACAGTGATATTTACACATAGTTTTCACCCAACAATTAGATCTCCCTGAGGTACACATCGTTTTCTTCCATCTTTCTGCATTATCCACCATGTACAACTTGGTCCCTGTGCAAAGACAATCCCACAAATGGGTTTGTCTGTACTTGAGGCAGAATTGATCCACACTGTCTTCCCTAACAAACCTCTGACATGCACTACTGGGACTTTGTCTCCATCTACTATATGCAAAAGTTGAGATTGGGCAGGGCCCAATCGACTGGTAGAGCCTCGGGTGTTAACTAACCAGGTGGCTTTTGCCAGATTCTGCTCCCAACTTTTGAAAGATCCCCCACCCAATGCTTTCAAGGTGGTTTTTAACAGTCCATTGTACCTCTCCACTTTTCTTGCAGCTGGTGCATGGTAGGGGATGTGGTACACCCACTCAATGCCATGTTCCTTAGCCCAGGTGTTGATAAGACTATTTTTGAAATGAGTTCCATTGTCTGATTCAATCCTCTCAGGGGTACCATGCCTCCAAAGGATCTGCTTCTCAAGGCCCAGAATGGTGTTACGGGCCGTAACATGAGGCACAGGATAGGTTTCCAACCATCCAGTGGTGGCTTCTACCATGGTGAGCACATAACGCTTGCCGTGGCATGTCTGGGGCAATGTGATATAGTAAATCTGCCAGGCCTCCCCATACCTGTACTTGGACCACCGCCCACCATACCAGAGGGGCTTCACCCGCTTGGCCTGTTTTATGGTAGCACACGTCTCACAGTCATGGATAACCTGAGAAATACTGTCCATGGTTAAATCTACTCCTCGGTCTCGTGCCCACTTAAAAGTGGCATCTCTACCCTGATGGCCTGAGGCATCATGGGCCCATTGTGCTAAGAAAATTCTCCCTTGTGTTGCCAATTCAAGTCTATTTTTGACACCCCTATCTTTGCAGCCTGGTCTACCTGCTGGTTGTGTTGGTTCTCCTTATTGGCTCTGCTCTTGGGGACATGAGCATCTACATGGCGAACTTTGACAAATAGCTTCTCTACCCTGGTAGCAATGTCTTTTTACTCATCAGCAGCCCAAATTGGTTTTCCTCTACGCTGCCAATTAGCTTTTTTCCACCTCTCCAGCCACCCCCACAGAGCATTGGCTACCATCCATGAATCAGTGTAGAGGTAGAGCTTCGGCCACTTCTCCCTTTCAGCAATGTCCAGGGCCAGTTGAACGGCTTTGAGTTCTGCGAGTTGACTTGAGCCACCCTCCCTTTCTGTAGCTTCTGCAACCTGTTGTGTGTGACTCCATACGGCTGCTTTCCATTTCCGTTTCATTCCCACAATGCGGCAAGAACCATCAGTGAAAAGAGCGTAATGTGTTTCTTCTGCTGGCATTGGTTATATGGTGGCGCTTCTTCAGCATGTGTCACTTGTTCTTCTTTTTCATCAGCGAGACCAAAGTTTTCACCTTCAGGCCAGTTTGTAATTATCTCTAAAATCCCAGGGCGATTCAGTTTTCCAATCCAGGCGCGTTGCGTGATAAGGGCAATCCACTTGCTCCATGTGGCATTGGTGGCATGGTGGGTAGAGGGAACCTTTGCTTTGAACATCCACCCCAACACTGGTAGTCGGGGTGCCAGGAGGAGTTGTGCTTCTGTGCCAATCACCTCTGAGGCGGCCTGTACTCCTTCATAGGCTACTAAAATTTCCTTCTCTGTTGGAGTATAGTTGGCTTCAGACTCTCTATAGCTCTGACTCCAAAATCCCAGTGGTCGGCCTCGAGTCTCATCAGACACCTTCTGCCAAAGGCTCCAGGACAAACCATGGCTCCCGGCTGCAGAGTAGAGCACATTCTTTACATCTGGTCCTGTCTTGACTGGGCCAAGGGCTACTGCATGCGCGATCTCTTGCTTGATCTGGGTGAAGGCTTGCTGTTGTTCAGGGCCCCAGTGGAAAGTGTTGTTCTTGCGGGTGACCAGGTAGAGAGGGCTCACGATCTGGCTATACTCGGGAATGTGCAGTCTCCAAAAACCTATGGCACCTAGGAAAGCTTGTGTTTCCTTCTTGCTGGTTGGTGGAGACATCGCTGTGATCTTGTTGATGATATCTGTAGGAATCTGACGCCGTCCATCTTGCCACTTCACTCCCAGGAACTGGATCTCTCCAGCAGGTCCCTTGACTTTGCTCTTCTTGATGGCAAAACCAGCTTTCAGGAGAATTTGGATGATTTTCTCTCCTTTTTCAAACACCTCTGCTGCTGTCTTCCCCCACACAATGATATCATCAATATACTGTAGATGTTCTGGAGCCTCACCCTTTTCTAGTGCAGTCTGAATCAGGCCATGGCAGATGGTGGGGCTGTGCTTCCACCCCTGGGGCAGTCCGTTCCAGGTGTACTGCACGCCCCTCCAGGTGAAAGCAAACTGAGGCCTGCATTCTGCTGCCAGAGGAATGGAGAAAAATGCATTGGCAATATCAATAGTGGCATACCACTTCGCTGCCTTGGACTCCAGCTCGTACTGGAGTTCCAGCATGTCTGGCACAGCAGCGCTCAGTGGTGGAGTCACTTCATTCAATGCACGGTAGTCCACAGTCAATCTCCATTCTCCTTCAGATTTACGCACAGGCCAGTTGGGGCTGTTGAAAGGTGAGTGGGTTTTGCTGACCACCCCTTGGCTCTCCAGCTCACGGATCATTTTGTGGATGGGGATCACGGCATCTCGATTCGTTTGGTACTGCCGGCGGTGCACCATTGAGGTGGCAATTGGTACTCGTTGATCTTCTACCTTCAAGAGTCTTACTGCAGATGGGTTTTCTGATAGTCCAGGTAAGCTGTTCAATTGCTTGATGCCCTCTGTCTTTACAGCTGCTATCCCAAATGCCCACCTGAGTCCCTTTGGGTCTTTGAAATACCCACTTCGGAGAAAGTCTATGCCTAAAATACATGGGGCCTCTGGGCCAGTCACAATGGACTGTTTCTTCCACTCATTTCCAGTCAGGCTGATCTCAGCTTCTACTGAAGTAAAGTCCTGTGATCCCCCTGTCACACCAGCAATGGAAACATGTTCTGCTCCCACATATTTTGATGGGATTATTGTGCACTGTGCACCAGTGTCGACCAAAGCTTTATATACTTGTGGTTCTGATGTGCCAGGCCAACAAATCCACACAGTCTAAAAAATATGGTTTTCCCTAGCCTCTACCTGGCTAGAGGCAGGGCCCCTCTAAGCCTGGTTTTCCTTCTTTTCTGGGGCATATGTCTTGGAGGTTCTTTCAAGGGGATCGAAAATATCGTCATCATCATCATATACGGCAGTTTGATTATGAGTCACTGGAGCTCCTTCCCTTTTGGTGAAAACTCCTTTCGGAGTCTTGCCTCCCTTCAATTCACGCACCCATTGTGCCAGAGCACCAGTAGGTTTCCTATCCCATTTCCTCATATTTTCTCCACAATCACGCAGGAAGAACCACAGCTCAGCTCATGAGATGTGCCTTCTTTCCCCATCTGGGGACTGTCTGCGTTGGGTACCAGGACCTCTGATTTGTATTGCTGAGACTTGGAGAAAACCCTCTTTCATCTCCTCCCTGAGTTTTTTATGATTCTCCTCTATCTTGTCTTCTAATTTCTGCAGACGTGTTTCCACTGCTGCAATTCTGGCATAGGTTGGGCTATGTACAGCATCTGCATATGCTCGGAGCTTCTTTGCTATATCGAGCACAGTCTCCTCACCCTCATCTCGCTTCATTATTGCTACAGCAGAAGCGTATTCATGTGGCCCAAGTCTTACAAGTTTTCACCACATCACGGATGTACACAGTACCAAGTCTGGATTTACAGTATCTACATCATCCGAGAAGACAATCTCTGCCACTGCCATTTCCCTCAAGCGTTGGATCCCTTGTTCTATAGTCTTCCACTGGGTCTGCTGCATATAAAGATCATCTGCACACAGGTATCTTTGTGCTACACTTTCCAGAACCCGTGCCCAGAGGCTGTGAGGGTTAGCCCCCCTCATCATTCCTTGGTCAATGACAGGATCATGTGATAGGGATCCCAAATGTCTCACTTCACTACCATCCAGAATTGTAGCCTCGCCTGCGGCATCCCAAAGACGGACCAACCAACTAATTATAGACTCATCAAGTCGTTGAGTGTAATCCTTTCTTAGGCCACGAATGTCCTTCAGGGAATAGGACTCAGGGGTGGCTTCTGATCCTGCCTCAGTTGCCCTAACTCTGGCTTTTGTGTCAGTAATTAGCTTTGAGGGTCCTTCTCCTGGATCATCATTGTCAGTCACTGGCCAGTTGGTTTTGCTTTTCTTCTTCCCTGCAGCGACTGCCAGTGGCTTAGGGTTACTGTCTGGTTCAGCTACAGCCTGAGTAACTGGGGTGTTGGCTGCAGCCTGAGTGACTGGGATAGCTGCTGGTTTATCTCCCTGCCCCCCTGCCTCTGCCTGCCGGCCTACAGCATCTAGCAGTGTGCGATAAGCATAAGCCAAGGCCCAGCTTATTGCAATGATCCTTTTCTCATTAGAGTCATCATGGCACTTCTCTTTCAGATATTTCCCCACTTCAGCTGGGTTTTGAATTTGTTCACATGGAAAATCCCACTCCACAGGGTCAGAAAATTCCTTCAGGATCTGGCCCATATTTTCCCATTCTCCACACCACTCAGAATTTTCCACACCTGGGTGAGGGGCTTCATCAGCTCCTCTGGACATCTCAGCCTTCACTCTAGAGAAGCTGCAGGCTGTATAAAGGAAGTTTACCAGAATAGATACCAGAAAGATGGTCTGTTTAACATTTAGGGGAAACTGAACATTCTCAAAAAGTGACATAACAGATTCAAAAGAGCAGAAGGAAAGGAGAGGCTGGAAAACCTCATGCCCTGCTCCTCCTCTAACAAACTGTGTGCAATTACTAATAAACCCCCAGAACATACTACTGGAACTAGGATGCAGGGTAGGACGAAAAAACCATAAACTATACATATCTTGAACAGACTCCAGTATCTTTACAAGCGCCTTATAAATCACTATCACCAAGCCCAGCCCAATAGCTATTTTAAACTGTGCTCTTCTACTGTAAAAACTACGTGTAAGGGACAAGAATCCTAGTGACCAGAAAAGTACTAAAACCTCAAAAAAGCCTAGAGACCAGAACCACATTAAGGACTCTACCCCAAGAGACATTATGAATGTAAGCAACATGGCTACTGACTGCTTTAACCCACTACAAAATAAGCACAGCCAACATCCAATCAGTTAAGGAATAAAGGCTTTTTCCATTTTTTCTTTTTTTGAGACCCAGTAGTTGGGCGCCAATAAATGTATTTGTCCTGGTTCAGGTCAAATTTGGGGAAAGAACCCTAAAAGGGTTTCTTTTAGGAAAGCAGACACAATTGGCCCCTCCCCCCCAACCAGTTCGGGAAAGATATTTCTTTGGAGGAAAGTGGAAAAAACCTGTTTATTAAACAAGCAATTTTAAACAATATTAAACAATAAAACTTCTCGCCACTCCAAGAGAGAGAAAAACTCAGGAAAAATCTCCTGGGTTGCAGCTGGGCTCACTCAGCCTCTGATCAGTCCCCCCGGCGCTGGAAATGCTGCGGTCCAGGCCCGGCCCGCTGGGCCACAGGTACGAGCTGCTGCTGCTCTTCTGGGGGTTCAGTCCAGAGCAGGTCCAGAGAAAGGAAAAAAAGCTACAGTTCAGGGAACTTCTTCGCCTCAGCTAGCTAAAACTAACTAGGAAAAGAAAAAAGGAGAGCTTTCTCTCTCTCTGTCTGTCCATCCGCAGACGACACAGTCCAGGAGCAGGAATGTGGAGGAGGGAGTGCAGTCCTCGAAAACAAACTCCGCGCTTTTTCCCCCCTCCCTTTCACTCCTGGAACAAGTCTTAAAGGTGTAGAACTCATTATTCAATATAAACAGAGCAGACGATTGGGGATAAAAGCATCATACAGTCAGCTTAGGACACACATGCTGGCCTTAGTTCCCGTGGCAGAACTTGCCTTCCCACTGGACGCTCACCTGTGCCCGAGCCTGTGGAGAAGCCCGGCTCCCTCCCCCTCTGCCCACAGCAGCACAGACACTCCCAACCTTTCCCAAGAGCTGCAACACAACCACAGCCACAGCAGCATGCCCTGCACTGCCACCACTGCTCTGCTCCATTTTGCCCCACTCTGCTCCTCTAGTCACTGCTGCCAGCCTGTCTCTCCACTTGAGGTTGTGGCCTGGAGGCACCAAGGTCAGAAGACCTTTGCCTGCTTAAAATCCATGCCACACACCCCATATATGGCTTTTCCCACATTTAAGAAACACCTGACCATTCAGAAGCAAATTTAGAGCTAATTCACAGGGTGAGAACAAAGGGAGGCTTCCAGCACAGTGAAGGTTTTATGTATTATCGTATTTATTTACACTATCAGTCTAAACAAACTAGAAACTACGAGCTATCAACTACAAACTAGAAACTACAAAAAACACCAATGGCCTCTTGCAGGGCTAGTATCTCCTGTCGGCCATAAACTGCTGCGTTGCCATGATCAGAGGCGTCAGGCTGGAGGTCGGCTTGGCTGAGGTTACAAAAGGATGCTGCCCAAAGAGAAAAAGAAGAAATTAATTTCTACTGACCTCACAGGCTGAAACTGGCTTTCTCTGGCAAGCAGAAAGATACACAAAGGAGGGCATACCGTGCACCTCTGTCTCCACATCCAGGACCATGCTACATGAGCCAAACATGGCTCCCAATCCCACAAATCCATTAACCCAGATGGCTTCAGCTGAAGGAGATTTGGTCTAGGCGACCTGGAAAGGCTCCTTCCAACCCATACCAGGCCAGGATTCTCCTCTGCTTTCCTTTGAAAAGCCCCCAGACTGGAGATTCTCAGGAGCAGGGCCCATCTGCCGCCTTGGACTTGAGCAGACGAGGAGCCCCTGGCAGCGGGCGGCCGGCGCACCCGGCAGCCGCTTTGCCTTTTACCTGCAGAAGTTCCTGGGCAGACCAGCGCCTGTCCTCGTCCGTCTCCAGGCAGCAGCACAGAAAGTCTCGCAGCCAAGCCGACTGTTGCCTGGGCTTCTGCAGCTTCGGGGTGCCCCCGGTGCTTATCAGCTGCTGAACCTGGAGAAGAAGGAAATGCCACGCTCCACCTGTCTCCTTCACACCCCAAACTGCTCACACAGACCCCACTGGACAAGCTCCACTCCTCAGTGGCTCTTTACTCCCTGCCAGACGGAGGGAGATACCTTTCCTACCCCTACTAAAAGAACCCAAAGCCAGAGGCAGCCGTAGCCAGTCCAACATGCAAAGGCTCTTGCCTTGACCCCTGATTTCATTGGCTGATGGAATTAGGAGCAACTCCATCAGCAGCAGCACACTTTGCTTCTCTCAGCACTGACACCAGCTCTACAGGCGAGGTGGAAGACAGACTTTAATCTAACTTTACTATTTCCAAGGATTCCTCCCATAAATTGTGGCTCACTGCTCCTTTAGGTAAAGCTGCTCACTGCTCTCTTAGGCAAAGCTTCCATCAAGGAAAAGGCATTGTGATTTTCTTGTGCTATTCATGGTGAAATGCCAAGGGGATAATCTGGGCAAGAAGCATAAGAGACTATGCAGCCTGGCACCAATCATTGTCAGGTGTTAGCAAGCTTCCCAGGCAGCAGAATGGGAGTAGATTTAGTCAGAGTGACAGGAGCATCTGAGGGTAGTTGCAGCGTACCGTGCGGGAGGTGTTCATCAGGTAAGGAGGTGCTCCTTCCACCATCTCGATCCCCACAATGCCAAATGACCAGATGTCCACTTTGGGGCCGTAGGGCGTCCTTGTGAAAATTTCTGGCGCCATCCAGTGCGTAGTCCCAACAGCTGATCTTCGTTTGCTCTGCTCAGCGGTGAGCTGAGCAGCAAGGCCAAAATCAGCTGAGGAGAAAAAACACTCACATCAAGCCAGCGTGAAAAAGGAAAGCAAAGAAAAGAATTCCCCACTGAATCAATGTCTAAGAAGGCAGTGTGGAATCCAGCTGTACCAGGGCCATACTGCCATTCCTCGGGCCTGCAGCTGAGGAAATACGCAATTGGCCACTTTGCAAAAGTCCCCGACTTCAGGCAATGGCTTTTAGTCCCCTGAAGCTATTAGACTGCTGCTGCCTTGCTGGGGAAGGGACACACACAAGCCAAAGGCATTCCTGACCCCTTTTGCCCAGCTACAGCTCCCTGCAGCTTGTGGCTGTGCTCTGCGCTCGCAGCAGGGCAGCCTGCACTGCCACAGGCACCAGGGAAGCGGCAGCACCCAAAGGCAGCCCCACACCGCAGCCCGCCACGGCTGAGCCTGGCCAGCAACACCCACCCAACTTGACAGAGCCGTCCAAGCCCAGGAGAATGTTGTGGCTTTTGATGTCTCGGTGGATCACTTGCTTGGAGTGAAGGAAATCCAGGCCTTGCAGGCACTGAGAGAGGAAAAAGAAACACGAGCCTGAGTGGATTTCCTCCCACAAGCAGGGCAGTGGCACACCTGCAAGACTGACTTCCTGGGGGATGCGGAGCCACGGCAGGCCAGGCTGCTGGCAAAGGCAGCAGAGCTGGCTGCTCCAACACGAGGACAGCAGAGCTTTTCTAAGGGCGTGGCTGTTTGCTTTTGAAAGGGAAAGGACAATTGTTGCTCTGGCCAGTGCCCTGCAAACACAGACTCAAGGTGCACTGCTGCAGCGCCTGTACTCTCTGCAGCCAGACAACAGTGTCTGCTTTTGCAAACACCACTTGGGGTGCAAGGCTCTCCTTTGAGGCTGAGCTCTGTGAGTGTCTTGTGAGGATCTCTTTGCCTTTGCCACTTGCTCAACATGGTGCCACCAGCCACTTTGCTCTTGTGGGGAAGGAATGCAGCACACACAGGCTTCAGGCAAGGCTTTAGAGAGGCAAACACAAACACACTAGAAGAAGGGCAGGCACATTGGCAGGCACTTCATCTGCCCTTGCTACTGCCAGGCATAAGAGAAAGGCAGAAAGGAAGCTCGAAAAGCGAAATCTCTCCTCTCCTTATCACCCATTTGGAAGGGCCGTCCCGACCAAGCCATGGGAAGCACAAGCGCCATCCCTTACCTCCCGAGAGACAGCTGCTATCTCTCCTTCTGCCATATGAGTCTCCCTAATGACATCGTATAAAGAACCTCCATCCATGTATTCCATCACCAGCCAGAGTTCCTCATCCACCAGGTAGCTGAAAGGAGGAAACAACAGCCTGGAGATGAAGGTGTGCACTTCCATGACCTGATGGATTCTTGCTCCTGTGTCTCTCTCAGAGGAAGACAGGAGGAATAGTCATTCACAATGCTCTACAGGGCTTGAACTCTATGCAGTCTAAAGGCTGCTTGGTATCCACACCAATGCAACACGCCAAGGGAAATACAATCTACAGCGCTTTGTCAGCACTGGAGACCCGTGGGAAAAAATCAAATGCCAAAACAAATGAAACCATGTGGAGAGAGGACAGGAACTTTGAGGCTGTTGGCTCAGTGAGACAGGGCCAAGGCTGGTCTTTGAAAGCACACTTCAAACTAGGTATGCCAGCAAAGATGAACGCAGCCCCAATGCAATCTCCTCCCAGGACGCTGTAGATCAGCCCAGAAGCAGGAATTAACAGCTCCATCCTCTGCCAGCCACCAAAGGAGTGGTTGAACTTCTGGCTTGCAGGATGTGAATGACCTTTCATGGCAGAACAGCAGAACCACTCACCTGTCTACAAAGGTCACAAGATTGGCATTCTTATTGCCACGCATGATCTGGATTTCATTCAGGCACACCTCGCTGTTGCTCTCTTCCAGGAGACTAATTTTCTTTATGGCCACCTAAAACAACATGGAAAACATGAACCAAAGTTGGTGGCACAGAACCACCAGGGGAACACAGAGACAGTGATGATGGGGTGACAGAGCTGGGCTGGGCCAAGCTGCCTTGTGGCTGGACATCAGACCGCTTGCTTGGGCACCTCCCAGGACAAAGAGCCAGATAGCCTTTGCCTTGGAAACCTGGCAGAAACATGGTCTATGCTGTCCACCTCAAAGCTCTAACAACACTCACCGTTCCCACAGACTTCTCCCATGGCTTTACTTGATCATCCCCATTTTCATTCACACACCTCTTGCAAGCAGAAAGTCAATTTCTGCCAGAAAAATGGAGCAAAACTGCTGGACAACCTCTAGGGGGCTTGATCATTCCACTGGCATTCTCCCTTTCACAGCAACAAAGCAAACTCTTCCAGACATGACAGATCAAATGCTGTCCTAAAACAGTTCTGCAGAAGCTGTGGCGCTGCTTGACGCTTACCTCTTCTCCTGTGGCAGTCTCCACTGCCATGCACACCGTGCCAAAACCCCTAGAAACAAAAGGGCCGCAGAGATAGAAGTCCTTTAGTCCCTGCAAGTGCAGGAATCCACAGTACAAGAGGAAAAAAGTCCAGGGACAAACAGTAAATGGAAGGAACTGTGGCTGCACTCACCCTCTGCCAATTGTTTCCAGTTCTGTGTATTTAGCCTCAGGATCTCCCTCGCTCACCAGCATCTCTGTAAAAATCCCAAGGAAAGATGCTCCCTTCAAAAGAGATCCCACCGTGCAGCAGATCAGAAAGGCAGCCCCACTCTCTGGGACACTGGGTCCTTTCAACTCACTCCCTCAGGAAACAACAACACCACCACACCGCCACCACCTAAAAAACAACAGCAGCAGGACAAGCAGCCCTGCAGCACAGATGGCCTGTCCAAAACTAGAAGTCTAAACTAAAATCTAAGCACATCAAGAAACAGTCAGAGGAGACAGGGATCAGAAAAGTGTAAGCAAGAGAGGTGATTGTTGCCTACAGACATTAAGGCAGGCAGCAGGACAAACACAACCTTTCTGTTCGGGCAATGAACACTCTGGGACATTCAACAAAAGATTTAATCCTTGCAAACATGCAAGGCATCTTGGGTTTGGGAATCCATTTTTATCAACAGCTGCCCTTTCCAGAACAGGAAGAATATTGCAAAGTGCCTCCAGCAAAGCTAAGAACTCCAGCTTGAAGCAGGACTTTGCCTAAACAAGGCCCTTCTGCCGCTCAAGAGCAGCAGCTGATGTTCTACCCTACTGTGATGGGCCTTAGGAATGAGGTCCCTCAGCTTTTAGGACAGGCTGAGCTCTGAAGATGACCTTGGCCTTGCCCCACAGGAGCTGGGCCCCACAGGAGCTCCTGGAGGCCTCCTCATTTGCTCGGTCACAGCCTCCTGCTCAGCCAGAAACAATCTCTGCTCTGCCTTTTGCCTAGAGGGAAGCTCAGGCAAGGCCAATCCAGGCCCAGCTGCCCTCCGAGGCAGGAGCAGCAGCCCAGAGATCCCTCCCCACCTCAGAGCACAGCAACAGCTCCTGTGGGGAGGCCTCAGGAGCTGGCACTCAGCTGAGGAGGAACAGGAGCTGGGACAGCTCTTGCTGACACACACACACACACCAGGCACTGCTGCGGCACACAAGGGTCACAAAGGACGTACTCAGCATGGCCAGGCACTTGTCCTCTGTCCTCTCTCCCAGCAGCTCCATGCTGCCAGAGGAACTAGTCGTGCTCCAGGTGCACGAGCTGCTCCTGCTTGAGTTTCCAGCTTGGGCACTGGAGGCTTCTTCAGCTGCAGGTTGTGCAGGTGCCACGACAGAGGAGCTGGAGCTCTGGGACAAGAAATTAATTTGGGTCACAAATGTGCCTGGCAGACATGCCCCTCCGATCTCATTTCAAATGCAAGCCCTGAGGAAGATGCTGCTGGCCACATCCAGGGCTCTTCACCTCTCAGCTTTTGCAGCCCACTTCTCCAGTTCAAGGCCCCGAACCCAAACCCTGCTTTTACATGAGGGACAAAATGTCACCAAAGACACTGCTAACCCAAACAGGCACTTACTGATGCTGGCTGCTCAGGCTGCGGGCTGACAGCAGGGGCAGGTTCATTGGCACCTTCCTCCTCTTCAGCCTCTTCCTCGGGTGCAGAAGCAGCCGGAGCAGGTGCTGGCGCTGCCCTTGTGCTCTGTGCACAGACAGCAGCAGGAGGGTCAGGAAAGAACCTGTCATTCAGAGCCTTACGTCTCTTCAGCTACAGGCCCCGCTGCATCTCAGCTGTTCCTTTAGCTGCTGACTTTGGCTGTTCTGTGGGGAGGGCCAGGTCCCTCCTGGGGACAGTGTCTCCTCATATCCTGCAAGGCTGTGAACTGCAACTTTGCACTGCTCTCTTCACTGGGGACAAGGAGCCTGCACAGCCCCTGGGCACAGAGGGCCTCACTTGTACCCCAGGAGCATCCAAAGACATCCTATTGCTACCTCTTGTCTCTTGCTGAGACAAATTCCCAGTCCCTGTCAGAATAGTAGGGAAGTGATGCCTAAACGTCCAAGCTCCACATCCCTTCTCCAGGCCTCACAGGCTGGGGGAATTGCTCTGGGAGAGCTGGAAAGATTCCAGTCCTCAGCATTTTCAGCCAGGCACGGCAGGTGCTGTCTGTTCAGAAACTTGCAGCTCTGCTTTGCTCCAGCCACAGGACTAGCCAGAGCTGCCACTTACTGATGCTGGATGCTCAGGCCCTGCAGTGGCAGCAGGTGCACTTTGGTGGGAATCTTCCTCTCCTTTGGTCTCTTCTTCAGGAAGACATGCATCCAGAGGAGGCTCAGAGGTCTGTTTTGGGCTCTGCAGATAGACAGCAGTGTCAGGGACAGGTAACCTCTCTATTCAGCTCTGGAGCCAGAATCACTAAGGAGAAATCATCTGAAGAGAAATGGCATTCTAATTGTTCAAACTCAAGTAAAATGGGCCAGTTAGATGGGACTGCACTCTCTTGTACAGGAGAACTTCCATCATGGCTTCAAGCACCAAACAACCCCACTTTCAGCTGCTTAAAAGCTCTGAAAAGGAACTGGAGAAACAGCCTGGGATCCAACTCCTCCTGCAGATTCTGCTGCTGCTGCTGCTTCTGCTGCTGCTGCTGCTGCTGCTGCTGCTGCTGCTGCTGCTGCTGCTGCAAAGAGCCTGGACTGTTGTTTCATTCATCCAACCAGGCTGGCACTGGACTGCACCAGGCCCAGCTCACAGCTTGCTCCACAATTGTCAAATGCTACCCACACCAAAGGCTCCTTTCCCACTCACCCAAGGAGCGGATTCTCTCCAGGCACAGGTGATGTGACCTGCAAGACAAAAGGCAAAAAGAAGCAGATGCTGTAAGGAAACTGCCTGTGCTGGGCAAGGCCACCAAATAGTCAGCAACCAAAGACAGAGCATTCTGCTTTCACTCCATCACTCCAGCAACAAACCTTGTGTCACACAGCAAGACAACAGCACAAACTACTGCCTCGTGTCTACATTTTGTTCCCTTTGGCCTCTCAACCCATAGAAACTTGAGACTGAGAAAGTCCCAGTGGTTCTGCAACAGGCATTCCAGCTTCTGCCCCACGCCACCCAGCAGGAGCTACAGCTCCTCTCTTCCCTGGATTTCAGTTTTCTGAAGGGATTGCATGCAGCAATTGCCATGAGCTTACTGAAAACCCTTCCCCAAAAAAGCTTCACCCAGGTCCCTATTAGCCATGGTGGCAGTTCTGTGGTGACACAGTGCAGGAGCAGCTCCTGGGTTCAGAAGCATACAAGAACTGCTCTGAAATGTCCATCTCAGAGGCCTTTTCCAAGCTGATCCTGTGATTTCATCCCAGAAGGAATGGCTCTTTTAGCAATCAGGAAGTGTCAAGTTCCACAGGCACATGCTGGGATGAGGGAATGCAGACAAGAAGACTTGAACTGAGGGACTTTCCCTCAGTGCTGGAGAGCAGTGCACAGCTTTTCCAAGGACTCCTGCCAAGCTCTCCCAGTCTTCCTATCTTGGAAGTTGTCTGCCTTGAGCCAGCAAACTGAGGAGATTCCAGACCCCATTGGCACAGGCTATGCCACGGGAGGAGCGGAGCCCCTGCAGGCTACATTACAAATGCTGCCCAGGCCCCTCTGGCTAGAGACACCCCCTTCTTAGCTGCAGCTGCTGACAGCAGCTTTACCCAACTCAAGGCCTCTTGGTGGCATTTTGGTGTCCATATGCCACACTGCACAAAACCGTCCACTTACGTGCCAGCTGGGTGAAAAAGTACCCAGAATAGGCCACGGAGAAAGCCGTGCAAACTGCAGCACACACTCTCTCCATGGCCTGAGCAGCACTGCCCAAGTCTGCACCAGACAACGCCTGCGGGGAAAAACCAAAAATCCTGCGAGTCCTGATGGCAGAGACCTCGGTGATCAGCAGGTTCCGCCTGCAGTCAGCATGCCACAGAGCTGCTCTGCTCACTGAGCCCTGCCGGGCCTGGGCACAGCAACTTTGCCTTGGCAACGCTGGGATGCGGCCCCTGACATCACAATAGCAGCCACCCTGGGCTGGTTTGTGAACTCACAGAGTGCAGGGAACCAGATCTTCCCTACAGCTCAGGCCAAAAAAAGCCTGCAAAGCTCTCCTCTGCTACAAAGCAACACAAAAAAGCCCTCCTAGTCCATAAGCTACTGCTCAAGGCATCTAAGAGTAACTCCAAGAACTCACTAATCCCCTATAGCCCACCTGGAGAAATTGAGCACTGAGAAGGGAGCAGGATGTGAGGAACCACATCAGTGCTCTTTGGCCACTAATGCTTCTGAGCAAAAACCAGGAGGCTTCTTCCAGCTGGACTGTGGTGGTATGTGTTTTGTGTGATTTTGCAGCATTTTACTGTATGAGTTAGAAATTTATTGTTAGAAGGTTTTGTTTGGTATGTTCCTTGTACCCCCTATTTCTTCCCTTCACAGTGGTTTCTCCCAGGTTGTTTACCCCTAGGTTTTCCCATCACTTGACTGTCAAATCTCCCTGTTCCTCCCCTTTTACCCCAAAGTAGACGTGCCAATCCAAGTTGTGCTGCCCACCTCCTGTCAGTCCATTTTGTTCTCAAAAGTTCTTTGTCAATCATCCCTATTCTTGCCGTCACTTTGTCCCCTCAGGCTTCTCCCCTCCCCAGCTTTTCCCCATTGGTTATGACCTGTGATGTAATCCTAATGTAATCTGTTTCCATTGGATGTCACATGGTGACACCTCTTCACGCCGACACCCTTTATAAGTTCTAGCCGGATCCCATTTTCTTTGACACTTGTCCCTCACCCGGTTCATGGAATAAAGTCTCCTTGAACCACATACAAGTGTCCTCTCCTTTGTCCCTCTGTCTCAAATCTTCGTGACACCTTTGTGCCAGCGTCACCCTCACGACTGCACACACCGCCACCGGGTGATCTCACCGTAGACCCAGGGTCGGCTTCTAACTGCTATAGTAAAATGCTGCAAAATCCCACAAAACACACACCACCACATCTTCCCCCTTTTATTTTATACATTTGATGGAACTCTGGGGAAAGATGATGTCGTGGGTATTAAACTTCAGTGACTGCTTGTTGGTCGCCTTCCCACCATTCGTTTTCAGTAGTGACAGCAGCGGCAACTACAATTTTTGAAGCCGTGGACTTGGTGGTGGGGGTGGAAATGATGCGCTTTAGAATCCCAAATGCCAACGAAACTAGGAAAATAACAACAATGAGATATGCAATGTCTTTTATGATGGATACTACCCATCTGGAAAGATTCCAGTTTTTAAACATGTCTCTAAACCAGTCCTCGTTTTCTTGCTTCACACTGTCAATAAGGCTCTTCATCTCTCGGATGGATGCATGGACGCTCTGGCTCTTTGATGACAAGTTAAAGCAGCATAACCCCTCAAACTCCTGACACCCATGCCCATGTGCCAGTAGCAGAAAATCAATAGCTGCCCGATTTTGTAGGGTAGCTTTCCTGGTTATTTCCTCATCTTCGAGGAGATTACTTAAGGCCGTCGAGGTCAAATTCGCCTGCTTCGTCACCCAACACTCTAGATTGCCCAATTCACTTAGTGCTTTGGCTGCCACCACCCATGGCAGGAACACACAGAGCAACCCTTTTTGATTCTGCCCAATGGTAGATTTTGGCATTGCAATGTTCATCAAATTGATTTGCACTCCGTTTGGTAAATTTTGTTCTATTTTTTGATTGCTGAATTAGAATTTGGGAAAGCAAGGGAAAGACGCCCCAGAGTGCATGGACCTCCGAGAAGGCAAGAGGGGATTCCTGGGTATGCCTGATCTCCACAAATAAAAAACAGTCCTCGGTCCAACTTCCTGTCATATGAGTCATCAGTTGAGGGAGCACCCACTTTGGTGACATACTGGCACCATTGGTTTGTCTGAAATTCAAGCTTATGTTGCTTAACATCCTCATACAAGTTGCGGCGAGAACTGGGCTCATAGTCAAAGTAGACACAGTAGGTGGCTTTCGTGGAGCCCAATAACTCCAATTCTTGGGGCTCAGTGTCGGCGTAGGGTAGATCGTAGACCCATTTCCGCCAGAGCACCAGGGGGTTCACAATGGGTGTCTTAGTGGTGTTAACAAGCCCCCAATACCTGAATATCTCCATCCACTTGTTTGGAGAGTTCTCATTGTTAATTTGAGTTTGGATGGTGTGCAGAGAGGTGGGATACTCCTGTAACTTAGACGGAGTCCCCACCAGGCAGGTGGACATCGGATTTTCTGCTGCGGATGACCTTGTTGGAGGGCATGGGCCAGGGTTACCCACACATTTTTCTGGGGTTGCGGAATGATCCGTGTGTCCAGAGAGGACTGGTAGAGGGCCATATGCTGGAACCAAATGAGGAACAGGAACACAGAGGTTGACATAATGTAAGTCTGAAAGAAAAAGAGACCATATAATAAATCAACGATGGAAAGAAAATGCCACTTGCTGTTACAAGATGGAGGTTAGAAAGGATTAGGGGACTCTTCTCCCCTTGTGGCGTTTCCTATTCGACGCCACTGCGCCATTTGTGGGATCTTCTCAGGTGTCTGGGGAGGTTTTCTGTGTTGGACTCAATCGCTTTTCAGGGATATAAGGTTTTACCCATTTCTTGGGGATACATCTGACTCCTGAGGACATGGACACGCGTATCCACGTCCCCAGATGACAAGCTGGTATGGATCCTGGATCTCTCTAGAGTCCGGATCCCTTATTAATACTGGAGGTCTTTCTTCAGGTTTTAATTGCTGATGCTGTTTAAAATGCTGCAGGATTGGCGGTTCTGGCCTATCAAAAGAACAATTCAAAAAGTTAATAGTAAAACGGGCTTTGCAGAGCCTGAGCTGTGGTGACAAGGCTCAGATGTCTCCCCACTGGTGAAGGAGGACTTCCTTTAATGTTTGATGGGTCCTTTCTATCACAGCCTGGCTGGTGGGGAAGTATGGAATCCCCGTCTGATGGTTAATCCCCCATTCTTGTAAAAACTCACCAAATGCCTTGGAAGTATAGGCTGGGCCATTATCAGTCTTGATGGTAGTGGGGACCCCTAATGTCCCAAATGCCTGAATAAGATGTTTTTGCACATCTGCGGCCTTTTGTCCTCTGTGGGCCGAGGTGAAGGCTGCCCCGGAGAGTGTCCACGGAAACGTGTACATTCTGGAATCTTCTGAATTTGTGTATATGTGTAATGTCAGTTTGCCACACCTCACAACTGCAGAGTCCTCTAGGGTTCGCTCCAGAACTTAAAGTTGGTAAGGTGGACTCCTGGCAGTCGGGGCAGGCGGCCATAATTGCTTTGGCCTGGTCACGCCGTAGGTGGAATTGGCGGACCAGACCTGAGGCATTTTGATGGAACAGCTGATGGCTCAGCTTGGCCTGCTGGACGATGTTTGGTTGGCCAGCTAGCTGTAAAGGGGCATCCAGAGCATCTGCCCTGTGGTTGCTTTCTGCAATAAAACCAGGAAGGTCGGTGTGTGACCTCACGTGCATTACATAAAAGGGTTGCTCTCGGTGGGAAACCAGATGAATTAATTTCGAGAGCAAGCCAAATATCACCGGGTTAGAAACCTCTTTGAGCACTGCATGCTCTGCCCTGGACACAACACCTGCTATGTAAGCCGAATCTGTAACAATATTAATTGGTTCTGGAAACCTCTCGAAGGCCCTGATGACAGCGTCCAACTCAGCAACTTGTGGAGAACCCTCCACAGCCTTAACATCTGCTTCCCACTGCTGAGTCTGGGGGTCCTTCCATGTCATCACCTACTTGTGGGACCCTCTGGATAAATCAGTAAAAATGGTCAATGCCGTCAGTGCTTCGTTACTTTGGATATTTTTTGGAATCAAATCAAATTGTGTTTCAAATAATTTATGACCTGGGTGGTTAATAAGAATTTATCCTGTGTAGCTGTCCAGGGATAACTGTAGGCTTTTATTGGTCTGAAGCAAGTGCTCAAGGGTTTCCTTAGACAATCTCCCCGTGGATGTCTTAATAGGGAGATGAATGCACATGAAATCACACCCTGACAGCACCCGCAGGTGAGCCCTGGCCCCCACGATCAGCTGAGCCATCAACTCTTGTGGCCTGGTGATGCTCTTGGACATCTGATGACCAAGGAACACCCACCCTATGATTAAGAGGGGATCCTTTTGATCTGTGTCCCATTGAAAAATCAGCCCATGGAGGTGCAGCAACTTACCAAGAATGATGAATCAGAAGGGCAGGCCCTCGCAGCACCAGTGGGCTTGCCTGCCTGCCAATGTGGACTGGACTTTCTCCAAAGCAGCCCTGGCCTCCTGGGTCAGAGCCCTCGGGGAATCCAACTCCTGTCTCCCCCTCAACAAGTTAAAGAGATGGGATAGGTCCCCCGTGGTGAGCCCCAGCCAGGGTTTGATCCAGTTTAAAGACCCACACAGCTGATGGAGGTCCCATAACGTTGAGGGGTTGTCATTAATAATTGGTCTTTGGGGCATGATGGTCCCGTTGCTGATCTCAAGGCTGAGATACTTCCAAGGCAGCAGTTGCTGCACTTTTTCCTTTTGTAACTCAAATTCAGCCACCGACAAGGCTGCAATAGTGTCCTCCAGTGCCTCTGCAAGCACGTTGTCACTGTGGGCACAAACAAGGATATCGTCCATATAATGGTATAAGCTGCAGTTTCCCCACTTGGCACACACCGGGGACAGAACTCTGGTGACATACCACTGGCAGATGGTAGGACTCTTTTTAATCCCCTATGGGTGAACTCGCCAGTGGTAGCACTTCATGGGAGCCTCTCTGTTGATGGAGCGTAGAGAGAAGGCAAAGCATGGTGCATCAGCTGGGTGTAGGGGAATTTGGAAGAAACAGTCTTTTATGTCTATCACCGCCAGTTTCCAATTTTGGGCGAGCATAGATGGGGAAGGTATCCCTGGTTGGAGGGACCCCATGTCCTTGATGACATTATTGATCTTTCTCAGATCGTGGAGGAGGAACCACTTGTCCTTCCCTGGCTTCTTAATAATGAAAACCAGAGAATTCCACGGGCTGTTGGTTTCTACTATATGGCCTTTGGCCAGTTCCCGCTTCACAATCTGAGTGAGCGCTCTTAATTTTTTCGTTGCTTAGCGGCCACTGCTCTACCCAGACAGGTTTATTTGTGAGCCAATTAAGTCTTTGGGTAGGGCGCTCTTCAGTGGCTGCACCTAAAAATCCTGAGAGGCTGGCAGTTCTAATTTGGTCCCCCACTGGGAAATGGCATCTCTCCTCCAGAGAGTGAACTCTGAATTCAAAACAAATGGGCGTACAGAGGCCAATTGCCCATTCGGTCCTGTAATTTGGACTATGCTCTTGGATTGCTGTGCCAATTGTGGACCCCCTACACCTGAAACCATGCTGCCTACACTTTGCAGCTCCCACTGTGGCAGCCATTTGTGTGGAGGAATGACCGTCACATCTGCCCCAGTGTCCATCATCCCCTGAAGTTGGATGGAATGCCCCTCGCTCTTAAGGCCACACCATATGAGGGGCTTCTCCTCTCCCAGCGTCTTGGTATAAAAAAAAGAGGGGTCCAGATCATCACACAAAAGAGGAGGCACTGGAATGGCCTGTGCAATGATCTGTCCCTCCGTCAGGAATTGGGGGGGTGCACACAGCACGCCATGAGATAGAAGGTCCTAGGATCAAGTGAGAGGATTGCAGGAGGGATTTCTATCTCATGTGGGGTGTGTTTAGTGTCCCCAATGACAAGGTATTTGCAGATCAGAAGGTCGTTCCGCCTGCGAGTTTCACAGTCTCAAATGTGGGGTAGAAGCTCTGCTGTTGCGGTAATGAAGTGCCAATCCTACTTGGAAAAATGAATAGCTTTAGTAAGTCTGAGCCTGTATGGTTCTGTTTTGTCTGTGGCATACACTTGGCTGCTGATACCAAGTACGATATGGTGCACAGCAGCCTTCACGGCAACACTTTGACCTACCCTATTTATATCATTGTACGGGGTAGGTCCATGCTCCCCAGTTAGTTTTTTGGCTGGTCTAAGGTCTCCCCTCCCCTGTTTTCCCCACTTGTGGAGGTGCCATTCCTAGGAAGGGGCACTGGCTGATAAAGTGGCCCTCCTGCTTGCAATGGAAACATCAGCATTTGGGTGGAAAAGGCCTCGATGTTGGAGGCCTCGGGGCCACCAATGTTGAAGCCGCAACCTTTCCCATGGCTTCTTCACCACATCCCCAGCCATCAGGATGGCCTTCCTCGTGCACTCCTCAAGAAGTTGATCAGGCGTCGGAGGAGGGGACACTGGGAGTGCCAAGATGATCCACCGACAAGCTTCATTGGCATTGGTGGTGATGATCTCGAGTATGAGCTGATCTTGTAGCTCCTGCCCTTCCACTCTCTTTTCTACAGCAGCTCTCACCTGGTCCACAAAGTCAATAAATGGCTCTGCAACAGACTGCTTAAGAGCAATATATGATATAACAGGTTCCTTAGAGGGCATGCTAAGGAATGCCCGCTCTGCAGTGTCCTTTGTAAGATCTAATACAGCCCTAGGAATCCCTGCAGCCTGCTTCTGAGCCTGGCTCCAGTCACCCTGACCAACAAGGTGGTTTATGGTGATTTCTTCTTCTTCTATGTCAGTGGCATAATCGGTGCTCTGTAAAATACCCAGAAGGAGGTCCCCTGCTAATCTCTTCCAAGTTCTTTCCCCCATTTTATATTCTGATAGAATATAAATATATTCTGTGATTTCAGTAGGGTCTTTCAGATTACTTCCTTACATATTTTGCCTCACCTCTAAATATAAATTCATTCCTTGTCAATAACCTGTCTGGCAGAAAATGGTAGCTCTACTCAAAGGGAACATTGCATTGAAGGGCTGCCTTAATGACACACCACAGGAAATTATATCCCAAGTCTTCCATATCAGGTTTGGTGAGGAACCTTATATGGACCAAGTTAGGTGGCAGGTGTTTGCTTCATCCAGCACCTACCTTCCAAGTCATTCTTTACATGAGGCAGTGCTAATATAGTAGCTTGGTCTGGCTGGTTTTTAATCTCTTCCAAGTTCTTTCCCACATTTTATATTCTGATAGAGGGATCAGGCAACTAAATAGACGCTTTAAATCGGCAGGGACCATGGTATTAGAGTTAAATGTTGCCTTTAAAATGCTCCTAAAGAATTCACTTTTAGGGCCGAATTCACATTTGGTTTTACAGAGCTCCCTTATGAACTCATACAAGAGGGGTTCCCATCTTGGGTGTTGCCCTCTTGCATTATAGGTTACTGGAGCCAGGAACAGAGGATTGGTGTTGTTGTCCACTTTCTGTTTTCCAGGCCCAGCACTCCCACCTCCCACATCACCGTAGGAACTGGAAGGTGGGGTGTGGGAAACAGGAAGGTGATGGGCAGGGTCCTGGTGGGTGGAGCCTTGCGCAGGAGTGACGTAGGAAGAGGGTGGTGGTGTCAGCATTGTGGGAAAAGGGGTGGGAACAGGTGATGCAACCACAAGGGCTGGTGCAGTGGGTGGAGCGGTGCAATAGCACCTGGGAGGGGTTTGACTAATTGCTGCAAGGGAAGAGGAGGGGTTAGGGAAAGGAAGTAGAGAGTCTGGGGTGTGTGTGGGAGGGGGTAAAAAGGGATTCTGGGGAGAAGAAGTACTCACCATGTGGCAATGGCCATCTTGTGATGGTAAAGTTGGCGTCAACAGGCAGCAGCCATTTTGTGGTACCTCTCCCGAGGGGTTAAGGAAAGGGTTTGGTGGGAAAAGGAAAGGGTTTGGTGGAATAGAGCCTCCTTGAGAGCAACCAGGACTATTAACAGGGTAAGAGGGATTAGGAGAAGGGTTAGGGACAGTGTCTCTGACAGTATGAACAACACTGTCAGAGCGAAGGTACTGAGAGGACCTGGGGTAGCCAGGGAGAAGGTGGCAACCCTGCGTCTTCTGTGGATGGTCTGCTCCCCCTGTCTACCCGGTGCAGGGGAAGTGGGGATAGGAGAGTGCGGTGGGGAAAGGGGGCTAGGGAGAACTGGGGATAGTGCAATGGATTAGTCTTAGTATCCCGTCCATCTTGACCACTCTCTGCATCCTTCACAACATCCCAAATCAACAGAAATAATTTCACAAAACCTCCTTTCACTGAAGGATCACCCCTCTTGCTGCCCTCAGTCAAAACCAATCCAAAACTCTCCACTCTTGAAAGCAGCAAACAAGGAGAAGCACTACTTCAATTACATTTAGAGGATTCTCCTAGCTACAGAGACCAGGTCATGAATTTTTCAGCACTGTTTATTCCAAACATTTTACATCACAGCCATGGGTGTGATTTCAGCAGGGAAATGCCATCACCAGAAATGCAAGGGGGATCCTTCTGTCTGGCTCCCTCTAGCAGAGAGGCCTTGGGACCAAAGCACCACCGCCATTTCCCCCCCAGTCTTGTCCTTCCACAGTATTTTTTAGGCCACGGAGTTGAGATGGGTGGCACGGAAGTGACAGCTCTGACACACAACTGAAACCATCAGGGCCAGGATGGCAGGTGAGGCTGTTTTTCTGCTCCAGCAGAACAGTGCAGCCCAGAGTGGTGACACTGATACCAAGTGAGTTCAGCCAAGCCAAAAGGGACTCCAGCCAAGCCCAGTGGAGCCCAGCAGGGTGGTAGGAAGAGGCAGTGGAGCGGCAAATCCAATTCCCACGCGCACGCCCAGCGTGGCGGACTGATGGTAGCGGCAGTGCCAAACAGAGCTCTGCAGGGAGAGACACCCATCACCATTGCCCCTGCCACCACCAGTGCTGCAGAGAGGGAGCAGGAAACTACCACTGCAGGCCCACAGCTGCTCCAGGCAGCACCAGCAGCGCCCATCTACCATCAGAATCATTCTGTAAGCCCTCACCATCTTCTCCTTGTTCCGGGGGCCCCATGTGACACTTCACCTTTGTCGGTTACGTCATTACCTCTTTTGTACAATTTTATTTTTATTGTTATATAGTGCTGCTTTTGTTTTTTTCCTTGCTACATTACAAGATTTCTAGCATATCTGGCCTCTCATAGATTGGTTTACATTTCTGGCCTCTCATAGATTGGTTTTTCCCTTGTCCCCCTCCATTGTCGTGGAGAAGGGGAGAGAGGAGAGGCAGTACAAGGACTATCTCAGGCTGAGAACACAGAAAGAAGGGAAGGTCTTAGAAAGAAAAAGAAACCCTTATGCTGCCTCTTTTGGAAGCAATAAAAGATCAGGTTTCTTAATATCCAGCCACAAGTCTTTGGAGTCTGGAGAGCCAAGAAGCACAGGAGCCCAGAAACCTTGTTGTGAGAGGCTAGAGATTGCTGGCTCCAAACATTTCAGGTGCTTATGTGGGGAAAGGGGCAGATCAAGCCTCGCTCTGGAGAGGTGATGCTCTGCTCTGCACACCCCACACTCCCAGGCCTGTATCCCAGCCCAGCAGTGGCCGGTGATCCCAGGCACAGCGGAGGCAATGCTCCACCCCTGTGTCTGGAACCCCTAACCCAGCTCCTAAATGGCCACGTGAGTGGCAGCCCCATGTGGGGGAAGGCCCCAGGAAAGCCAAAGGCATTTTAACTCAGGCTATGTGGCAACCACATGTCTTTGCCCTACCTCCTCTTGGAATTCTATTAGCTGAACACCATTGGAACCAGGAATGGCAGATGTGTTGGTTCTTTTCTATATATTTTCTCTCATTCTCTCTTCCTCTTTGTTCTTCCAATTTCATTCTCGCAGACTTTTCAGTAACTTAAAATCTAACAGGCTTGGAATTTTTTAAGTTGAATACGCTAAGTTAATGCTTGATGGAATGCTTTATGTTGATTGAATCCTGCTCTAAATGTTTTGCCAAAGTTCTCTGATTTTCAAAAGTTGCCTGGGAAGATTTTTGTGTTGTTCCGACCTCTTGAGAACATCTTGTCCATAATTCTCCTGCTTTTCTACATCAGAGTTCGTGAACAAGTTGAAGTCCTTTGAAAGTGTCTCACTGAGCAACGTTTTAGGGGCCTTACATTTGAACTGGTGCAATGAGCAGGGTATTCTTGAGGTGACATGGGCATTTGATCCAGCAGTAACTGCTCATGACATAATAAAGGAGAAACAAATTTTCAGTCAAGGCTGCTATCTTCTGGCAGAAAAGTAATAGACTCTCATGCAGAAAATGATGTGAACTGCTCTCTACTGACAGACCTGCTAAAAGCTTCTATAGAAAGCTTGTCCAGCCCTGAAGAGAGACGGAGACTGAGAAAAACTAGCACTATCCACAGTTAATGGTGGAGAAAACATGAATTTTGCTAGAAGAAACTTTGAAAATCCCAGTACAGGACCATGCCCGGTATCCATATGCATGGAGGTTTGACTCAGAGAGCTCTGTGTTGCCAAGCAGCTAGAAAAGGAACTGAATCAGTTTCCAATTGCCTTGGAGCCTGAAATAATAGCCAGCCTCAGGGCAGAGCAGGAATGGAATGCTGGGATGAAGCCAGCCCCAGAACCTGAGAAGCCAGTTAAACACGCTGGTCCAAAGCCAAAGAGCTGCAGAGCTGCAGCTGAGCAGTGCTGGGGAAGGCCTGGAACCAGTGTGTTCTAGAAAGTTCCAGAAACAAATCACATCTGGCCAATCAACGGCTGTTGATCTGCATGGCCACTCCCAGTCAGTCCCAGAGTCCTTTACTCTCTATGATAAGCTCACCAGAAGTTCTCTGGGTGTCATCCATTGTGGCTTTTCTTCTCCCGAGGCTTCCTGTTGCTCATTGATTGTCTGATGTGTGGCCACTTCATGGCCCATCCCCTCCAGGACAAGCTCCCACAACTCCCCCTTTTTGGTTTTATCGAAAATGAAAGGTATAACAATCATAGTAAAAATAATAACCTTGTCTTAACTAAAAACAACACAATACTTAATAGACTTGAACTAAACTTGAGAACTAAAATAAACAGGTGGGTTCATATTGCAGAGAATAACTAAACAAGAAGTAAATACAATTTCCATTTCTCCTCACTTCTAAGGGCCCGAGTCCCAGGCATCTCTCTGCCAATTCATTCCCCCTCACTTACCCATAAATCAAAAGAGAAGAGAAAATCAAAAGGACTGGCTATGGTACCTTCCCCCGGTGCCCTCCCCCAAACACACAAGCCAAAAGAAAAGGCTTTAGGGAGGACCAGCCTGTGAGGACCTTATCGTGTGGCCGGGCACGGGTCTCCTGTGGGGCACCAGAGTCGCTCCTCCGGCTGTCCGGAGGGTGACGACTCTCCTGCATAAATAATTAAAGAACTGGGGTGACTGGCTTCTGAGGGTCTCCTGTATCGGGAATCTCTGAAACATGAATTACAACAAAAATCGGGGACTGCTAATACAACAGGGAAGCGGGAGCAGGGTTGAGGGCTGTCACAAGGTGGGTTAGGGTAGAATCCGGGGAGGCATTGCCAGTGCCATCCTGGCATGGGCACGGAAAAGGAGGGCAGATGGCAGATGGCTGGTGGCTGGCCTGTGCTCTTGAGCAGGTTGCATCTCCAGTCCTGTCTTTCTCAGGGATAGTGGGTTCAGGGACACGCGGCAGTGAAAACGAAAACTGGGAAATAAAGTCTGCGAAATATTGTGCAACTAAAATTTAAACTGAAATGACCATCAAATATACCACCAATTGCCACCAAACATCGCACAGTAAATGATTTTCAATAATCACTATATGATCACTATATATCACTAATAATGTAACAATGTACATTGAAATGAAAAACCGGAGTCCATGGGAAACGTTAAAGGCTAAAATCTAGGGGACATGATAAGGGAAAGGTTAAAGTCTAGGGGACATTCTTTCAGGGCATAGCCCCAAGAAGTCCTCCAGCAGGCCCACAGGCCTCCACAGTGGCTCACGCAGATCCAAACTACACAAGTCTTCACTCCCACATGTTGGCCTTAGTTCCCGTGGCAGAACTTGCCTTCCCACTGGACACTCACCTGTGCCCGAGCCTGTGGAGAAGCCCGGCTCCCTCCCCCTCTGCCCACAGCAGCACAGACACTCCCAACCTTTCCCAAGAGCTGCAACACAACCACAGCCACAGCAGCATGCCCTGCACTGCCACCACTCCTCTGCACCATTTTGTCCCACTCTGCTCCTCTAGTCACTGCTGCCAGCCTGTCTCTCCACTAGAGGTTTTGGCCTGGAGGCACCAAGGTCAGAAGACCTTTGCCCACTTCCAGACCATGCCACAAACCCCATATATGGCTTTTCCCACATTTAGGAAACACCTGACCATTCAGAAGCAAATTTAGAGCTAATTCACAGGGTGAGAACAAAGGGAGACTTCCAGCACAGTGAAGGCTTTATGTATTATCGTATTTATTTACACTATCAGTCTAAACAAACTAGAAACTATGAGCTATCAGCTAGAAACGAGAAACTACAAAAAACACCAATGGCCTCCTGCAGGGCTAGTATCTCCTGTCGGCCATAAACTGCTGCGTTGCCATGATCAGAGGCGTCAGGCTGGAGGTCGGCTTGGCTGAGGTTACAAAAGGATGCTGCCCAAAGAGAAAAAGAAGAAATTAATATCTACTGACCTCACAGGCTGAAACTGGCTTTCTCTGGCAAGCAGAAAAATACACAAAGGAGGGCATTCTGTGCACCTCTGTCTCCACATCCAGGACCATGCTACATGAGCCAAACATGGCTCCCAATCCAACAAATCCATTAACCCAGATGGCTTCAGCTGAAGGAGATTTGGTCTAGGCGACCTGGAAAGGCTCCTTCCAACCCATGCCAGGCCAGGATTCTCCTCTGTTTTCCTTTGAAAAGCCCCCAGACTGGAGATTCTCAGGAGCAGGGCCCATCTGCCGCCTTGGACTTGAGCAGACGAGGAGCCCCTGGCAGCGGGCGGCCGGCGCACCCGGCAGCCGCTTTGCCTTTTACCTGCAGAAGTTCCTGGGCAGACCAGCGCCTGTCCTCGTCCGTCTCCAGGCAGCAGCACAGAAAGTCTCGCAGCCAAGCCGACTGTTGCCTGGGCTTCTGCAGCTTCGGGGTGCCCCCGGTGATTATCAGCTGCTGAACCTGGAGAAGAAGGAAATGCCACGCTCCACCTGTCTCCTCCACACCCCAAACTGCTCACACAGACCCCACTGGACAAGCTCCACTCCCCAGTGGCTCTTTACTCCCTGCCAGAGGGAGGGAGATACCTTTCCTACCCCTACTAAAAGAACCCAAAGCCAGAGGCAGCCGTAGCCAGTCCAACATGCAAAGGCTCTTGCCTTGATCCCTGATTTCATTGGCTGATGGAATTAGGAGCAACTCCATCAGCAGCAGCACACTTTGCTTCTCTCAGCACTGACACCAGCTCTACAGGCGAGGTGGAAGACAGACTTTAATCTAACTTTACTATTTCCAAGGATTCCACCCATAAAATGCAGCTCACTGCTCCCTTAGGTAAAGCTGCTCACTGCTCTCTTAGGCAAAGCTTCCATCAAGGAAAAGGCATAGTGATTTTCTTGTGCTATTCATGATGAAATGCCAAGGGGATCATCTGGGCAAGAAGCATAAGAGACTATGCAGCCTGGCACCTATCATTGTCAGGTGTTAGCAAGATTCCCAGGCAGCAGAATGGGAGTAGATTTAGTCAGAGTGACAGGAGCATCTGAGGGGAGTTGCAGCGTACCGTGCTAGAGGTGTTCATCAGGTAAGGAGGTGCTCCTTCCACCATCTCGATCCCCACAATTCCAAAGGACCAGATGTCCACTTTGGGGCCGTAGGGCTTCTTTGTGAAAATTTCTGGGGCCATCCAGTGAGTAGTCCCAACAAGTGATCTTCGTTTGCTCTGCTCAGCGGTGAGCTGAGCAGAAAGGCCAAAATCAGCTGAGGAGAAAAAACACTCACATCAAGCCAGCTTGAAAAAGGAGAGCAAAGAAAAGAATTCCCCACTGAATCAATGTCTAAGAAGGCAGTGTGGAATCCAGCTGTACCAGGGGCACGCTGCCATTCCTCGGGCCTGCAGCTGAGGAAATACGCAATTGGCCACTTTGCCAAAGCCCCCGACTTCAGGCAGTGGCTTTTAGTCCCCTGAAGCTATTAGACTGCTGCTGCCTTGCTGGGGAAGGGACACACACAAGCCAAAGGCACTGCTGACCCCTTCTGCCCAGCTACAGCTCCCTGCACCTTGTGGCTGTGCTCTGCGCTTGCAGCAGGGCAGCCTGCACTGCCACAGGCACCAGGGAAGCGGCAGCACCCAAAGGCAGCCCCACACCGCAGCCCGCCACGGCTGAGCCTGGCCAGCAACACCCACCCAACTTGACAGAGCCGTCCAAGCCCAGGAGAATGTTGTGGCTTTTTACGTCTCGGTGGATCACTTGCTTGGAGTGAAGGAAATCCAGGCCTTGCAGGCACTGAGAGAGGAAAAAGAAACACGAGCCTGAGTGGATTGCGTCCCACAAGCAGGGCAGTGGCACACCTGCAAGACTGACTTCCTGGGGGTTGGTGAGCCACGGCAGGCCAGGCTGCTGGCAAAGGCAGCAGAGCTGGCTGCTCCAACACGAGGACAGCAGAGCTTTTCTAAGGGCGTGGCTGTTTGCTTTTGAAAGGGAAAGGGCAATTGTTGCTCTGGCCAGTGCCCTGCAAACACAGACTCAAGGTGCACTGCTGCAGCGCCTGTACTCTCTGCAGCCAGACAACAGTGTCTGCTTTTGCAAGCACCACTTGCTCAACATGGTGCCACCAGCCACTTTGCTCTTGTGGGGAAGGAATGCAGCACACACAGGCTCCCGGCAAGGCTTTAGAGAGGCAAACACAAACACACTAGAAGAAGGGCAGGCACATTGGCAGGCACTTCATCTGCTCTTGCTACTGCCAGGCATAAGAGAAAGGCAGAAAAGAAGCTTGGAAGGGGAAATCTCTCCTCTCCTTATCACCCATTTGGAAGGGCCGTCCCGACCAGGCCATGGGAAGCACAAGCGCCATCCCTTACCTCCCGAGAGACAGCTGCTATCTCTCCTTCTGCCATATGAGTCTCCCTAATGACATCGTGTAAAGTACCTCCGTCCATGTATTCCATCACCAGCCAGAGTTCCTCATCCACCAGGTAGCTGAAAGGAGGAAACAACAGCCTGGAGATGAAGGTGTGCACTTACATGACCTGATGGATTCTTGCTCCTGTGTCTCTCTCAGAGGAAGACAGGCGGAATAGTCATTCACAATGCTCTACAGGGCTTGAACTCTGTGCAGTCTAAAGGCTGCTTGGTATCCACACCAATGCAACACGCCAAGGGAGATACAATCTACAGCGCTTTGTCAGCACTGGAGACCCGTGGGAAAAAATCAAATGCCAAAACAAATGAAACCATGTGGAGAGAGGACAGGAACTTTGAGGCTGTTGGCTCAGTGAGACAGGGCCAAGGCCGGTCTTTGAAAGCACACTTCAAACTAGGTATGCCAGCAAAGATGAATGCAGCCCCAATGCAATCTCCTCCCAGGACGCTGTAGATCAGCCCAGAAGCAGGAATTAACAGCTCCATCCTCTGCCAGCCACCAAAGGAGTGGTTGAACTTCTGGCTTGCAGGATGTGAATGACCTTTCATGGCAGAACAGCAGAACCACTCACCTGTCTACAAAGGTCACAAGATTGGCATTCTTATTGCCACGCATGATCTGGATTTCATTCAGGCACACCTCGCTGTTGCTCTCTTCCAGGAGACTAATTTTCTTTATGGCCACCTAAAACAACATGGAAAACATGAACCAAAGTTGGTGGCACAGAACCACCAGGGGAACACGGAGACAGTGATGATGGGGTGACAGAGCTGGGCTGGGCCAAGCTGCCTTGTGGCTGGACATCAGACCGCTTGCTTGGGCACCTGCCAGGACAAAAAGCCAGATAGCCTTTGCCTTGGAAACCTGGCAGAAACATGGTCTATGCTGTCCACCTCAAAGCTCTAACAACACTCACCGTTCCCACAGACTTCCCCCATGGCTTTACTTTATCATCCCCATTTTCATTCACACTCCTCTTGCAAGCAGAAAGTCAATTTCTGCCAGAAAACATGGAGCAAAACTGCTGGAAGACCTCTATGGGGCTTGATCATTCCACTGGCATTCTCCATTTCACAGCAACAAAGCAAACTCTTCCAGACATGACAGATCAAATGCTGTCCTAAAACAGTTCTGCAGAAGCTGTGGCGCTGCTTGACGCTTACCTCTTCTCCTGTGGCAGTCTCCACTGCCATGCACACTGTGCCAAAACCCCTAGAAACAAAACGGCCGCAGAGAAAGAAGAAGTCCTTTAGTCCCTGCAAGTGCAGGAATCCACAGTACAAGAGGAAAACAGTCCAGGGACAAACAGTAAATGGAAGGAACTGTGGCTGCACTCACCCTCTGCCAATTGTTTCCAGTTCTGTGTATTTAGCCTCAGGATCTCCCTCGCTCACCAGCATCTCTGTAAAAATCCCAAGGAAAGATGCTCCCTTCAAAAGAGATCCCACCCTGCAGCAGATCAGAAAGGCAGCCCCACTCTCTGGGACACTGTGCCCTTTCAACTCACTCCCTCAGGAAACAACAACACCACCACACCACCACCACCTTAAAAACAACAGCAGCAGGACAAGCAGCCCTGCAGCACAGATGGCCTGTCCAAAACTAGAAGTCTAAACTAAAATCTAAGCACATCAAGAAACAGTCAGAAGAGACAGGGCACAGAAAAGTGTAAGCAAGAGAGGTGATTGTTGCCTACAGACATTAAGGGCAGCAGGACAAACACAACCTTTCTGTTCGGGCAATGAAGACTCTGGGACAGTCAACAAAAGATTTAATCCTTGCAAACATGCAAGGCATCTTGGCTTCTGGAATCCATTTTTATCAACAGCTGCCCTTTCCAGAACAGGAAGAATATTGCAAAGTGCCTCCAGCAAAGCTAAGAACTCCAGCTTGAAGCAGGACTTTGCCTAAACAAGGCCCTTCTGCCGCTCAAGAGCAGCAGCTGATGTTCTACCCTACTGTGATGGGCCTTAGGAATGAGGTCCCTCAGCTTTTAGGACAGGCTGAGCTCTGAAGATGACTTTGGCCTTGCCCCACAGGAGCTGGGCCCCACAGGAGCTCCTGGAGGCCTCCTCATTTGCTCGGTCACAGCCTCCTGCTCAGCCAGAAACAATCTCTGCTCTGCCTTTTGCCTAGAGGGAAGCTCAGGCAAGGCCAAACCAGGCCCAGCTGCCCTCCGAGGCAGGAGCAGCAGCCCAGCGATCCCTCCCCACCTCAGAGCACAGCAACAGCTCCTGTGGGGAGGCCTCAGGAGCTGGCACTCAGCTGAGGAGGAACAGGAGCTGGGACAGCTCTTGCTGACACATGCACACACCAGGCACTGCTGCGGCACACAAGGGTCACAAAGGACGTACTCAGCATGGCCAGGCACTTGTCCTCTGTCCTCTCTCCCAGCAGCTCCCTGCTGCCAGAGGAACTAGTCGTGCTCCAGGTGCACGAGCTGCTCCTGCTTGAGTTTCCAGCTTGGGCACTGGAGGCTTCTTCAGCTGCAGCTCGTGCAGGTGCCACGACAGAGGAGCTGGAGCTCTGGGACAAGAAATTAATTTGGGTCACAAATGTGCCTGGCAGAGATGCCCCTCCGATCTCATTTCAAATGCAAGCCCTGAGGAAGATGCTGCTGGCCACATCCAGGGCTCTTCACCTCTCAGCTTTTGCAGCCCACTTCTCCAGCTCACGGCCCTGAACCCAAACCCTGCTTTTACATGAGGGACAAAATGTCACCAAAGACACTGCTAACCCAAACAGGCACTTACTGATGCTGGCTGCTCAGGCTGTGGGCTGACAGAAGGGGCAGGTTCATTGGCACCTTCCTCCTCTTCAGCCTCTTCCTCGGGTGCAGAGGCAGCCGGAGCAGGTGCTGGCGCTGCCCTTTTGCTCTGTGCACAGAAAGCAGCAGGAGGGTCAGGAAAGAACCTGTCATTCAGAGCCTTACGTCTCTTCAGCTACAGGCCTCGCTGCATCTCAGCTGTTCCTTTAGCTCCTGACTTTTGCTGTTCTGTGCGGAGGGCCAGGTCCCTCCTGGGGACAGTGTCTCCTCATATCCTGCAAGGCTGTGAACTGCACCTTTGCACTGCTCTCTTCACTGGGGACAAGGACCCTGCATAGCCCCTGGGCACAAAGGGCCTCACTTGTACCCCAGGAGCATCCAAAGACATCCTATTGCTACCTCTTGTCTCTTGCTGAGACAAATTCCCAGCCCCTGTCTGAACAGTAGGAAAGTGATGCCTAAATGTCCAAGTACCACACCCCTTCTCCAGGCCTCACAGGCTGGGGGAAGTGCTCTGGGAGAGCTGGAAAGATTCCAGTCCTCAGCATCTTCAGCCAGGCAGGGCAGGTGCTGTCTGCTCAGAAACTTGCAGCTCTGCTTTGCTCAAGCCACAGGACTAGCCAGAGCTGCCACTTACTGATGCTGGATGCTCAGGCCCTGCAGTGGCAGCAGGTGCACTTTGGTGGGAATCTTCCTCCCCTTTGGCCTCTTCTTCAGGAAGACATGCATCCAGAGGAGGCTCAGAGGTCTGTTTTGGGCTCTGCAGATAGACAGCAGTGTCAGGGACAGGTAACCTCTTCATTCAGCTCTGGAGCCAGATGCACTAAGGAGAAATCATCTGCAGAGAAATGGCATTCTAATTGTTCAAACTCAAGGAAAATGGGCCAGTTAGATGGGACTGCACTCTCTTGTACAGGAGAACTTCCATCATGGCTTCAAGCACCAAGCAACCCCACTTTCAGCTGCTTAAATGCTCTGAAAATGAGCTGGAGAAAACAGCTCAGGATCCAACTCCTCCTGCAAATTCTGCTGCTGCTGCTGCTGCTGCTGCTGCTGCTGCTGCTGCTGCTGCTGCAAAGAGCCTGGACTGTTCTTTCATTCATCCCACAAGGCTAGCACTGGACTGCACCAGGCCCAGCTCACAGCTTGGTCCACAATTGTCAAATGCTACCCACACCAAAGGTTCCTTTCCCACTCACCCAAGGAGCGGATTCTCTCCAGACACGGGTGATGTGACCTGCAAGACAAAAGGCAAAAAGAAGCAGATGCTGTAAGGAAACTGCCTGTGCTGGGCAAGCCCACCAAATAGTCAGCAACCAAAGACAGAGCATTCTGCTTTCACTCCATCACTCCAGCAACAACCCTTGTGTCACACAGCAAGACAACAGCACAAACTACTGCCTCGTGTCTACCCTTTGTCCTCTTTGGCCTCTCAACCCATAGAAACTCGAGACTGAGAAAGTTCCAGTGGTTCTGCAACAGGCATTCCAGCTTCTGCCCCACCGCACCCAGCAGGAGCTACAGCTCCTCTCTTCCCTGGACTTTAGTTTTCTGAAGAGATTGCATGCAGCAATTGCCATGAGCTTACTGAAAACCCTTCCCCAAAAAAGCTTCCCCCAAGTCCCCTTTAGCCATGGTGGCAGTTCTGTGGTGACACAGTGCAGGAACAGCTCCTGGGTTTGGGAGCATACAAGAACTGCTCTGAAATGTCCATCTCAGAGGCCTTTTCCAAGCTGATCCTGTGATTTCATCCCAGAAGGAATGGCTCTTTTAGCACTCAGGAAGTGTCAAGTTCCAAAGGCACATGCTGGGATGAGGGAATGCAGACAAGAAGACTTGAACTGAAGGACTTTCCCTCAGTGCTGGAGAGCAGTGCACAGCTTTTCCAAGGACTCCTGCCAAGCTCTCCCAGTCCTCCTATCTTGGAAGTTTTCTGGCCTGAGCCAGCAAACAGAGGAGATTCCAGACCCCATGGGCACAGGCTATGGCACGGGAGGAGGGGAGCCCCTGCAGGCTACATTACAAATGCTGCCCAGGCCCCTCTGGCTAGAGACACCCCCTTCTTAGCTGCAGCTGCTGACAGCAGCTTTACCCAACTCAAGGCCTCTTGGTGGCATTTTGGTGTCCATATGCCACACTGCACAAAACCGTCCACTTACGTGCCAGCTGGGTGAAAAAGTACCCAGAATAGGCCACGGAGAAAGCCGTGCAAACTGCAGCACACACTCTCTCCATGGCCTGAGCAGCGCTGCCCAAGTCTGCACCAGACAACGCCTTGAGGAAAAACCAAAAATCCTGCGAGTCCTGCTGGCAGAGACCTCGGCGATCAGCAGGTTCCACCTGCAGTCAGCGTGCCACAGAGCTGCTCTGCTCACTGAGCCCTGCCGGGCCTGGGTACAGCAACTTTGCCTTGGCAACGCTGGGATGCGGCCCCTGACATCACAATAGCAGCCACCCTGGGCTGGTTTGTGAACTCACAGAGTGCAGAGAACCAGATCTTCCCTACAGCTCAGGCCAAAAAAAGCCTGCAAAGCTCTCCTCTGCTACAAAGCAACACAAAAAGCCCTCCTAGTCCATAAGCTACTGCCCAAGGCATCTAAGAGTAACTCCAAGAACACACTAATCCCACCTGGAGAAGTTGAGCAGTGAGAAGGGAGTGGGATGTGAGGAACCACATCAGTGCTCTTTGGCCACTAATGCTTCTGAGCAAAAACCAGGAGACTTCTTCCAGCTGGACTGTGGTGGTGTGTGTTTTGTGGGATTTTGCAGCGTTTTACTGTATGAGTTAGAAATTTATTGTTAGAAAGTTTTGTTTGGTATGTTCCTTGTACCCCCTATTTCTTTCCTTCACAGTGGTTTCTCCCAGGTTGTTTACCCCTAAGTTTTCCCACCACTTGACTGTCAATCTCCCTGTTCCTCCCCTTTTACCCTAAAGTAGTCGTGCCAATCCAAGTTGTGCTGCCTACCTCCTGTCAGTAAGTGTAACCACCCCCAGATTTTTCTCAAAAGTTCTTTGCAATCATCCTTATTATTGCCATCAATTGGTCCCCTGAGGCTTCTCCTGTCCCCAGCTTTTCCCCATTGGTTATGACCTATAATGTAATGCTAATGTAATCTGTTTCCATTGGATGTCACATGGTGACACCCCTTCACGCCGACACCCTTTATAAGTTCTAGCCAAATCCCATTTTCTTTAGCACTTGTCCCTCACCCGGTTCATGGAATAAAGTGTCCTTGAACCACATACATGTGTCCTCTCCTTTGTCCTTCTGTCTCGAATCTTCATGACACCTTTGTGCCAGCGTCACCCAAGCGGCTGCACACACCGCCACCGGGTGATCTCACCAGAGACCCAGGGTCGGCTTCTAACTGATATAGTAAAATGCTGCAAAATCCCACAAAACACACACCACCATATCTTCCCCCTTTTATTTTATACATTTGATGGAACTTTGGGGAAAGATGATTTCGTGGGTATTAAACTTCAGTGACTGCTTGTTGGTCGCCTTCCCACCATTCGTTTTCAGTAGTGACAGAAGCGGCAACTACAATTTTTGAAGCCATGGACTTGGTGGTGGGGGTGGAAATGATGCGCTTTAGAATCCCAAATGCCAACGAAACTAGGAAAATAACAACAATGAGATATGCAATGTCTTTTATGATGGATACTACCCATCTGGAAAGATTCCAGTTTTTAAACATGTCTCTAAACCAGTCCTCGTTTTCTTGCTTCACACTGTCAATAAGGCACTTCATCTCTCGGATGGACGCATGGACGCTCTGGCTCTTTGATGACAAGTTAAAGCAGCATAACCCCTCAAACTCCTGACACCTATGCCCATGTGCCAGTAGCAGAAAATCAATAGCTGCCCGATTTTGTAGGGTAGCTTTCCTGGTTACTTCCTCGTCTTCGAGGAGATTACTTAAGGCCGTCGAGGTCAAATTCGCCTGCTTTGTCACCCAACACTCTAGATTGCCCAATTCATTTAGCGCTTTGGCTGCCACCACCCATGGCAGGAACACACAGATGGCAACCCTTTTTGATTCTGCCCAATGGTAGATTTTGGCATTGCAATGTTCATCAAATTGATTTGCACTCCGTTTGGTAAATTTGGTTCTATTTTTTGATTGCTGAATTAGAATTTGGGAAAGCAAGGGAAAGACGCCCCAGAGTGCATGGACCTCCGAGAAGGCAAGAGGGGATTCCTGGATATGCCCGATCTCCACAAATCAAAAACAGTCCTCGGTCCAACTTCCTGTCGTATGAGCCATCAGTTGAGGGAGCACCCACTTTGGTGACATACTGGCACCATTGGTTTGTCTGAAATTCAAGCTTATGTTGCTTAACATCCTCATACAAGTTGCGGCGAGAACTGGGCTCATAGTCAAAGTAGACACAGTAGGTGGCTTTCGTGGAGCCCAATAACTCAGATTCTTGGGGCTCAGTGTCGGCTTAGAGTAGATCGTAGACCCATTTCCGCCAGAGCACCAGGGGGTTCACAATGGGTGTCTTAGTGGTGTTAACAAGCCCCCAATACCTGAATATCTCCATCCACTTGTTTGGAGAGTTCTCATTGTTAATTTGAGTTTGGATGGTGTGCAGAGAGGTGGGATACTCCTGTAACTTAGACGGAGTCCCCACCAGGCAGGTGGACATCGGATTTTCTGCTGCGGATGACCTTGTTGGAGGGCATGGGCCAGGGTTACCCACACATTTTTCTGGGGTTGCGGAATGATCCGTGCGTCCAGAGAGGACTGGTAGAGGGCCATATGCTGGAACCAAATGAGGAACAGGAACACAGAGGTTGACATAATGTAAGTCTGAAAGAAAAAGAGACCATATAATAAATCAACGATGGAAAGAAAATGCCACTTGCTGTTACAAGATGGAGGTTAGAAAGGATTAGGGGACTCTTCTCCCCTTGCGGCGTTTCCTATTCGACGCCACTGCGTCATTTGTGGGATCTTCTAAGGTGTCTGGGGAGGTGTTCTGTGTTGGACTCACTCGCTGTTCAGGGGTATAAGGTTTTACCCATTTCTTGGGGATACATCTGACTCCTGAGGACATGGACACACACGCGTATCCACGTCCCCAGATGACAAGCTGGTATGGATCCTGGATCTCTCCAGAGTCCGGATCCCTTATGAATACTGGAGGTCTTTCTTCAGGTTTTAATTGCTGATGCTGTTTAAAATGCCGCAGGACTGGCGGTTCCGGTCTATCGAAAGAGCAATTCAAAAAGTTAATAGTAAAACGGGCCTTGCAGAGCCTGAGCTGCGGTGACAAGGCTCGGATGTCTCTCCACTGGTGAAGGAGGACTTTCTTTAATGTTTGATGGGTCCTTTCTATCACAGCCTGGCTGGTGGGGAAGTGTGGAATCCCCGTCCGATGGTTAATCCCCCATTCTTGTAAAAACTCACCAAATGCCTTGGAAGTATAGGCTGGGCCATTATCAGTCTTGATGGTAGTGGGGACCCCTAAGGTCCCAAATGCCTGAATAAGATGTTTTTGCACATCTGCGGCCTTTTGTCCTCTGTGGGCCCAGGTGAAGACTGCCCCAGAGAGTGTCCACGGAAACGTGTACATGCTGGAATCTTCTGAATTTGTGTATATGTGTAATGTCAGGTTGCCACACCTCACAACTGCGGAGTCCTCTAGGGTTCACTCCAGAACTTAAAGTTGGTAAGGTGGACTCCTGGCAGTCGGGGCAGGCGGCCATAATTGCTTTGGCCTGGTCACACCGTAGGTGGAATTGGCGGACCAGACCTGGGGCATTTTGATGGAACAGCTGGTGGCTCAGCTTGGCATGGTGGACGATGTTTGGTTGGCCAGCTAGCTGTAAAGGGGCGGCCAGAGCATCTGCCCTGTGGTTGCTTTCTGAAATAAAACCAGGAAGGTCGGTGTGTGACCTCACGTGCATTACATAAAAGGGTTGCTCTCGGTGGGAAACCAGATGAATTTATTTTGAGAGCAAGCCAAATATCACCGGGTTAGAAACCTCTTTGAGCACTGCATGCTCTGCCCTGGACACAACACCTGCTACGTAAGCCGAATCTGTAACAATATTAATTGGTTCTGGAAATCTCTCGAAGGCCCTGATGACAGTGTCCAACTCAGCAACTTGTGGAGAACCCTCCACAGCCTTAACATCGGCTTCCCACTGCTGAGTCTGGGGGTCCTTCCATGTCATCACCTACTTGTGGGACCCTCTGGATAAATCAGTAAAAATGGTCAATGCCGTCAGTGCTTCGTTACTTTGGATATTTTTTGGAATCAAATCAAATTGTGTTTCAAATAATTTATGACCTGGGTGGTTAATAAGAATTTATCCTGTGTAGCTGTCCAGGGATAACTGTAGGCTTTTATTGGTCTGAAGCAAGTGCTCAAGGGTTTCCTTAGACAATCTCCCCGTGGATGTCTTAATAGGGAGATGAATGCACATGAAATCACACCCTGCCAGCACCCGCAGGTGAGCCCTGGCCCCCATGATCAGCTGAGCCATCAACTCTTGTGGCCTGGTGATGCTCTTGAACATCTGATGACCAAGGAACACCCACTCTATGATTAAGATGGGATCCTTTTGATCTGTGTCCCATTGAAAGATCAGCCCATGGAGGTGCAGCAACTTACCAAGAATGATGAATCAGAAGGGCAGGCCCTCGCAGCACCAGTGGGCTTGCCTGCCTGCCAGTGTGGACTGGACTTTCTCCAAAGCAGCCCTGGCCTCCTGGGTCAGAGCCTTCAGGGAATCCAACTCCTCTCTCCCCCTCAACAAGTTGAAGAGATGGGATAGGTCCCCCGTGGTGAGCCCCAGCCAGGGTTTGATCCAGTTTAAAGACCCACACAGCTGATGGAGGTCCCATAACGTTGAGGGGTTGTCATTAATAATTGGTCTTTGGGGCATGATGGTCCCGTTGCTGATCTCAAGGCTGAGATACTTCCAAGGCAGCAGTTGTTGCACTTTTTCCTTTTGTAACTCAAATTCAGCCGCCGACAAGGTTGCAATAGTGTCCTCCAGTGCCTCTGCAAGCACGTTGTCACTGTGGGCAAAAACAAGGACATCGCCCATATAATGCAGTTTCCCCACTTGGCACACACCGGGGACAGAACTCTTGTGACATACCACTGGCAGATGGTAGGACTCTTTTTAATCTCCTATGGGTGAACTTGCCAGTGGTAGAACTTCATGGGAGCCTCTCTGTTGATGGAGGGCACAGAGAAGGCAAAGCATGGTGCATCAGCTGGGTGTAGGGGAATTTGGAAGAAACAGTCTTTTATGTCTATCACCGCCAATTTCCAATTTTGGGGGAGCAGAGATGGGGAAGGTATCGCTGGTTGGAGGGACCCCATGTCCTTGATGACATTATTGATCTTTTTCAGATCGTGGAGGAGGCGCCACTTGTCCTTCCCTGGCTTCTTAATAATGAAAACCAGAGAATTCCACGGGCTGTTGGTTTCTACTATACGGCCTTTGGCCAGTTCCTCCTTCACAATCTGAGTGAGCGCTCTTAATTTTTCCTTGCTTAGCGGCCACTGCTCTACCCAGACAGGTTTATCTGTGAGCCAATTAAGTCTTTGGGTAGGGCGCTCTTCAGTGGCTGCACCTAAAAATCCTGAGAGCCTGGCAGTTCTAATTTGGCCCCCCACTGGGGCATGGCGTCTCTCCTCCAGAGAGTGAACTCTGAATTCAAAACAAATGGGCGTACAGAGGCCAATTGCCCATTCGGCCCTGTAATTTGGACTATGCTCTTGGATTGCTGTGCCAATTGTGGACCCCCTACACCTGAAACCATGCTGCCTACACTTTGCAGCTCCCACTGTGGCAGCCATTTGTGTGGAGGAATGACCGTCACGTCTGCCCCAGTGTCCATCATCCCCTGAAGTTGGATGGAATGCTGTCCTAGGGTGACTGTTATGGTGTTTGTATCTCCAATCGTGTGTTCTGTTTACGTTTGATATTATGTTCTGTGCTTTCAGAACTGACTCTGAAAGTGAAGGTTTGTTTTGCTGTGTTATCATCTGGTTCACCTCCCCCCATGTCTGCTGGAAAGCTAGAAAAGGCTAGGGCTGGCTGGCTGGCTTTTGCTTTGCTTGCTTGCTTGCTTGGCTTGCTTGCTTTGCCTGCTTTCTTGCTTTGCTTCCTAGTTAGGTTAAGCAGTCCAATTCTTTCCCTGGACTGTTGCTTTTTCCTTTCCTCGTTCTGAATATCATCCAACCTGCTCTGGACTGGGATCTGGGAAACACCAAGGAACACCAGGAGCCTGCATTTGGTGATCTGCAGCAGCCATCCCCAGTGCTGGAGAGCAATCCCCAGCATCCAGACCCGGGCGACCACTCCCAGGAAAGACCTTCTAGATTTGTTCATCTCTTCAGAGGGGTGAAAGAGTTTTGTTGTCATCTTGTGTTGTTAATTGTTTTGGTGCTGGGGAGTGCTTTGTTTGTTGAATAAACAGGTTCTTTTCCACTTCTCTCTCTCAGAGGAAATTTTTCCCTGAACCAGGTGGGTGGAGAGGAGCCGTGGGGGTTTATTTCCTGGGTTTTCCCCAAATTTGCCCTAAACTAGGACAAATGCCCCTCGCTCTTAAGGCCACACCATATGAGGGGCTCCTCCTCTCCCAGCGTCTCGATGTAAAAAAAAGAGGGGTCCAGATCATCACACAAAAGAGGAGGCACTGGAATGGCCTGTGCAATGATCTGTCCCTCCGGCAGGAATTGGGGGGGTGCACACAGCACGCCATGAGATAGAAGGTCCTAGGATCAAGTGAGAGGATTGCAGGAGGCATTTCTATCTCATGTGGGATGTGTTTAGTGTCCCCAATGACAAGGTATTTGCAGTTCAGAAGATCGTTCCACCTGCGAGTTTCACAGTCTCGAATGTGGGGTAGAAGCTCTGCTGTTGCGGTAATGAAGTGCCAATCCTACTTGGAAAAATGAATAGCTTTAGTAAGTCTGAGCCTGTATGGTTCTGTTTTGTCTGTGGCATACACTTGGCTGCTGATACCAAGTATGATATGGTGCACAGCAGCCTTCATGGCAACACTTTGACCTACCCTATTTATATCATTGCACGGGGTAGGTCCATGCTCCCCAGTTAGTTTTTTGGCTGGTCTAAGGTCTCCCCTCCCCTGTTTTCCCCCCTTGTGGAGGTGCCATTCCTAGGAAGGGGCACTGGCTGATAAAGTGGCCCTCCTGCTTGCAATGGAAACATCAGCATTTGGGTGGAAAAGGCCTCGATGTTGGAGGCCTCGGGGCCACCAATGTTGAAGCCGCAACCTTTCCCATGGCTTCTTCACCACATCCCCAGCCATCAGGGTGGCCTTCCTCGTGCACTCCTCAAGAAGTTGATCAGGCATCAGAGGAGGGGACACTGGGAGTGCCAAGATGATCCACCGACAATCTTCATTGGCATTGGTGGTGACGATCTCGAGTATGAGCTGATCTTGTAGCTCCTGCCCTTCCACTCTCTTTTCTACAGCAGCTCTCACCTGGTCCACAAAGTCAATAAACGGCTCTGCAACAGACTGCTTAAGAGCAATATATGATATAACAGGCTCCTTAGAGGGCATGCTAAGGAATGCCCGCTCTGCAGTGTCCTTTGTAAGATCTAATACAGCCCTAGGATCCCTGCAGCCAGCTTCTGAGCCTGGCTCCAGTCACCCTCACCAACAAGGTGGTTTATGGTAATTTCTTCTTTTTCTATGTCAGTGGCATAATCGGCGCTCTGTAAATTACCCAGAAGGAGGTCCCCTGCTAATCTCTTCCAAGTTCTTTCCCACATTTTATATTCTGATAGAGGGAGCAGGCAACTAAATAGACGCTTTAAATCGGCAGGGACCATGGTATTAGAGCTAATGTTGCCTTTAAAATGCTCCTAAAGAATTCACTTTTAGGGCCAAATTCACATTTGGTTTTACAGAGCTCCCTTATGAACTCATACAAGAGGGGTTCCCATCTTGGGTGTTGCCCTCTTGCATTATAGGCTACTGGAGCCAGGAACAGAGGATTGGTGTTGTTGTCCTTTTTCTGTTTTCCAGGCCCAGCACTCCCACCCCCCACGTCACCGTGGGAACCGTAAGGTGGGGTGTGGGAAACAGGAAGGTGATGGGCAGGGTCCTGGTGGGTGGAGCCTTGCGCAGGAGTGACGTAGGAAGAGGGTGGTGGTGTCAGCATTGTGGGAAAAGGGGTGGGAACAGGTGACGCAACCTCAAGGGGTGGTGCAGTGGGTGGAGCGGTGCAATAGCGCCTGGGAGGGGTTTGACTAATTGCTGCAAGGGAAGAGGAGGGGTTAGGGAAAGGAAGAAGAGAGTCTGGGGTGTGTGTGGGAGGGGGTAAAAAGGGATTCTGGGGAGAAGAAGTACTCACGACGTGGCGACGGCCATCTTGTGATGGTAAAGTTGGCGTCAACAGGCAGCAGCCATTTTGTGGTACCTCTACCGAGGGGTTAAGGAAAGGGTTTGGTGGGAAAAGGAAAGGGCTTGGTGGAATAGAGGCTCCTTGAGAGCAACCAGGACTATTAACAGGGTAAGAGGGATTAGGAGAAGGGTTAGGGACAGTGTCTCTGACAGTATGACCAACACTGTCAGAGCGAAGGTACCGAGGGGACCTGAAGTAGCCAGGGAGAAGGTGGCAACCCTGCGTCTTCTGTGGATGGTCTGCTCCCCCCGTCTACCCGGTGCAGGGGAAGCGGGGATAGGAGAGTGCGGTGGGGAAAGGGGGCTAGGGAGAACTGGGGATAGTGCAATGGATTAGTCTTAGTATCCCGTCCATCTTGACCACTCTCTGCATCCTTCACAACATCCCAAATCAACAGAAATAATTTCACAAAACCTCCTTTCACTGAAGGATCACCCCTCTTGCTGCCCTCAGTCAAAACCAATCCAAAACTCTCCACTTTTGAAAGCAGTAAACAAGGAGAAGCACTACTTCAATTACATTTAGAGGATTCTCCTAGCTACAGAGACCAGGTCATGAATTTTTCAGCACTGTTTATTCCAAACATTTTACATCACAGCCATGGGTGTGATTTCAGCAGGGAAATGCCATGACCACAAATGCAAGGGGGATCCTTCTGTCTGGCTCCCTCTAGCAGAGAGGCCTTGGGACCAAAGCACCACCACCATTTCCCCCCCAGTCTTGTCCTTCCACAGTATTTTTTAGGCCACGGAGTTGAGATGGGTGGCACGGAAGTGACAGCTCTGACACACAACTGAAACCATCAGGGCCAGGGTGGCACGTGGGACTGTTTTTCTGCTCCAGCAGAACAGTGCAGCCCAGAGTGGTGACACTGATACCAAGTGAGTTCAGCCAAGCCAAAAGGGAGTCCAGCCAAGCCCAGTGGAGCCCAGCAGGGTGGTAGGAAGAGGCAGTGGAGCGGCAAATCCAATTCCCACGCGCACGCCCAGCGTGGCGGACTGATGGTAGCGGCAGTGCCAAACAGAGCTCTGCAGGGAGAGACACCCATCACCATTGCCCCTGCCACCACCAGTGCTGCAGAGAGGGAGCAGGAAACTACCACTGCAGGCCCACAGCTGCTCCAGGCAGCACCAGCAGCGCCCATCTACCATCAGAATCATTCTGTAAGCCCTCACCATCTTCTCCTTGTTCCGGGGGCCCCATGTGACACTTCACCTTTGTCGGTTACGTCATTACCTCTTTTGTACAATTTTATTTTTATTGTTATATAGTGCTGCTTTTGTTTTTTTCCTTGCTACATTACAACATTTCTAGCATATCTGGCCTCTCATAGATTGGTTTACATGTCTGGCCTCTCCTAGATTGGTTTGTCCGTTGTCCCCCTCCATTGTCGTGGAGAAGGGGAGAGAGGAGAGGCAGTACAAGGACTATCTCAGGCTGAGGACATAGAAAGAAGGGAAGGTCTTAGAAAGAAAAAGAAACCCTCATGCTGCCTCTTTTGGAAGCAATAAAAGATCAGGTTTCTTAATATCCAGCCACAAGTCTTTGGAGTCTTGAGAGCCAAGAAGCACAGGAGCCCAGAAACCTTGTTGTGAGAGGCTAGAGATTGCTGGCTCCAAACATTTCAGGTGCTTATGTGGGGAAAGGGGCAGATCAAGCCTCGCTCTGGAGAGGTGATGCTCTGCTCTGCACACCCCACACTCCCAGGCCTGTATCCCAGCCCAGCAGTGGCCGGTGATCCCAGGCACAGCGGAGGCAATGCTCCACCCCTGTGTCTGGAACCCCTAACCCAGCTCCTAAATGGCCACGTGAGTGGCAGCCCCATGTGGGGGAAGGCCCCAGGAAAGCCAAAGGCATTTTAACTCAGGCTATGTGGCAACCACATGTCTTTGCCCTACCTCCTCTTGGAATTCTATTAGCTGAACACCATTGGAACCAGGAATGGCAGATGTGTTGGTTCTTTTCTATATATTTTCTCTCATTCTCTCTTCCTCTTTGTTCTTCCAATTTCATTCTCGCAGATTTTTCAGTAACTTAAAATCTAACAGGCTTGGAATTTTTTAAGTTGAATACGCTAAGTTAATGCTTGATGGAATGCTTTATGTTGATTGAATCCTGCTCTAAATGTTTTGCCAAAGTTCTCTGATTTTCAAAAGTTGCCTGGGAAGATTTTTGTGTTGTTCCGACCTCTTGAGAACATCTTGTCCATAATTCTCCTGCTTTTCTACATCAGAGTTCGTGAACAAGTTGAAGTCCTTTGAAAGTGTCTCACTGAGCAACGTTTTAGGGGCCTTACATTTGAACTGGTGCAATGAGCAGGGTATTCTTGAGGTGACATGGGCATTTGATCCAGCAGTAACTGCTCATGACATAATAAAGGAGAAACAAATTTTCAGTCAAGGCTGCTATCTTCTGGCAGAAAAGTAATAGACTCTCATGCAGAAAATGATGTGAACTGCTCTCTACTGACAGACCTGCTAAAAGCTCATATAGAAAGCTTGTCCAGCCCTGAAGAGAGACAGAGACTGAGAAAAACTAGCACTATCCACAGTTACTGGTGGAGAAAACATGAATTTTGCTAGAAGAAACTTTGAAAATCCCAGTACAGGACCATGCCCAGTATCCATATGCATGGAGGTTTGACTCAGAGAGCTCTGTGTTGCCAAGCAGCTAGAAAAGGAACTGAATCAGTTTCCAATTGCCTTGGAGCCTGAAATAATAGCCAGCCTCAGGGCAGAGCAGGAATGGAATGCTGGGATGAAGCCAGCCCCAGAACCTTAGAAGCCAGTTAAACACGCTGGTCCAAAGCCAAAGAGCTGCAGAGCTGCAGCTGAGCAGTGCTGGGGAAGGCCTGGAACCAGTGTGTTCTAGAAAGTTCCAGAAACAAATCACATCTGGCCAATCAACGGCTGTTGATCTGCATGGCCACTCCCAGTCGGTCCCAGAGTCCTTTACTCTCTATGATAAGCTCACCAGAAGTTCTCTGGGTGTCATCCATTGTGGCTTTTCTTCTCCCGAGGCTTCCTGTTGCTCATTGATAGTCTGATGTGTGGCCACTTCATGGCCCATCCCCTCCAGGACAAGCTCCCACAACTCCCCCTTTTTGGTTTTATCGAAAATGAAAGGTATAACAATCATAGTAAAAATAATAACCTTGTCTTAACTAAAAACAACACAATACTTAATAGACTTTAAGTAAACTTGAGAACTAAAATAAACAGGTGGGTTCATATTGCAGAGAATAACTAAACAAGAAGTAAATACAGTTTCCATTTCTCCTCACTTCTAAGGGCCCGAGTCCCAGGCATCTCTCTGCCAATTCATTCCCCCTCACTTACCCAAAAATCAAAAGAGAAGAGAAAATCAAAAGGACTGGCTATGGTACCTTCCCCCGGTGCCCTCCCCCAAACACACAAGCCAAAAGAAAAGGCTTTAGGGAGGACCAGCCTGTGAGGACCTTATCGTGTGGCCGGGCACGGGTCTCCTGTGGGGCACCAGAGTCGCTCCTCCGGCTGTCCGGAGGGTGACGACTCTCCTGCATAAATAATTAAAGAACTGGGGTGACTGGCTTCTGAGGGTCTCCTGTATCGGGAATCTCTGAAACATGAATTACAACAAAAATCGGGGACTGCTAATACAACAGGGAAGCGGGAGCAGGGTTGAGGGCTGTCACAAGGTGGGTTAGGGTAGAATCCGGGGAGGCATTGCCAGTGCCATCCTGGCATGGGCACGGAAAAGGAGGGCAGATGGCAGATGGCTGGTGGCTGGCCTGTGCTCTTGAGCAGGTTCCATCTCCAGTCCTGTCTTTCTCAGGGATAGTGGGTTCAGGGACACGCGGCAGTGAAAACGAAAACTGGGAAATAAAGTCTGCGAAATATTGTGCAACTAAAATTTAAACTGAAATGACCATCAAATATACCACCAATTGCCACCAAACATCGCACAGTAAATGATTTTCAATAATCACTATATGATCACTATATATCACTAATAATGTAACAATGTACATTGAAATGAAAAACCGGAGTCCATGGGAAACGTTAAAGGCTAAAATCTAGGGGACATGATAAGGGAAAGGTTAAAGTCTAGGGGACATTCTTTCAGGGCATAGCCCCAAGAAGTCCTCCAGCAGGCCCACAGGCCTCCACAGTGGCTCACGCAGATCCAAACTACACAAGTCTTCACTCCCACATGTTGGCCTTAGTTCCCGTGGCAGAACTTGCCTTCCCACTGGACACTCACCTGTGCCCGAGCCTGTGGAGAAGCCCGGCTCCCTCCCCCTCTGCCCACAGCAGCACAGACACTCCCAACCTTTCCCAAGAGCTGCAACACAACCACAGCCACAGCAGCATGCCCTGCACTGCCACCACTCCTCTGCACCATTTTGTCCCACTCTGCTCCTCTAGTCACTGCTGCCAGCCTGTCTCTCCACTAGAGGTTTTGGCCTGGAGGCACCAAGGTCAGAAGACCTTTGCCCACTTCCAGACCATGCCACAAACCCCATATATGGCTTTTCCCACATTTAGGAAACACCTGACCATTCAGAAGCAAATTTAGAGCTTATGCACAGGGTGAGAACAAAGGGAGACTTCCAGCACAGTAAAGGTTTTATGTATAATCGTATTTATTTACACTATCAATCTAAACAAACTAGAAACTATGAGCTATCAGCTAGAAACTAGAAACTACAAAAAACACCAATGGCCTCCTGCAGGGCTAGTATCTCCTGTCGGCCATAAACTGCTGCGTTGCCATGATCAGAGGCGTCAGGCTGGAGGTCGGCTTGGCTGAGGTTACAAAAGGATGCTGCCCAAAGAGAAAAAGAAGAAATTAATATCTACTGACCTCTCAGGCTGAAGCTGGCTTTCTCTGGCAAGCAGAAAAATACACAAAGGAGGGCATTCTGTGCACCTCTGTCTCCACATCCAGGACCATGCTACATGAGCCAAACATGGCTCCCAATCCCACAAATCCATTAACCCAGATGGCTTCAGCTGAAGGAGATTTGGTCTAGGCGACCTGGAAAGGCTCCTTCCAACCCATGCCAGGCCAGGATTCTCCTCTGTTTTCCTTTGAAAAGCTCCCAGACTGGAGATTCTCAGGAGCAGGGCCCATCTGCCGCCTTGGACTTGAGCAGACGAGGAGCCCCTGGCAGCGGGCAGCCGGCGCACCCGGCAGCCGCTTTGCCTTTTACCTGCAGAAGTTCCTGGGCAGACCAGCGCCTGTCCTCGTCCGTCTCCAGGCAGCAGCGCAGAAAGTCTCGCAGCCAAGCCGACTGTTGCCTGGGCTTCTGCAGCTTCGGGGTGCCCCCGGTGATTATCAGCTGCTGAACCTGGAGAAGAAGGAAATGCCACGCTCCACCTGTCTCCTCCACACCCCAAACTGCTCACACAGACCCCACTGGACAAGCTCCACTCCCCAGTGGCTCTTTACTCCCTGCCAGAGGGAGGGAGATACCTTTCCTACCCCTACTAAAAGAACCCAAAGCCAGAGGCAGCCGTAGCCAGTCCAACATGCAAAGGCTCTTGCCTTGATCCCTGATTTCATTGGCTGATGGAATTAGGAGCAACTCCATCAGCAGCAGCACACTTTGCTTCTCTCAGCACTGACACCAGCTCTACAGGCGAGGTGGAAGACAGACTTTAATCTAACTTTACTATTTCCAAGGATTCCACCCATAAAATGCAGCTCACTGCTCCCTTAGGTAAAGCTGCTCCCTGCTCTCTTAGGCAAAGCTTCCATCAAGGAAAAGGCATAGTGATTTTCTTGTGCTATTAATGATGAAATGCCAAGGGGATAATCTGGGCAAGAAGCATAAGAGACTATGCAGCCTGGCACCTATCATTGTCAGGTGTTAGCAAGATTCCCAGGCAGCAGAATGGGAGTAGATTTAGTCAGAGTGACAGGAGCATCTGAGGGGAGTTGCAGCGTACCGTGCGGGAGGTGTTCATCAGGTAAGGAGGTGCTCCTTCCACCATCTCGATCCCCACAATTCCAAAGGACCAGATGTCCACTTTGGGGCCGTAGGGCTTCTTTGTGAAAATTTCTGGGGCCATCCAGTGAGTAGTCCCAACAAGTGATCTTCGTTTGCTCTGCTCAGCGGTGAGCTGAGCAGAAAGGCCAAAATCAGCTGAGGAGAAAAAACACTCACATCAAGCCAGCTTGCAAAAGGAGAGCAAAGAAAAGAATTCCCCACGGAATCAATGTCTAAGAAGGCAGTGTGGAATCCAGCTGTACCAGGGGCATGCTGCCATTCCTCGGGCCTGCAGCTGAGGAAATACGCAATTGGCCACTTTGCAAAAGCCCCCGACTTCAGGCAGTGGCTTTTAGTCCCCTGAAGCTATTAGACTGCTGCTGCCTTGCTGGGGAAGGGACACACACAAGCCAAAGGCACTGCTGACCCCTTCTGCCCAGCTACAGCTCCCTGCACCTTGTGGCTGTGCTCTGCGCTCGCAGCAGGGCAGCCTGCACTGCCACAGGCACCAGGGAAGCGGCAGCACCCAAAGGCAGCCCCACACCGCAGCCCGCCACGGCTGAGCCTGGCCAGCAACACCCACCCAACTTGACAGAGCCGTCCAAGCCCAGGAGAATGTTGTGGCTTTTTACGTCTCGGTGGATCACTTGCTTGGAGTGAAGGAAATCCAGGCCTTGCAGGCACTGAGAGAGGAAAAAGAAACACGAGCCTGAGTGGATTGCGTCCCACAAGCAGGGCAGTGGCACACCTGCAAGACTGACTTCCTGGGGGATGCGGAGCCACGGCAGGCCAGGCTGCTGGCAAAGGCAGCAGAGCTGGCTGCTCCAACACGAGGACAGCAGAGCTTTTCTAAGGGCGTGGCTGTTTGCTTTTGAAAGGGAAAGGGCAATTGTTGCTCTGGCCAGTGCCCTGCAAACACAGACTCAAGGTGCACTGCTGCAGCGCCTGTACTCTCTGCAGCCAGACAACAGTGTCTGCTTTTGCAAACACCACTTGGGCTGCAAGGCTCTCCTTTGAGGCTGAGCTCTGTGAGAGTCCTGTGAGTATCTCTTTGTCTTTGCCACTTGCTCAACATGGTGCCACCAGCCACTTTGCTCTTGTGGGGAAGGAATGCAGCACACACAGGCTCCCGGCAAGGCTTTAGAGAGGCAAACACAAACACACTAGAAGAAGGGCAGGCACATTGGCAGGCACTTCATCTGCTCTTGCTACTGCCAGGCGTAAGAGAAAGGCAGAAAGGAAGCTTGGAAGGGGAAATCTCTCCTCTCCTTATCACCCATTTGGAAGGGCCGTCCCGACCAGGCCATGGGAAGCACAAGCGCCATCCCTTACCTCCCGAGAGACAGCTGCTATCTCTCCTTCTGCCATATGAGTCTCCCTGATGACATCGTATAAAGAACCTCCATCCATGTATTCCATCACCAGCCAGAGTTCCTCATCCACCAGGTAGCTGAAAGGAGGAAACAACAGCCTGGAGATGAAGGTGTGCACTTACATGACCTGATGGATTCTTGCTCCTGTGTCTCTCTCAGAGGAAGACAGGAGGAATAGTCATTCACAATGCTCTACAGGGCATGAACTCTGTGCAGTCTAAAGGCTGCTTGGTATCCACACCAATGCAACAGGCCAAGGGAAATACAATCTACAGCGCTTTGTCAGCACTGGAGACCCGTGGGAAAAAATCAAATGCCAAAACAAATGAAACCATGTGGAGAGAGGACAGGAACTTTGAGGCTCTTGGCTCAGTGAGACAGGGCCAAGGCCGGTCTTTGAAAGCACACTTCAAACTAGGTATGCCAGCAAAGATGAATGCAGCCCCAATGCAATCTCCTCCCAGGACGCTGTAGATCAGCCCAGAAGCAGGAATTAACAGCTCCATCCTCTGCCAGCCACCAAAGGAGTGGTTGAACTTCTGGCTTGCAGGATGTGAATGACCTTTCATGGCAGAACAGCAGTACCACTCACCTGTCTACAAAGGTCACAAGATTGGCATTCTTATTGCCACGCATGATCTGGATTTCATTCAGGCACACCTCGCTGTTGCTCTCTTCCAGGAGACTAATTTTCTTTATGGCCACCTAAAACAACATGGAAAACATGAACCAAAGTTGGTGGCACAGAACCACCAGGGGAACACAGAGACAGTGATGATGGGGTGACAGAGCTGGGCTGGGCCAAGCTGCCTTGTGGCTGGACATCAGACCGCTTGCTTGGGCACCTCCCAGGACAAAGAGCCAGATAGCCTTTGCCTTGGAAACCTGGCAGAAACATGGTCTATGCTGTCCACCTCAAAGCTCTAACAACACTCACCGTTCCCACAGACTTCCCCCATGGCTTTACTTTATCATCCCCATTTTCATTCACACTCCTCTTGCAAGCAGAAAATCAATTTCTGCCAGAAAACATGGAGCAAAACTGCTGGACAACCTCTAGGGGGCTTGATCATTCCACTGGCATTCTCCATTTCACAGCAACAAAGCAAACTCTTCCAGACATGACAGATCAAATACTGTCCTAAAACAGTTCTGCAGAAGCTGTGGCGCTGCTTGACGCTTACCTCTTCTCCTGTGGCAGTCTCCACTGCCATGCACACCGTGCCAAAGCCCCTAGAAACAAAACAGCCGCAGAGAAAGAAGAAGTCCTTTAGTCCCTGCAAGTGCAGGAATCCACAGTACAAGAGGAAAAAAGTCCAGGGACAAACAGTATATGGAAGGAACTGTGGCTGCACTCACCCTCTGCCAATTGTTTCCAGTTCTGTGTATTTAGCCTCAGGATCTCCCTCGCTCACCAGCATCTCTGTAAAAATCCCAAGGAAAGATGCTCCCTTCAAAAGAGATCCCACCCTGCAGCAGATCAGAAAGGCAGCCCCACTCTCTGGGACACTGCGCCCTTTCAACTCACTCCCTCAGGAAACAACAACACCACCACACCACCACCACCTAAAAAACAACAGCAGCAGGACAAGCAGCCCTGCAGCACAGATGGCCTGTCCAAAACTAGAAGTCTAAACTAAAATCTAAGCACATCAAGAAACAGTCAGAGGAAACAGGGATCAGAAAAGTGTAAGCAAGAGAAGTGGTTGTTGCCTACAGACATTAAGGGCAGCAGGACAAACACAACCTTTCTGTTCGGGCAATGAACACTCTGGGACATTCAACAAAAGATTTAATCCTTGCAAACATGCAAGGCATCTTGGTTTCTGGAATCCATTTTCATCAACAGCTGCCCTTTCCAGAACAGGAAGAATATTGCAAAGTGCCTCCAGCAGAGCTAAGAACTCCAGCTTGAAGCAGGACTTTGCCTAAACAAGGCCCTTCTGCCGCTCAAGAGCAGCAGCTGAACTTCTACCCTACTGTGATGGGCCTTAGGAATGAGGTCCCTCAGCTTTTAGGACAGGCTGAGCTCTGAAGATGACCTTGGCCGTGCCCCACAGGAGCTGGGCCCCACAGGAGCTCCTGGAGGCCTCCTCATTTGCTCGGTCACAGCCTCCTGCTCAGCCAGAAACAATCTCTGCTCTGCCTTTTGCCTAGAGGGAAGCTCAGGCAAGGCCAAACCAGGCCCAGCTGCCCTCCGAGGCAGGAGCAGCAGCCCAGCGATCCCTCCCCACCTCAGAGCACAGCAACAGCTCCTGTGGGGAGGCCTCAGGAGCTGGCACTCAGCTGAGGAGGAACAGGAGCTGGGACAGCTCTTGCTGACACATGCACACACCAGGCACTGCTGCGGCACACAAGGGTCACAAAGGACGTACTCAGCATGGCCAGGCACTTGTCCTCTGTCCTCTCTCCCAGCAGCTCCCTGCTGCCAGAGGAACTAGTCGTGCTCCAGGTGCACGAGCTGCTCCTGCTTGAGTTTCCAGCTTGGGCACTGGAGGCTTCTTCAGCTGCAGCTCGTGCAGGTGCCACGACAGAGGAGCTGGAGCTCTGGGACAAGAAATTAATTTGGGTCACAAATGTGCCTGGCAGAGATGCCCCTCTGATCTCATTTCAAATGCAAGCCCTGAGGAAGATGCTGCTGGCCACATCCAGGGCTCTTCACCTCTCAGCTTTTGCAGCCCACTTCTCCAGCTCAAGGCCCTGAACCCAAACCCTGCTTTTACATGAGGGACAAAATGTCACCAAAGACACTGCTAACCCAAACAGGCACTTACTGATGCTGGCTGCTCAGGCTGTGGGCTGACAGAAGGGGCAGGTTCATTGGCACCTTCCTCCTCTTCAGCCTCTTCCTCGGGTGCAGAGGCAGCCGGAGCAGGTGCTGGCGCTGCCCTTTTGCTCTGTGCACAGAAAGCAGCAGGAGGGTCAGGAAAGAACCTGTCATTCAGAGCCTTACGTCTCTTCAGCTACAGGCCTCGCTGCATCTCAGCTGTTCCTTTAGCTCCTGACTTTGGCTGTTCTGTGGGGAGGGCCACGTCCCTCCTGGGGACAGTGTCTCCTCATATACTGCAAGGCTGTGAACTGCACCTTTGCACTGCTCTCTTCACTGGGGACAAGGACCCTGCATAGCCCCTGGGCACAAAGGGCCTCACTTGTACCCCAGGAGCATCCAAAGACATCCTATTGCTACCTCTTGTCTCTTGCTGAGACAAATTCCCAGCCCCTGTCAGAACAGTAGGAAAGTGATGCCTAAATGTCCAAGTACCACACCCCTTCTCCAGGCCTCACAGGCTGGGGGAAGTGCTCTGGGAGAGCTGGAAAGATTCCAGTCCTCAGCATCTTCAGCCAGGCAGGGCAGGTGCTGTCTGCTCAGAAACTTGCGGCTCTGCTTTGCTCAAGCCACAGGACTAGCCAGAGCTGCCACTTACTGATGCTGGATGCTCAGGCCCTGCAGTGGCAGCAGGTGCACTTTGGTGGGAATCTTCCTCCCCTTTGGCCTCTTCTTCAGGAAGACATGCATCCAGAGGAGGCTCAGAGGTCTGTTTTGGGCTCTGCAGATAGACAGCAGTGTCAGGGACAGGTAACCTCTCCATTCAGCTCTGGAGCCAGATGCACTAAGGAGAAATCATCTGCAGAGAAATGGCATTCTAATTGTTCAAACTCAAGTCAAATGGGCCAGTTAGATGGGACTGCACTCTCTTGTACAGGAGAACTTCCATCATGGCTTCAAGCACCAAGCAACCCCACTTTCAGCTGCTTAAATGCTCTGAAAATGAGCTGGAGAAAACAGCTCAGGATCCAACTCCTCCTGCAAATTCTGCTGCTGCTGCTGCTGCTGCTGCTGCTGCTGCTGCTGCTGCTGCAAAGAGCCTGGACTGTTCTTTCATTCATCCCACAAGGCTAGCACTGGACTGCACCAGGCCCAGCTCACAGCTTGCTCCACAATTGTCAAATGCTACCCACACCAAAGGCTCCTTTCCCACTCACCCAAGGAGCGGATTCTCTCCAGACACGGGTGATGTGACCTGCAAGACAAAAGGCAAAAAGAAGCAGATGCTGTAAGGAAACTGCCTGTGCTGGGCAAGCCCACCAAATAGTCAGCAACCAAAGACAGAGCATTCTGCTTTCACTCCATCACTCCAGCAACAACCCTTGTGTCACACAGCAAGGCAACAGCACAAACTACTGCCTCGTGTCTACCCTTTGTCCTCTTTGGCCTCTCAACCCATAGAAACTCGAGACTGAGAAAGTTCCAGTGGTTCTGCAACAGGCATTCCAGCTTCTGCCCCACCCCACCCAGCAGGAGCTACAGCTCCTCTCTTCCCTGGACTTTAGTTTTCTGAAGAGATTGCATGCAGCAATTGCCATGAGCTTACTGAAAACCCTTCCCCAAAAAAGCTTCCCCCAAGTCCCCTTTAGCCATGGTGGCAGTTCTGTGGTGACACAGTGCAGGAACAGCTCCTGGGTTCAGGAGCATACAAGAACTGCTCTGAAATGTCCATCTCAGAGGCCTTTTCCAAGCTGATCCTGTGATTTCATCCCAGAAGGAATGGCTCTTTTAGCACTCAGGAAGTGTCAAGTTCCAAAGGCACATGCTGGGATGAGGGAATGCAGACAAGAAGACTTGAACTGAGGGACTTTCCCTCAGTGCTGGAGAGCAGTGCACAGCTTTTCCAAGGACTCCTGCCAAGCTCTCCCAGTCCTCCTATCTTGGAAGTTTTCTGGCCTGAGCCAGCAAACAGAGGAGATTCCAGACCCCATGGGCACAGGCTATGGCACGGGAGGAGGGGAGCCCCTGCAGGCTACATTACAAATGCTGCCCAGGCCCCTCTGGCTAGAGACACCCCCTTCTTAGCTGCAGCTGCTGACAGCAGCTTTACCCAACTCAAGGCCTCTTGGTGGCATTTTGGTGTCCATATGCCACACTGCACAAAACCGTCCACTTACGTGCCAGCTGGGTGAAAAAGTACCCAGAATAGGCCACGGAGAAAGCCGTGCAAACTGCAGCACACACTCTCTCCATGGCCTCAGCAGCGCTGCCCAAGTCTGCACCAGACAACGCCTTGAGGAAAAACCAAAAATCCTGCGAGTCCTGCTGGCAGAGACCTCGGCGATCAGCAGGTTCCGCCTGCAGTCAGCGTGCCACAGAGCTGCTCTGCTCACTGAGCCCTGCCGGGCCTGGGCACAGCAACTTTGCCTTGGCAACGCTGGGATGTGGCCCCTGACATCACAATAGCAGCCACCCTGGGCTGGTTTGTGAACTCACAGAGTGCAGAGAACCAGATCTTCCCTACAGCTCAGGCCAAAAAAAGCCTGCAAAGCTCTCCTCTGCTACAAAGCAACACAAAAAGCCCTCCTAGTCCATAAGCTACTGCTCAAGGCATCTAAGAGTAACTCCAAGAACACACTAATCCCACCTGGAGAAGTTGAGCAGTGAGAAGGGAGTGGGATGTGAGGAACCACATCAGTGCTCTTTGGCCACTAATGCTTCTGAGCAAAAACCAGGAGACTTCTTCCAGCTGGACTGTGGTGGTGTGTGTTTTGTGGGATTTTGCAGCGTTTTACTGTATGAGTTAGAAATTTATTGTTAGAAAGTTTTGTTTGGTATGTTCCTTGTACCCCCTATTTCTTTCCTTCACAGTGGTTTCTCCCAGGTTGTTTACCCCTAAGTTTTCCCACCACTTGACTGTCAATCTCCCTGTTCCTCCCCTTTTACCCCAAAGTAGACGAGCCAATCCAAGTTGTGCTGCCTACCTCCTGTCAGTCCATGTAACCACCCCCATTTTGTTCTCAAAAGTCCTTTGTCAATCATCCCTATTCTTGCCGTCAGTTGGTCCCCTGAGGCTTCTCCCCTCCCCAGCTTTTCCCCATTGGTTATGACCTATGATGTAATCCTAATGTAATCTGTTGCCATTGGATATCACATGGTGACACCCCTTCATGCCCACACCCTTTATAAGTTCTGGCCGGATCCCATTTTCTTTGGCACTTGTCCCTCACCCGGTTCATGGAATAAAGTCTCCTTGAACCACATACAAGTGTCCTCTCCTTTGTCCCTCTGTCTTGAATCTTCGTGACACCTTTGTGCCAGCGTCACCCATATGGCTGCACACACCACCACCTGGTGATCCCACCGGAGACCCAGGGTCGGCTTCTAACTGATATAGTAAAACGCTGCAAAATCCCACAAAACACACACCACCACATCTTCCCCCTTTTATTTTATACATTTGATGGAACTTTGGGGAAAGATGATGTCGTGGGTATTAAACTTCAGTGACTGCTTGTTGGTCGCCTTCCCACCATTCATTTTCAGTAGTGACAGCAGCAGCGACTACAATTTTTGAAGCCGTGGACTTGGTGGTGGGGGTGGAAATGATGCGCTTTAGAATCCCAAATGCCAACGAAACTAGGAAAATAACAACAATGAGATATGCAATGTCTTTTATGATGGATACTACCCATCTGGAAAGATTCCAGTTTTTAAACATGTCTCTAAACCAGTCCTCGTTTTCTTGCTTCACACTGTCAATAAGGCTCTTCATCTCTCGGATGGATGCATGGACGCTCTGGCTCTTTGATGACAAGTCAAAGCAGCATAACCCCTCAAACTCCTGACACCCATGCCCATGTGCCAGTAGCAGAAAATCAATAGCTGCCCGAGTTTGTAGGGTAGCTTTCCTGGTTACTTCCTCGTCTTCGAGGAGATTACTTAAGGCCGTCGAGGTCAAATTCGCCTGCTTTGTCACCCAACACTCTAGATTGCCCAATTCATTTAGTGCTTTGGCTGCCACCACCCATGGCAGGAACACACAGATGGCAACCCTTTTTGATTCTGCCCAATGGTAGATTTTGGCATTGCAATGTTCATCAAATTGATTTGCACTCCGTTTGGTAAATTTGGTTCTATTTTTTGATTGCTGAATTAGAATTTGGGAAAGCAAGGGAAAGACGCCCCAGAGTGCATGGACCTCCGAGAAGGCAAGAGGGGATTCCTGGATATGCCCGATCTCCACAAATCAAAAACAGTCCTCGGTCCAACTTCCTGTCGTATGAGCCATCAGTTGAGGGAGCACCCACTTTGGTGACATACTGGCACCATTGGTTTGTCTGAAATTCAAGCTTATGTTGCTTAACATCCTCATACAAGTTGCGGCGAGAACTGGGCTCATAGTCAAAGTAGACACAGTAGGTGGCTTTCGTGGAGCCCAATAACTCAGATTCTTGGGGCTCAGTGTCGGCTTAGAGTAGATCGTAGACCCATTTCCGCCAGAGCACCAGGGGGTTCACAATGGGTGTCTTAGTGGTGTTAACAAGCCCCCAATACCTGAATATCTCCATCCACTTGTTTGGAGAGTTCTCATTGTTTATTAGAGTTTGGATGGTGTGCAGAGAGGTGGGATACTCCTGTAACTTAGATGGAGTCCCCACCAGGCAGGTGGACATCGGATTTTCTGCTGCGGATGACCTTGTTGGAGGGCATGGGCCAGGGTTACCCACACATTTTTCTGGGGTTGCGGAACGATCCGTGCGTCCAGAGAGGACTGGTAGAGGGCCATATGCTGGAACCAAATGAGGAATAGGAACACAGAGGTTGACATAATGTAAGTCTGAAAGAAAAAGAGACCATATAATAAATCAACGATGGAAAGAAAATGCCACTTGCTGTTACAAGATGGAGGTTAGAAAGGATTAGGGGACTCTTCTCCCCTTGCGGCGTTTCCTATTCGACGCCACTGCGTCATTTGTGGGATCTTCTAAGGTGTCTGGGGAGGTGTTCTGTGTTGGACTCACTCGCTGTTCAGGGGTATAAGGTTTTACCCATTTCTTGGGGATACATCTGACTCCTGAGGACATGGACACACACGCGTATCCACGTCCCCAGATGACAAGCTGGTATGGATCCTGGATCTCTCCAGAGTCCGGATCCCTTATGAATACTGGAGGTCTTTCTTCAGGTTTTAATTGCTGATGCTGTTTAAAATGCCGCAGGACTGGCGGTTCCGGTCTATCGAAAGAGCAATTCAAAAAGTTAATAGTAAAACGGGCCTTGCAGAGCCTGAGCTGTGGTGACAAGGCTGGGATGTCTCTCCACTGGTGAAGGAGGACTTTCTTTAATGTTTGATGGGTCCTTTCTATCACAGCCTGGCTGGTGGGGAAGTGTGGAATCCCCGTCCGATGGTTAATCCCCCATTCTCTTAAAAACTCACCAAATGCCTTGGAAGTATAGGCTGGGCCATTATCAGTCTTGATGGTAGTGGGGACCCCTAAGGTCCCAAATGTGAATAGGATGTTTTTGCACATCTGCGGCCTTTTGTCCTCTGTGGGCTGAGGTGAAGACTGCCCCGGAGAGTGTCCACGGAAACGTGTACATGCTGGAATCTTCTGAATTTGTGTATATGTGTAATGTCAGGTTGCCACACCTCACAACTGCGGAGTCCTCTAGGGTTCACTCCAGAACTTAAAGTTGGTAAGGTGGACTCCTGGCAGTCGGGGCAGGCGGCCATAATTGCTTTGGCCTGGTCACACCGTAGGTGGAATTGGCGGACCAGACCTGGGGCATTTTGATGGAACAGCTGATGGCTCAGCTTGGCATGGTGGACGATGTTTGGTTGGCCAGCTAGCTGTAAAGGGGCGGCCAGAGCATCTGCCCTGTGGTTGCTTTCTGCAATAAAACCAGGAAGGTCGGTGTGTGACCTCACGTGCATTACATAAAAGGGTTGCTCTCGGTGGGAAACCAGATGAATTTATTTTGAGAGCAAGCCAAATATCACCGGGTTAGAAACCTCTTTGAGCACTGCATGCTCTGCCCTGGACACAACACCTGCAACGTAAGCCGAATCTGTAACAATATTAATTGGTTCTGGAAATCTCTCGAAGGCCCTGATGACAGCGTCCAACTCAGCAACTTGTGGAGAACCCTCCACAGCCTTAACATCGGCTTCCCACTGCTGAGTCTGGGGGTCCTTCCATGTCATCACCTACTTGTGGGACCCTCTGGATAAATCAGTAAAAATGGTCAATGCCGTCAGTGCTTTGTTACTTTGGATATTTTTTGGAATCAAATCAAATTGTGTTTCAAATAATTTATGACCTGGGTGGTTAATAAGAATTTATCCTGTGTACCTGTCCAGGGATAACTGTAGGCTTTTATTGGTCTGAAGCAAGTGCTCAAGGGTTTCCTTAGACAATCTCCCCGTGGATGTCTTAATAGGGAGATGAATGCACATGAAATCACACCCTGCCAGCACCCGCAGGTGAGCCCTGGCCCCCATGATCAGCTGAGCCATCAACTCTTGTGGCCTGGTGATGCTCTTGAACATCTGATGACCAAGGAACACCCACTCTATGATTAAGATGGGATCCTTTTGATCTGTGTCCCATTGAAAGATCAGCCCATGGAGGTGCAGCAACTTACCAAGAATGAATCAGAAGGGCAGGCCCTCGCAGCACCAGTGGGCTTGCCTGCCTGCCAGTGTGGACTGGACTTTCTCCAAAGCAGCCCTGGCCTCCTGGGTCAGAGCCCTCGGGGAATCCAACTCCTCTCTCCCCCTCAACAAGTTGAAGAGATGGGATAGGTCCCCCGTGGTGAGCCCCAGCCAGGGTTTGATCCAGTTTAAAGACCCACACAGCTGATGGAGGTCCCATAACGTTGAGGGGTTGTCATTAATAATTGGTCTTTGGGGCATGATGGTCCCGTTGCTGATCTCAAGGCTGAGATACTTCCAAGGCAGCAGTTGTTGCACTTTTTCCTTTTGTAACTCAAATTCAGCCGCCGACAAGGTTGCAATAGTGTCCTCCAGTGCCTCTGCAAGCACGTTGTCACTGTGGGCACAAACAAGGACATCGCCCATATAATGCAGTTTCCCCACTTGGCACACACCGGGGACAGAACTCTTGTGACATACCACTGGCAGATGGTAGGACTCTTTTTAATCTCCTATGGGTGAACTTGCCAGTGGTAGAACTTCATGGGATCCTCTCTGTTGATGGAGGGCACAGAGAAGGCAAAGCATGGTGCATCAGCTGGGTGTAGGGGAATTTGGAAGAAACAGTCTTTTATGTCTATCACCGCCAATTTCCAATTTTGGGGGAGCAGAGATGGGGAAGGTATCGCTGGTTGGAGGGACCCCATGTCCTTGATGACATTATTGATCTTTCTCAGATCGTGGAGGAGGCGCCACTTGTCCTTCCCTGGCTTCTTAATAATGAAAACCAGAGAATTCCACGGGCTGTTGGTTTCTACTATACGGCCTTTGGCCAGTTCCTCCATCACAATCTGAGTGAGCGCTCTTAATTTTTCCTTGCTTAGCGGCCACTGCTCTACCCAGACAGGTTTATCTGTGAGCCAATTAAGTCTTTGGGTAGGGCGCTCTTCAGTGGCTGCACCTAAAAATCCTGAGAGTCTGGCAGTTCTAATTTGGCCCCCCACTGGGGCATGGCGTCTCTCCTCCAGAGAGTGAACTCTGAATTCAAAACAAATGGGCGTACAGAGGCCAATTGCCCATTCGGCCCTGTAATTTGGACTATGCTCTTGGATTGCTGTGCCAATTGTGGACCCCCTACACCTGAAACCATGCTGCCTACACTTTGCAGCTCCCACTGTGGCAGCCATTTGTGTGGAGGAATGACCGTCACGTCTGCCCCAGTGTCCATCATCCCCTGAAGTTGGATGGAATGCTGTCCTAGGGTGACTGTTATGGTGTTTGTATCTCCAATCGTGTGTTCTGTTTACGTTTGATATTATGTTCTGTGCTTTCAGAACTGACTCTGAAAGTGAAGGTTTGTTTTGCTGTGTTATCATCTGGTTCACCTCCCCCCATGTCTGCTGGAAAGCTAGAAAAGGCTAGGGCTGGCTGGCTGGCTTTTGCTTTGCTTGCTTGCTTGCTTGGCTTGCTTGCTTTGCCTGCTTTCTTGCTTTGCTTCCTAGTTAGGTTAAGCAGTCCAATTCTTTCCCTGGACTGTTGCTTTTTCCTTTCCTCGTTCTGAATATCATCCAACCTGCTCTGGACTGGGATCTGGGAAACACCAAGGAACACCAGGAGCCTGCATTTGGTGATCTGCAGCAGCCATCCCCAGTGCTGGAGAGCAATCCCCAGCATCCAGACCCGGGCGACCACTCCCAGGAAAGACCTTCTAGATTTGTTCATCTCTTCAGAGGGGTGAAAGAGTTTTGTTGTCATCTTGTGTTGTTAATAGTTTTGGTGCTGGGGAGTGCTTTGTTTGTTGAATAAACAGGTTCTTTTCCACTTCTCTCTCTCAGAGGAAATTTTTCCCTGAACCAGGTGGGTGGAGAGGAGCCGTGGGGGTTTATTTCCTGGGTTTTCCCCAAATTTGCCCTAAACTAGGACAAATGCCCCTCGCTCTTAAGGCCACACCATATGAGGGGCTCCTCCTCTCCCAGCGTCTCGATGTAAAAAAAAGAGGGGTCCAGATCATCACACAAAAGAGGAGGCACTGGAATGGCCTGTGCAATGATCTGTCCCTCCAGCAGGAATTGGGGGGGTGCACACAGCACGCCATGAGATAGAAGGTCCTAGGATCAAGTGAGAGGATTGCAGGAGGCATTTCTATCTCATGTGGGATGTGTTTAGTGTCCCCAATGACAAGGTATTTGCAGTTCAGAAGATCGTTCCACCTGCGAGTTTCACAGTCTCGAATGTGGGGTAGAAGCTCTGCTGTTGCGGTAATGAAGTGCCAATCCTACTTGGAAAAATGAATAGCTTTAGTAAGTCTGAGCCTGTATGGTTCTGTTTTGTCTGTGGCATACACTTGGCTGCTGATACCAAGTATGATATGGTGCACAGCAGCCTTCACAGCAACACTTTGACCTACCCTATTTATATCATTGCACGGGGTAGGTCCATGCTCCCCAGTTAGTTTTTTGGCTGGTCTAAGGTCTCCCCTCCCCTGTTTTCCCCACTTGTGGAGGTGCCATTCCTAGGAAGGGGCACTGGCTGATAAAGTGGCCCTCCTGCTTGCAATGGAAACATCAGCATTTGGGTGGAAAAGGCCTCGATGTTGGAGGCCTCGGGGCCACCAATGTTGAAGCCGCAACCTTTCCCATGGCTTCTTCACCACATCCCCAGCCAGCAGGGTGGCCTTCCTCGTGCACTCCTCAAGAAGTTGATCAGGCGTCGGAGGAGGGGACACTGGGAGTGCCAAGATGATCCACCGACAATCTTCATTGGCATTGGTGGTGACGATCTCGAGTATGAGCTGATCTTGTAGCTCCTGCCCTTCCACTCTCTTTTCTACAGCAGCTCTCACCTGGTCCACAAAGTCAATAAATGGCTCTGCAACAGACTGCTTAAGAGCAATATATGATATAACAGGCTCCTTAGAGGGCATGCTAAGGAATGCCCGCTCTGCAGTGTCCTTTGTAAGATCTAATACAGCCCTAGGATCCCTGCAGCCTGCTTCTGAGCCTGGCTCCAGTCACCCTCACCAACAAGGTGGTTTATGGTAATTTCTTCTTTTTCTATGTCAGTGGCATAATCGGCGCTCTGTAAATTACCCAGAAGGAGGTCCCCTGCTAATCTCTTCCAAGTTCTTTCCCACATTTTATATTCTGATAGAGGGAGCAGGCAACTAAATAGACGCTTTAAATCGGCAGGGACCATGGTATTAGAGTTAAATGTTGCCTTTAAAATGCTCCTAAAGAATTCACTTTTAGGGCCAAATTCACATTTGGTTTTACAGAGCTCCCTTATGAACTCATACAAGAGGGGTTCCCATCTTGGGTGTTGCCCTCTTGCATTATAGGTTACTGGAGCCAGGAACAGAGGATTGGTGTTGTTTTCCACTTTCTGTTTTCCAGGCCCAGCACTCCCACCCCCCACGTCACCGTGGGAACCGTAAGGTGGGGTGTGGGAAACAGGAAGGTGATGGGCAGGGTCCTGGTGGGTGGAGCCTTGCGCAGGAGTGACGTAGGAAGAGGGTGGTGGTGTCAGCATTGTGGGAAAAGGGGTGGGAACAGGTGACGCAACCTCAAGGGGTGGTGCAGTGGGTGGAGCGGTGCAATAGCACCTGGGAGGGGTTTGACTAATTGCTGCAAGGGAAGAGGAGGGGTTAGGGAAAGGAAGAAGAGAGTCTGGGGTGTGTGTGGGAGGGGGTAAAAAGGGATTCTGGGGAGAAGAAGTACTCACGACGTGGCGACGGCCATCTTGTGATGGTAAAGTTGGCGTCAACAGGCAGCAGCCATTTTGTGGTACCTCTACCGAGGGGTTAAGGAAAGGGTTTGGTGGGAAAAGGAAAGGGCTTGGTGGAATAGAGCCTCCTTGAGAGCAACCAAGACTATTAACAGGGTAAGAGGGATTAGGAGAAGGGTTAGGGACAGTGTCTCTGACAGTATGAACAACACTGTCAGAGCGAAGGTACTGAGGGGACCTGGGGTAGCCAGGGAGCAGGTGGCAACCCTGCGTCTTCTGTGGATGGTCTGCTCCCCCCGTCTACCCGGTGCAGGGGAAGCGGGGATAGGAGAGTGCGGTGGGGAAAGGGGGCTAGGGAGAACTGGGGATAGTGCAATGGATTAGTCTTAGTATCCCGTCCATCTTGACCACTCTCTGCATCCTTCACAACATCCCAAATCAACAGAAATAATTTCACAAAACCTCCTTTCACTGAAGGATCACCCCTCTTGCTGCCCTCAGTCAAAACCAATCCAAAACTCTCCACTCTTGAAAGCAGCAAACAAGGAGAAGCACTACTTCAATTACATTTAGAGGATTCTCCTAGCTACAGAGACCAGGTCATGAATTTTTCAGCACTGTTTATTCCAAACATTTTACATCACAGCCATGGGTGTGATTTCAGCAGGGAAATGCCATGACCACAAATGCAAGGGGGATCCTTCTGTCTGGCTCCCTCTAGCAGAGAGGCCTTGGGACCAAAGCACCACCACCATTTTCCCCCCAGTCTTGTCCTTCCACAGTATTTTTTAGGCCACGGAGTTGAGATGGGTGGCACGGAAGTGACAGCTCTGACACACAACTGAAACCATCAGGGCCAGGATGGCAGGTGAGGCTGTTTTTCTGCTTCAGCAGAACAGTGCAGCCCAGATTGCTGACAATGATACTAAGTGAGTTCAGCCAAGCCAAAAGGGAGTCCAGCCAAGCCCAGTGGAGCCCAGCAGGGTGGTAGGAAGAGGCAGTGGAGCGGCAAATCCAATTCCCACGCGCACGCCCAGCGTGGCAGACTGATGGTAGCGGCAGTGCCAAACAGAGCTCTGCAGGGAGAGACACCCATCACCATCGCCCCTGCCACCACCAGTGCTGCAGAGAGGGAGCAGGAAACTACCACTGCAGGCCCACAGCTGCTCCAGGCAGCACCAGCAGCGCCCATCTACCATCAGAATCATTCTGTAAGCCCTCACCATCTTCTCCTTGTTCCGGGGGCCCCATGTGACACTTCACCTTTGTCGGTTACGTCATTACCTCTTTTGTACAATTTTAGTTTTATTGTTGTATAGTGCTGATACCAAGCTTTTTTTTTTTTTTTCCTTGCTACATTGCAACATTTTTAACATTTCTGGCCTCATAGGCTGTTTTTTTCATTGTCCCCCTCCATTGTCGTGGAGAAGGGGAGAGAGGAGAGGTGTTACAAGGACTATCTCAGGCTGAGGACGTAGAAAGAAGGGAAGGTCTTAGAAAGAAAAAGAAACCCTCATGCTGCCTCTTTTGGAAGCAATAAAAGTGCAGGTTTCTTAATATCCAGCCACAAGTCCTTTGAGTCTTGAGAGCCAAGAAGCACAGGAGCACAGAAACCTTGTTGTGAGAGGCTAGAGATTGCTGGCTCCAAACATTTCAGGTGCTTATGTGTGGAAAGGGGCAGATCAAGCCTCGCTCTGGAGAGGTGATGCTCTGCTCTGCACACCCCACACTCCCAGGCCTGTATCCCAGCCCTGTGTCTGGAACCCCTAACCCAGCTCCTAAATGGCCACGTGCGTGGAAGCCCCATGTGGGGGAAGGCCCCAGGAAAGCCAAAGGCATTTTAACTCAGGCTATGTGGCAACCACATGTCTTTGCCCTACCTCCTCTTGGAATTGTATTAGCTGAACACCATTGGAACCAGGAATGGCAGATGTGTTGGTTCTTTTCTATATATTTTCTCTCATTCTCTCTTCCTCTTTGTTCTTCCAATTTCATTCTCGCAGATTTTTCAGTAACTTAAAATCTAACAGGCTTGGAATTTGTTAAGTTGAATACGCTAAGTTAATGCTTGATGGAATGCTTTATGTTGATTGATTCCTGCTCTAAATGTTTTGCCAAAGTTCTCTGATTTTCAAAAGTTGCCAGGGAAGATTTTTGTGTTGTTCCGACCTCTTGAGAACATCTTGTCAGTAATTCTCCTGCTTTTCTACATCAGAGTTCGTGAACAAGTTGAAGTCCTTTGAAAGAGTCTCACTGAGCAACGTTTTAGGGGCCTTACATTTGAACTGGTGCAATGAGCAGGGTATTCTCGAGGTGACATGGGCATTTGATCCAGCAGTAACTGCTCATGACATAATAAAGGAGAAACAAATTTTCAGTCAAGGCTGCTATCTTCTGGCAGAAAAGTAATAGACTCTCATGCAGAAAATGATGTGAACTGCTCTCTACTGACAGACCTGCTAAAAGATACTATAGAAAGCTTGTCCAGCCCTGAAGAGAGACGGAGACTGCTGAGAAAAACTAGCACTATCCACAGTTACTGGTGGAGAAAACATGAATTTTGGTAGAAGAAACTTTGAAAATCCCAGTACAGGACCATGCCCGGTATCCATATGCATGGAGGTTTGACTCAGAGAGCTCTGTGTTGCCAAGCAGCTAGAAAAGGAGCTGAATCAGTTGCCAATTGCCTTGGAGCCTGAAATAATAGCCAGCCTCAGGGCAGAGCAGGAATGGAATGCTGGGATGAAGCCAGCCCCAGAACCTGAGAAGCCAGTTAAACACGCTGGTCCAAAGCCAAAGAGCTGCAGAGCTGCAGCTGAGCAGTGCTGGGGAAGGCCTGGAACCAGTGTGTTCTAGAAAGTTCCAGAAACCATCTGGCCAATCAACGGCTGTTGATCTGCATGGCCACTCCCAGTCGGTCCAGGAGTCCTTTACTCTCTATGATAAGCTCACCAGAAGTTCTCTGGGTGTCATCCATTGTGGCTTTTCTTCTCCTGAGGCTTCCTGTTGCTCATTGATAGTCTGATGTGTGGCCACTTCATGGCCCATCCCTTCCAGGACAAGTTCCCACAACTCCCCCTTTTTTGTTTTATTGAAAATGAAAGGTGTAACAATCACAGTAAAAATAATAACCTTGTCTGAACTAAAAACAACACAATACTTAATAGACTTTAACTAAACTTGAGAACTAAAATAAACAGGTGGGTTCAAATTGCAGAGAATAACTAAACAAGAAGTAACTACAATTTTCATTTCCCCTCACTTCTAAGGGCCCGAGTCCCAGGCATCTCTCTGCCAATTCATTCCCCCTCACTTACCCAAAAATCAAAAGAGAACAGAAAATCAAAAGGACTGGCGATGGCACCTTCCCCTGGTGCCCTCCACCAAACACACAAGCCAAAAGAAAAGGCTTTAGGGGGGACCAGCCTGTGAGGACCTTATGGTGTGGCCGGGCACGGGTCTCCTGTGGGGCACCAGAGTCGCTCCTCCGGCTGTCCGCAGGGTGCCGACTCTCCTGCCTAAATAATTAAAAGAACTGGGGTGACTGGCTTCTGAGGGTCGCCTGTATCGGGAATCTCTGAAACATGAATTACAACAAAACTCGGGGACTGCTAATACAACAGGAAAGCGGGAGCAGGATTGAGGGCTGTCACAAGGTGGGTTAGGGTAAGAATCCAGGGATGCATGGCCAGTGCCATCCTGGCATGGGCGCGGAAAAGGAGGGCAGATGGCAGATGGCTGGTGGCTGGCCTGTGCTCTTGAGCCGGTTCCATCTCCAGTCCTGTCTTTCTCAGGGATAGTGGGTTCAGGGACACACGGCAGTGAAAACGAAAACTGGGAAAGGAGATCTGCTAAATATTGTGCAACTAAAATTTAAACTTAAATGACCATCATATATACCACCAATTGCCACCAAACATCACACAGTAAATGATTTTCAATAATCACTATATGATCACTATATATCACTAATAATGTAACAATGTAAATTGAAATGAAAAGCTGGAGTCCATGGGAAAGCTTAAAGGTTAAAGTCTAGAGGACATTCTTCCAGGGCATAGCCCCAAGAAGTCCTCCAGCAGGCCCACAGGCCTCCACAGTGGCTCACGCAGATCCAAACTGCACAAGTCTTCATTCCCACATGTTGGCCTTAGTTCCTGCAGCAGAACTTTCCTTCCCACTTGACACTCACCTTAGTCCGAGCCTGTGGAGAAGCCCGGCTCCCTCCCCCTCTGCCCACAGCAGCACAGACCTTCCCAACCTTTCCCAAGAGCTGCAACACAACCACAGCCACAGCAGCATGCCCTGCACTGCCACCACTCCTCTGCACCATTTTGCCCCACTCTGCTCCTCTAGTCACTGCTGCCAGCCTGTCTCTCCACTAGAGGTTTTGGCCTGGAGGCACCAAGGTCAGAAGACCGTTGCCTACTTCCAGACCATGCCACAAACCCCATATATGGCTTTTCCCACATTTAAGAAAAACCTGACCATTCAGAAGCAAATTTAGAGCATATGCACAGCGTGAGAACAAAGGGAGGCTTCCAGCACAGTGAAGGTTTTATGTATAATCGTATTTATTTACACTATCAGTCTAAACAAGCTAGAAACTACGAGCTATCAACTAGAAACGAGAAACTACAAAAAACACCAATGGCCTCTTGCAGGGCTAGTATCTCCTGTCGGCCATAAACTGCTGCGTTGCCATGATCAGAGGCGTCAGGCTGGAGGTCGGCTTGGCTGAGGTTACAAAAGGATGCTGCCCAAAGAGAAAAAGAAGAAATTAATATCTACTGACCTCACAGGCTGAAACTGGCTTTCTCTGGCAAGCAGAAAGATACACAAAGAAGGGCATTCTGTGCACCTCTGTCTCCACATCCAGGACCTTGCTACATGAGCCAAACATGGCTCCAAATCCCACAAATCCATTAACCCAGATGGCTTCAGCTGAAGGAGATTTGGTCTAGACGACCTGGAAAGGCTCCTTCCAACCCATACCAGGCCAGGATTCTCCTCTGTTTTCCTTTGAAAAGCCCCCAGACTGGAGATTCTCAGGAGCAGGGCCCATCTGCCGCCTTGGACTTGAGCAGACGAGGAGCCCCTGGCAGCGGGCGGCCGGCGCACCCGGCAGCCGCTTTGCCTTTTACCTGCAGAAGTTCCTGGGCAGACCAGCGCCTGTCCTCGTCTGTCTCCAGGCAGCAGCGCAGAAAGTCTCGCAGCCAAGCCGACTGTTGCCTGGGCTTCTGCAGCTTCGGGGTGCCCCCGGTGATTATCAGCTGCTGAACCTGGAGAAGAAGGAAATGCCACGCTCCCCCGTCTCCTTCACACGCCAAACTGCTCACACAGACCCCACTGGACAAGCTCCACTCCCCAGTGGCTCTTTACTCCCTGCCAGAGGGAGGGAGATACCTTTCCTACCCCTACTAAAAGAACCCAAAGCCAGAGGCAGCCGTAGCCAGTCCAACATGCAAAGGCTCTTGCCTTGACCCCTGATTTCATTGGCTGATGGAATTAGGAGCAACTCCATCAGCAGCAGCACACTTTGCTTCTCTCAGCACTGACACCAGCTCTACAGGCGAGGTGGAAGACAGACTTTAATCTAACTGTACTATTTCCAAGGATTCCTCCCATAAAATGCAGCTCACTGCTCCTTTAGGTAAAGCTGCTCACTGCTCTCTTAGGCAAAGCTTCCATCAAGGAAAAGGCATAGTGATTTTCTTGTGGTATTCATGATGAAATGCCAAGCGGATAATCTGGGCAAGAAGCATAAGAGACTATGCAGCCTGGCACCTATCATTGTCAGGTGTTAGCAAGCTTCCCAGGCAGCAGAATGGGAGCAGATTTAGTCAGAGTGACAGGAGCATCTGAGGGTAGTTGCAGCGTACCGTGCGGGAGGTGTTCATCAGGTAAGGAGGTGCTCCTTCCACCATCTCTATCCCCACAATGCCAAAGGACCAGATGTCCACTTTGGGGCCGTAGGGCTTCCCTGTGAAAATTTCTGGTGCCATCCAGTGAGTAGTCCCAACAGCTGATCTTCGTTTGCTCTGCTCAGCGGTGAGCTGAGCAGCAAGGCCAAAATCAGCTGAGGAGAAAAAACACTCACATCAAGCCAGCGTGAAAAAGGAAAGCAAAGAAAAGAATTCCCCACTGAATCAATGTCTTAGAAGGCAGTGTGGAATCCAGCTGTACCAGGGGCATGCTGCTATTCCTCGAGCCTGCAGCGGAGGAAATACGCAATTGGCCACTCTGCAAAAGCCCCCGACTTCAGGCAGTGGCTTTTAGTCCCCTGAAGCTATTAGACTGCTGCTGCCTTGCTGGGGAAGGGACACACACAAGCCAAAGGCACTCCTGACCCCTTCTGCCCAGCTACAGCTCCCTGCACCTTGTGGCTGTGCTCTGCGCTCGCAGCAGGGCAGCCTGCACTGCCACAGGCACCAGGGAAGCGGCAGCACCCAAAGGCAGTCCCACACCGCAGCCCGCCACGGCTGAGCCTGGCCAGCAACACCCACCCAACTTGACAGAGCCGTCCAAGCCCAGGAGAATGTTGTGGCTTTTTACGTCTCGGTGGATCACTTGCTTGGAGTGAAGGAAATCCAGGCCTTGCAGGCACTGAGAGAGGAAAAAGAAACACGAGCCTGATGGATTTCGTCCCACAAGCAGGGCAGTGGCACACCTGCAAGACTGACTTCCTGGGGGATGCGGAGCCACGGCAGGCCAGGCTGCTGGCAAAGGCAGCAGAGCTGGCTGCTCCAACACGAGGACAGCAGAGCTTTTCTAAGGGCGTGGCTGTTTGCTTTTGAAAGGGAAAGGGCAATTGTTGCTCTGGCCAGTGCCCTGCAAACACAGACTCAAGGTGCACTGCTGCAGTGCCTGTACTCTCTGCAGCCAGACAACAGTGTCTGCTTTTGCAAACACCACTTGGGGTGCAAGGCTCTCCTTTGAGGCTGAGCTCTGTGAGAGTCCTGTGAGGATCTCTTTGTCTTTGCCACTTGCTCAACATGGTGCCACCAGCCACTTTGCTCTTGTGGGGAAGGAATGCAGCACCCACAGGCTCCAGGCAAAGCTTTAGAGAGGCAAACACAAACACACTAGAAGAAGGGCAGGCACATTGGCAGGCACTTCATCTGCTCTTGCTACTGCCAGGTGTAAGAGAAATGCAGAAAGGAAGCTTGGAAGGGGAAATCTCTCCTCTCCTTATCACCCATTTGGAAGGGCCGTCCCGACCAAGCCATGGGAAGAAACAAGCGCCATCCCTTACCTCCCGAGAGACAGCTGCTATCTCTCCTTCTGCCATATGAGTCTCCCTAATGACATCCTGTAACGAACCTCCGTCCATGTATTCCATCACCAGCCAGAGTTCCTCATCCACCAGGTAGCTGAAAGGAGGAAACAACAGCCTGGAGATGAAGGTGTGCACTTACATGACCTGATGGATTCTTGCTCCTGTGTCTCTCTCAGAGGAAGACAGGAGGAATAGTCATTCACAATGCTCTACAAGGCTTGAACTCTATGCAGTCTAAAGGCTGCTTGGTATCCACACCAATGCAACAGGCCAAGGGAAATACAATCTACAGCGCTTTGTCAGCACTGGAGACCCGTGGGAAAAAATCAATTGCCAAAACAAATGAAACCATGTGGAGAGAGGACAGGAACTTTGAGGCTGTTGGCTCAGTGAGACAGGGCCAAGGCTGGTCTTTGAAAGCACACTTCAAAATAGGTATGCCAGCAAAGATGAATGCAGCCCCAATGCAATCTCCTCCCAGGACGCTGTAGATCAGCCCAGAAGCAGGAATTACCAGCTCCATCCTCTGCCAGCCACCAAAAGAGTGGTTGAACTTCTGGCTTGCAGGATGTGAATGACCTTTCATGGCAGAACAGCAGAACCACTCACCTGTCTACAAAGGTCACAAGATTGGCATTCTTATTGCCACGCATGATCTGGATTTCATTCAGGCACACCTCGCTGTTGCTCTCTTCCAGGAGACTTATTTTCTTTATGGCCACCTAAAACAACATGGAAAACATGAACCAAAGTTGGTGGCACAGAACCACCAGGGGAACACGGAGACAGTGATGATGGGGTGACAGAGCTGGGCTGGGCCAAGCTGCCTTGTGGCTGGACATCAGACCGCTTGCTTGGGCACCTCCCAGGACAAAGAGCCAGATAGCCTTTGCCTTGGAAACCTGGCAGAAACATGGTCTATGCTGTCCACCTCAAAGCTCTAACAACACTCACCGTTCCCACAGACTTCCCCCATGGCTTTACTTGATCATCCCCATTTTCATTCACACACCTCTCACAAGCAGAAAGTCAATTTCTGCCAGAAAACATGGAGCAAAACTGCTGGAAAACCTCTAGGGGGCTTGATCATTCCACTGGCATTCTCCCTTTCACAGCAACAAAGCAAACTCTTCCAGACATGACAGATCAAATGCTGTCCTAAAACAGTCCTGCAGAAGCTGTGGCGCTGCTTGACGCTTACCTCTTCTCCTGTGGCAGTCTCCACTGCCATGCACACCGTGCCAAAACCCCTAGAAACAAAACGGCCGCAGAGAAAGAAGAAGTCCTTTAGTCCCTGCAAGTGCAGGAATCCACAGTACAAGAGGAAAAAAGTCCAGGGACAAACAGTAAATGGAAGGAACTGTGGCTGCACTCACCCTCTGCCAATTGTTTCCAGTTCTGTGTATTTAGCCTCAGGATCTCCCTCGCTCACCAGCATCTCTGTAAAAATCCCAAGGAAAGATACTCCCTTCAAAAGAGATCCCACCGTGCAGCAGATCAGAAAGGCAGCCCCACTCTCTGGGACACTGCGCCCTTTCAACTCACTCCCTCAGGAAACAACAACACCACCACACCGCCACCACCTAAAAAACAACAGCAGCAGGACAAGCAGCCCTGCAGCACAGATGGCCTGTCCAAAACTAGAAGTCTAAACTAAAATCTAAGCACATCAAGAAACAGCCAGAAGAGACAGGGCACAGAAAAGTGTAAGCAAGAGAAGTGATTGTTGCCTACAGACATTAAGGGCAGCAGGACAAACACAACCTTTCTGTTCGGGCAATGAAGACTCTGGGACAGTCAACAAAAGATTTAATCCTTGCAAACATGCAAGGCATCTTGGGTTCTGGAATCCATTTTTATCAACAGCTGCCCTTTCCAGAACAGGAAGAATATTGCAAAGTGCCTCCAGCAAAGCTAAGAACTCCAGCTTGAAGCAGGACTTTGCCTAAACAATGCCCTTCTGCCGCTCAAGAGCAGCAGCTGATGTTCTACCCTACTGTGATGGGCCTTAGGAATGAGGAACCTCAGCTTTTAGGACAGGCTGAGCTCTGAAGATGACTTTGGCCTTGCCCCACAGGAGCTGGGCCCCACAGGAGCTCCTGGAGGCCTCCTCATTTGCTCGGTCACAGCCTCCTGCTCAGCCAGAAACAATCTCTGCTCTGCCTTTTGCCTAGAGGGAAGCTCAGGCAAGGCCAAACCAGGCCCAGCTGCCCTCCGAGGCAGGAGCAGCAGCCCAGCGATCCCTCCCCACCTCAGAGCACAGCAACAGCTCCTGTGGGGAGGCCTCAGGAGCTGGCACTCAGCTGAGGAGGAACAGGAGCTGGGACAGCTCTTGCTGACACATGCACACACCAGGCACTGCTGCGGCACACAAGGGTCACAAAGGACGTACTCAGCATGGCCAGGCACTTGTCCTCTGTCCTCTCTCCCAGCAGCTCCATGCTGCCAGAGGAACTAGTCGTGCTCCAGGTGCACGAGCTGCTCCTGCTTGAGTTTCCAGCTTGGGCACTGGAGGCTTCTTCAGCTGCAGCTCGTGCAGGTGCCACGACAGAGGAGCTGGAGCTCTGGGACAAGAAATTAATTTGGGTCACAAATGTGCCTGGCAGAGATGCCCCTCCGATCTCATTTCAAATGCAAGCCCTGAGGAAGATGCTGCTGGCCACATCCAGGGCTCTTCACCTCTCAGCTTTTGCAGCCCACTTCTCCAGCTCACGGCCCTGAACCCAAACCCTGCTTTTACATGAGGGACAAAATGTCACCAAAGACACTGCTCACCCAAACAGGCACTTACTGATGCTGGCTGCTCAGGCTGTGGGCTGACAGAAGGGGCAGGTTCATTGGCACCTTCCTCCTCTTCAGCCTCTTCCTCGGGTGCAGAGGCAGCCGGAGCAGGTGCTGGCGCTGCCCTTTTGCTCTGTGCACAGAAAGCAGCAGGAGGGTCAGGAAAGAACCTGTCATTCAGAGCCTTACGTCTCTTCAGCTACAGGCCTCGCTGCATCTCAGCTGTTCCTTTAGCTCCTGACTTTGGCTGTTCTGTGGGGAGGGCCACGTCCCTCCTGGGGACAGTGTCTCCTCATATACTGCAAGGCTGTGAACTGCACCTTTGCACTGCTCTCTTCACTGGGGAGAAGGACCCTGCATAGCCCCTGGGCACAAAGGGCCTCACTTGTACCCCAGGAGCATCCAAAGACATCCTATTGCTACCTCTTGTCTCTTGCTGAGACAAATTCCCAGCCCCTGTCAGAACAGTAGGAAAGTGATGCCTAAATGTCCAAGTACCACACCCCTTCTCCAGGCCTCACAGGCTGGGGGAAGTGCTCTGGGAGAGCTGGAAAGATTCCAGTCCTCAGCATCTTCAGCCAGGCAGGGCAGGTGCTGTCTGCTCAGAAACTTGCAGCTCTGCTTTGCTCAAGCCACAGGACTAGCCAGAGCTGCCACTTACTGATGCTGGATGCTCAGGCCCTGCAGTGGCAGCAGGTGCACTTTGGTGGGAATCTTCCTCCCCTTTGGCCTCTTCTTCAGGAAGACATGCATCCAGAGGAGGCTCAGAGGTCTGTTTTCGGCTCTGCAGATAGACAGCAGTGTCAGGGACAGGGAACCTCTCCATTCAGCTCTGGAGCCAGATGCACTAAGGAGAAATCATCTGCAGAGAAATGGCATTCTAATTGTTCAAACTCAAGTCAAATGGGCCAGTTAGATGGGACTGCACTCTCTTGTACAGGAGAACTTCCATCATGGCTTCAAGCACCAAGCAACCCCACTTTCAGCTGCTTAAATGCTCTGAAAATGAGCTGGAGAAAACAGCTCAGGATCCAACTCCTCCTGCAAATTCTGCTGCTGCTGCTGCTGCTGCTGCTGCTGCTGCTGCTGCTGCTGCTGCTGCTGCTGCTGCTGCAAAGAGCCTGGACTGTTCTTTCATTCATCCCACAAGGCTAGCACTGGACTGCACCAGGCCCAGCTCACAGCTTGCTCCACAATTGTCAAATGCTACCCACACCAAAGGTTCCTTTCCCACTCACCCAAGGAGCGGATTCTCTCCAGACACGGGTGATGTGACCTGCAAGACAAAAGGCAAAAAGAAGCAGATGCTGTAAGGAAACTGCCTGTGCTGGGCAAGCCCACCAAATAGTCAGCAACCAAAGACAGAGCATTCTGCTTTCACTCCATCACTCCAGCAACAACCCTTGTGTCACACAGCAAGGCAACAGCACAAACTACTGCCTCGTGTCTACCCTTTGTCCTCTTTGGCCTCTCAACCCATAGAAACTCGAGACTGAGAAAGTTCCAGTGGTTCTGCAACAGGCATTCCAGCTTCTGCCCCACCCCACCCAGCAGGAGCTACAGCTCCTCTCTTCCCTGGACTTTAGTTTTCTGAAGAGATTGCATGCAGCAATTGCCATGAGCTTACTGAAAACCCTTCCCCAAAAAAGCTTCCCCCAAGTCCCCTTTAGCCATGGTGGCAGTTCTGTGGTGACACAGTGCAGGAACAGCTCCTGGGTTCAGGAGCATACAAGAACTGCTCTGAAATGTCCATCTCAGAGGCCTTTTCCAAGCTGATCCTGTGATTTCATCCCAGAAGGAATGGCTCTTTTAGCACTCAGGAAGTGTCAAGTTCCAAAGGCACATGCTGGGATGAGGGAATGCAGACAAGAAGACTTGAACTGAGGGACTTTCCCTCAGTGCTGGAGAGCAGTGCACAGCTTTTCCAAGGACTCCTGCCAAGCTCTCCCAGTCCTCCTATCTTGGAAGTTTTCTGGCCTGAGCCAGCAAACAGAGGAGATTCCAGACCCCATGGGCACAGGCTATGGCACGGGAGGAGCGGAGCCCCTGCAGGCTACATTACAAATGCTGCCCAGGCCCCTCTGGCTAGAGACACCCCCTTCTTAGCTGCAGCTGCTGACAGCAGCTTTACCCAACTCAAGGCCTCTTGGTGGCATTTTGGTGTCCATATGCCACACTGCACAAAACCGTCCACTTACGTGCCAGCTGGGTGAAAAAGTACCCAGAATAGGCCACGGAGAAAGCCGTGCAAACTGCAGCACACACTCTCTCCATGGCCTGAGCAGCGCTGCCCAAGTCTGCACCAGACAACGCCTTGAGGAAAAACCAAAAATCCTGCGAGTCCTGCTGGCAGAGACCTCGGCGATCAGCAGGTTCCGCCTGCAGTCAGCGTGCCACAGAGCTGCTCTGCTCACTGAGCCCTGCCGGGCCTGGGTACAGCAACTTTGCCTTGGCAACGCTGGGATGTGGCCCCTGACATCACAATAGCAGCCACCCTGGGCTGGTTTGTGAACTCACAGAGTGCAGAGAACCAGATCTTCCCTACAGCTCAGGCCAAAAAAAGCCTGCAAAGCTCTCCTCTGCTACAAAGCAACACAAAAAGCCCTCCTAGTCCATAAGCTACTGCTCAAGGCATCTAAGAGTAACTCCAAGAACACACTAATCCCACCTGGAGAAGTTGAGCAGTGAGAAGGGAGTGGGATGTGAGGAACCACATCAGTGCTCTTTGGCCACTAATGCTTCTGAGCAAAAACCAGGAGACTTCTTCCAGCTGGACTGTGGTGGTGTGTGTTTTGTGGGATTTTGCAGCGTTTTACTGTATGAGTTAGAAATTTATTGTTAGAAAGTTTTGTTTGGTATGTTCCTTGTACCCCCTATTTCTTTCCTTCACAGTGGTTTCTCCCAGGTTGTTTACCCCTAAGTTTTCCCACCACTTGACTGTCAATCTCCCTGTTCCTCCCCTTTTACCCCAAAGTAGACGAGCCAATCCAAGTTGTGCTGCCTACCTCCTGTCAGTCCATGTAACCACCCCCATTTTGTTCTCAAAAGTCCTTTGTCAATCATCCCTATTCTTGCCGTCAGTTGGTCCCCTGAGGCTTCTCCCCTCCCCAGCTTTTCCCCATTGGTTATGACCTATGATGTAATCCTAATGTAATCTGTTGCCATTGGATATCACATGGTGACACCCCTTCATACCCGCACCCTTTATAAGTTCTGGCCTGATCCCATTTTCTTTGGCACTTGTCCCTCACCCGGTTCATGGAATAAAGTCTCCTTGAACCACATACAAGTGTCCTCTCCTTTGTCCCTCTGTCTCGAATCTTCGTGACACCTTTGTGCCAGCGTCACCCATATGGCTGCACACACCACCACCTGGTGATCCCACCGGAGACCCAGGGTCGGCTTCTAACTGATATAGTAAAACGCTGCAAAATCCCACAAAACACACACCACCACATCTTCCCCCTTTTATTTTATACATTTGATGGAACTTTGGGGAAAGATGATGTCGTGGGTATTAAACTTCAGTGACTGCTTGTTGGTCGCCTTCCCACCATTCATTTTCAGTAGTGACAGCAGCGGCAACTACAATTTTTGAAGCCGTGGACTTGGTGGTGGGGGTGGAAATGATGCGCTTTAGAATCCCAAATGCCAACGAAACTAGGAAAATAACAACAATGAGATATGCAATGTCTTTTATGATGGATACTACCCATCTGGAAAGATTCCAGTTTTTAAACATGTCTCTAAACCAGTCCTCGTTTTCTTGCTTCACACTGTCAATAAGGCTCTTCATCTCTCGGATGGACGCATGGACGCTCTGGCTCTTTGATGACAAGTCAAAGCAGCATAACCCCTCAAACTCCTGACACCCATGCCCATGTGCCAGTAGCAGAAAATCAATAGCTGCCCGATTTTGTAGGGTAGCTTTCCTGGTTACTTCCTCGTCTTCGAGGAGATTACTTAAGGCCGTCGAGGTCAAATTCGCCTGCTTTGTCACCCAACACTCTAGATTGCCCAATTCATTTAGTGCTTTGGCTGCCACCACCCATGGCAGGAACACACAAAGCAACCCTTTTTGATTCTGCCCAATGGTAGATTTTGGCATTGCAATGTTCATCAAATTGATTTGCACTCCGTTTGGTAAATTTGGTTCTATTTTTTGATTGCTGAATTAGAATTTGGGAAAGCAAGGGAAAGACGCCCCAGAGTGCATGGACCTCCGAGAAGGCAAGAGGGGATTCCTGGATATGCCCGATCTCCACAAATCAAAAACAGTCCTCGGTCCAACTTCCTGTCGTATGAGCCATCAGTTGAGGGAGCACCCACTTTGGTGACATACTGGCACCATTGGTTTGTCTGAAATGCAAGCTTATGTTGCTTCACATCCTCATACAAGTTGCGGCGAGAACTGGGCTCATAGTCAGAGTAGACACAGTAGGTGGCTTTCGTGGAGCCCAATAACTCAGATTCTTGGGGCTCAGTGTCGGCTTAGAGTAGATCGTAGACCCATTTCCGCCAGAGCACCAGGGGGTTCACAATGGGTGTCTTAGTGGTGTTAACAAGCCCCCATACCTGAATATCTCCATCCACTTGTTTGGAGAGTTCTCATTGTTAATTTGAGTTTGGATGGTGTGCAGAGAGGTGGGATACTCCTGTAACTTAGATGGAGTCCCCACCAGGCAGGTGGACGTCGGATTTTCTGCTGCGGATGACCTTGTTGGAGGGCATGGGCCAGGGTTACCCACACATTTTTCTGGGGTTGCGGAACGATCCGTGCGTCCAGAGAGGACTGGTAGAGGGCCATATGCTGGAACCAAATGAGGAATAGGAACACAGAGGTTGACATAATGTAAGTCTGAAAGAAAAAGAGACCATATAATAAATCAACGATGGAAAGAAAATGCCACTTGCTGTTACAAGATGGAGGTTAGAAAGGATTAGGGGACTCTTCTCCCCTTGCGGCGTTTCCTATTCGACGCCACTGCGTCATTTGTGGGATCTTCTAAGGTGTCTGGGGAGGTGTTCTGTGTTGGACTCACTCGCTGTTCAGGGGTATAAGGTTTTACCCATTTCTTGGGGATACATCTGACTCCTGAGGACATGGACACACACGCGTATCCACGTCCCCAGATGACAAGCTGGTATGGATCCTGGATCTCTCCAGAGTCCGGATCCCTTATGAATACTGGAGGTCTTTCTTCAGGTTTTAATTGCTGATGCTGTTTAAAATGCCGCAGGACTGGCGGTTCCGGTCTATCGAAAGAGCAATTCAAAAAGTTAATAGAAAAACGGGCCTTGCAGAGCCTGAGCTGCGGTGACAAGACTGGGATGTCTCTCCACTGGTGAAGGAGGACTTTCTTTAATGTTTGATGGGTCCTTTCTATCACAGCGTGGCTGGTGGGGAAGTGTGGAATCCCCGTCCGATGGTTAATCCCCCATTCTTGTAAAAACTCACCAAATGCCTTGGAAGTATAGGCTGGGCCATTATCAGTCTTGATGGTAGTGGGGACCCCTAAGGTCCCAAATGTGAATAGGATGTTTTTGCACATCTGCGGCCTTTTGTCCTCTGCTGGCCAAGGTGAAGGCTGCCCCGGAGAGTGTCCACGGAAACGTGTACATGCTGGAATCTTCTGAATTTGTGTATATGTGTAATGTCAGGTTGCCACACCTCACAACTGCGGAGTCCTCTAGGGTTCACTCCAGAACTTAAAGTTGGTAAGGTGGACTCCTGGCAGTCGGGGCAGGCGGCCATAATTGCTTTGGCCTGGTCACACCGTAGGTGGAATTGGCGGACCAGACCTGGGGCATTTTGATGGAACAGCTGATGGCTCAGCTTGGCATGGTGGACGATGTTTGGTTGGCCAGCTAGCTGTAAAGGGGCGGCCAGAGCATCTGCCCTGTGGTTGCTTTCTGCAATAAAACCAGGAAGGTCGGTGTGTGACCTCACGTGCATTACATAAAAGGGTTGCTCTCGGTGGGAAACCAGATGAATTTATTTTGAGAGCAAGCCAAATATCACCGGGTTAGAAACCTCTTTGAGCACTGCATGCTCTGCCCTGGACACAACACCTGCTACGTAAGCCGAATCTGTAACAATATTAATTGGTTCTGGAAATCTCTCGAAGGCCCTGATAACAGCGTCCAACTCAGCAACTTGTGGAGAACCCTCACAGCCTTAACATCGGCTTCCCACTGCTGAGTCTGGGGGTCCTTCCATGTCATCACCTACTTGTGGGACCCTCTGGATAAATCAGTAAAAATGGTCAATGCCGTCAGTGCTTCGTTACTTTGGATATTTTTTGGAATCAAATCAAATTGTGTTTCAAATAATTTATGACCTGGGTGGTTAATAAGAATTTATCCTGTGTAGCTGTCCAGGGATAACTGTAGGCTTTTATTGGTCTGAAGCAAGTGCTCAAGGGTTTCCTTAGACAATCTCCCCGTGGATGTCTTAATAGGGAGATGAATGCACATGAAATCACACCCTGCCAGCACCCGCAGGTGAGCCCTGGCCCCCATGATCAGCTGAGCCATCAACTCTTGTGGCCTGGTGATGCTCTTGAACATCTGATGACCAAGGAACACCCACTCTATGATTAAGATGGGATCCTTTTGATCTGTGTCCCATTGAAAGATCAGCCCATGGAGGTGCAGCAACTTACCAAGAATGATGAATCAGAAGGGCAGGCCCTCGCAGCACCAGTGGGCTTGCCTGCCTGCCAGTGTGGACTGGACTTTCTCCAAAGCAGCCCTGGCCTCCTGGGTCAGAGCCCTCGGGGAATCCAACTCCTCTCTCCCCCTCAACAAGTTGAAGAGATGGGATAGGTCCCCCGTGGTGAGCCCCAGCCAGGGTTTGATCCAGTTTAAAGACCCACACAGCTGATGGAGGTCCCATAACGTTGAGGGGTTGTCATTAATAATTGGTCTTTGGGGCATGATGGTCCCGTTGCTGATCTCAAGGCTGAGATACTTCCAAGGCAGCAGTTGTTGCACTTTTTCCTTTTGTAACTCAAATTCAGCCGCCGACAAGGTTGCAATAGTGTCCTCCAGTGCCTCTGCAAGCACGTTGTCACTGTGGGCACAAACAAGGACATCGCCCATATAATGCAGTTTCCCCACTTGGCACACACCGGGGACAGAACTCTTGTGACATACCACTGGCAGATGGTAGGACTCTTTTTAATCTCCTATGGGTGAACTTGCCAGTGGTAGAACTTCATGGGATCCTCTCTGTTGATGGAGGGCACAGAGAAGGCAAAGCATGGTGCATCAGCTGGGTGTAGGGGAATTTGGAAGAAACAGTCTTTTATGTCTATCACCGCCAATTTCCAATTTTGGGGGAGCAGAGATGGGGAAGGTATCGCTGGTTGGAGGGACCCCATGTCCTTGATGACATTATTGATCTTTCTCAGATCGTGGAGGAGGCGCCACTTGTCCTTCCCTGGCTTCTTAATAATGAAAACCAGAGAATTCCACGGGCTGTTGGTTTCTACTATACGGCCTTTGGCCAGTTCCTCCTTCACAATCTGAGTGAGCGCTCTTAATTTTTCCTTGCTTAGCGGCCACTGCTCTACCCAGACAGGTTTATCTGTGAGCCAATTAAGTCTTTGGGTAGGGCGCTCTTCAGTGGCTGCACCTAAAAATCCTGAGAGCCTGGCAGTTCTAATTTGGCCCCCCACTGGGGCATGGCGTCTCTCCTCCAGAGAGTGAACTCTGAATTCAAAACAAATGGGCGTACAGAGGCCAATTGCCCATTCGGCCCTGTAATTTGGACTATGCTCTTGGATTGCTGTGCCAATTGTGGACCCCCTACACCTGAAACCATGCTGCCTACACTTTGCAGCTCCCACTGTGGCAGCCATTTGTGTGGAGGAATGACCGTCACGTCTGCCCCAGTGTCCATCATCCCCTGAAGTTGGATGGAATGCTGTCCTAGGGTGACTGTTATGGTGTTTGTATCTCCAATCGTGTGTTCTGTTTACGTTTGATATTATGTTCTGTGCTTTCAGAACTGACTCTGAAAGTGAAGGTTTGTTTTGCTGTGTTATCATCTGGTTCACCTCCCCCCATGTCTGCTGGAAAGCTAGAAAAGGCTAGGGCTGGCTGGCTGGCTTTTGCTTTGCTTGCTTGCTTGCTTGGCTTGCTTGCTTTGCCTGCTTTCTTGCTTTGCTTCCTAGTTAGGTTAAGCAGTCCAATTCTTTCCCTGGACTGTTGCTTTTTCCTTTCCTCGTTCTGAATATCATCCAACCTGCTCTGGACTGGGATCTGGGAAACACCAAGGAACACCAGGAGCCTGCATTTGGTGATCTGCAGCAACCATCCCCAGTGCTGGAGAGCAATCCCCAGCATCCAGACCCGGGCGACCACTCCCAGGAAAGACCTTCTAGATTTGTTCATCTCTTCAGAGGGGTGAAAGAGTTTTGTTGTCATCTTGTGTTGTTAATTGTTTTGGTGCTGGGGAGTGCTTTGTTTGTTGAATAAACAGGTTCTTTTCCACTTCTCTCTCTCAGAGGAAATTTTTCCCTGAACCAGGTGGGTGGAGAGGAGCCGTGGGGGTTTATTTCCTGGGTTTTCCCCAAATTTGCCCTAAACTAGGACAAATGCCCCTCGCTCTTAAGGCCACACCATATGAGGGGCTCCTCCTCTCCCAGCGTCTCGATGTAAAAAAAAGAGGGGTCCAGATCATCACACAAAAGAGGAGGCACTGGAATGGCCTGTGCAATGATCTGTCCCTCCGGCAGGAATTGGGGGGGTGCACACAGCACGCCATGAGATAGAAGGTCCTAGGATCAAGTGAGAGGATTGCAGGAGGCATTTCTATCTCATGTGGGATGTGTTTAGTGTCCCCAATGACAAGGTATTTGCAGTTCAGAAGATCGTTCCACCTGCGAGTTTCACAGTCTCGAATGTGGGGTAGAAGCTCTGCTGTTGCGGTAATGAAGTGCCAATCCTACTTGGAAAAATGAATAGCTTTAGTAAGTCTGAGCCTGTATGGTTCTGTTTCGTCTGTGGCATACACTTGGCTGCTGATACCAAGTATGATATGGTGCACAGCAGCCTTCACAGCAACACTTTGACCTACCCTATTTATATCATTGCACGGGGTAGGTCCATGCTCCCCAGTTAGTTTTTTGGCTGGTCTAAGGTCTCCCCTCCCCTGTTTTCCCCACTTGTGGAGGTGCCATTCCTAGGAAGGGGCACTGGCTGATAAAGTGGCCCTCCTGCTTGCAATGGAAACATCAGCATTTGGGTGGAAAAGGCCTCGATGTTGGAGGCCTCGGGGCCACCAATGTTGAAGCCGCAACCTTTCCCATGGCTTCTTCACCACATCCCCAGCCATCAGGGTGGCCTTCCTCGTGCACTCCTCAAGAAGTTGATCAGGCGTCGGAGGAGGGGACACTGGGAGTGCCAAGATGATCCACCGACAATCTTCATTGGCATTGGTGGTGACGATCTCGAGTATGAGCTGATCTTGTAGCTCCTGCCCTTCCACTCTCTTTTCTACAGCAGCTCTCACCTGGTCCACAAAGTCAATAAACGGCTCTGCAACAGACTGCTTAAGAGCAATATATGATATAACAGGCTCCTTAGAGGGCATGCTAAGGAATGCCCGCTCTGCAGTGTCCTTTGTAAGATCTAATACAGCCCTAGGATCCCTGCAGCCTGCTTCTGAGCCTGGCTCCAGTCACCCTCACCAACAAGGTGGTTTATGGTAATTTCTTCTTTTTCTATGTCAGTGGCATAATCGGCGCTCTGTAAATTACCCAGAAGGAGGTCCCCTGCTAATCTCTTCCAAGTTCTTTCCCACATTTTATATTCTGATAGAGGGAGCAGGCAACTAAATAGACGCTTTAAATCGGCAGGGACCATGGTATTAGAGTTAAATGTTGCCTTTAAAATGCTCCTAAAGAATTCACTTTTAGGGCCAAATTCACATTTGGTTTTACAGAGCTCCCTTATGAACTCATACAAGAGGGGTTCCCATCTTGGGTGTTGCCCTCTTGCATTATAGGTTACTGGAGCCAGGAACAGAGGATTGGTGTTGTTTTCCACTTTCTGTTTTCCAGGCCCAGCACTCCCACCCCCCACGTCACCGTGGGAACCGTAAGGTGGGGTGTGGGAAACAGGAAGGTGATGGGCAGGGTCCTGGTGGGTGGAGCCTTGCGCAGGAGTGACGTAGGAAGAGGGTGGTGGTGTCAGCATTGTGGGAAAAGGGGTGGGAACAGGTGACGCAACCTCAAGGGGTGGTGCAGTGGGTGGAGCTGTGCAATAGCACCTGGGAGGGGTTTGAATAATTGCTGCAAGGGAAGAGGAGGGGTTAGGGAAAGGAAGAAGAGAGTCTGGGGTGTGTGTGGGAGGGGGTAAAAAGGGATTCTGGGGAGAAGAAGTACTCACGACGTGGCGACGGCCATCTTGTGATGGTAAAGTTGGCGTCAACAGGCAGCAGCCATTTTGTGGTACCTCTACCGAGGGGTTAAGGAAAGGGTTTGGTGGGAAAAGGAAAGGGCTTGGTGGAATAGAGGCTCCTTGAGAGCAACCAGGACTATTAACAGGGTAAGAGGGATTAGGAGAAGGGTTAGGGACAGTGTCTCTGACAGTATGAACAACACTGTCAGAGCGAAGGTACTGAGGGGACCTGGGTTAGCCAGGGTGAAGGTGGCAACCCTGCGTCTTCTGTGGATGGTCTGCTCCCCCCGTCTACCCGGTGCAGGGGAAGCGGGGATAGGAGAGTGCGGTGGGGAAAGGGGGCTATGGAGAACTGGGGATAGTGCAATGGATTAGTCTTAGTATCCCGTCCATCTTGACCACTCTCTGCATCCTTCACAACATCCCAAATCAACAGAAATAATTTCACAAAACCTCCTTTCACTGAAGGATCACCCCTCTTGCTGCCCTCAGTCAAAACCAATCCAAAACTCTCCACTCTTGAAAGCAGCAAACAAGGAGAAGCACTACTTCAATTACATTTAGAGGATTCTCCTAGCTACAGAGACCAGGTCATGAATTTTTCAGCACTGTTTATTCCAAACATTTTACATCACAGCCATGGGTGTGATTTCAGCAGGGAAATGCCATCACCAGAAATGCAAGGGGTTCCTTCTGTCTGGCTCCCTCTAGCAGAGAGGCCTTGGGACCAAAGCACCACCACCATTTCCCTCCCAGTCTTGTCCTTCCACAGTATTTTTTAGGCCACGGAGTTGAGATGGGTGGCACGGAAGTGACAGCTCTGACACACAACTGAAACCATCAGGGCCAGGATGGCAGGTGAGGCTGTTTTTCTGCTTCAGCAGAACAGTGCAGCTCAGAGTGGTGACACTGATACTAAGTGAGTTCAGCCAAGCCAAAAGGGAGTCCAGCCAAGCCCAGTGGAGCCCAGCAGGGTGGTAGGAAGAGGCAGTAGAGCGGCAAATCCAATTCCCACGCGCACGCCCAGCGTGGCGGACTGATGGTAGCGGCAGTGCCAAACAGAGCTCTGCAGGGAGAGACACCCATCACCATCGCCCCTGCCACCACCAGTGCTGCAGAGAGGGAGCAGGAAACTACCACTGCAGGCCCACAGGCAGCACCAGCACCAGGCAGCACCAGCAGCGCCCATCTACCATCAGAATCATTCTGTAAGCCCTCACCATCTTCTCCTTGTTCCGGGGGCCCCATGTGACACTTCACCTTTGTCGGTTACGTCATTACCTCTTTTGTACAATTTTATTTTTATTGTTATATAGTGCTGCTTTTGTTTTTTTCCTTGCTACATTACAACATTTCTAGCATATCTGGCCTCTCATAGATTGGTTTACATTTCTGGCCTCTCATAGATTGGTTTTTCCGTTGTCCCCCTCCATTGTCGTGGAGAAGGGGAGAGAGGAGAGGCGTTACAAGGACTATCTCAGGCTGAGAACACAGAAAGAAGGGAAGGTCTTAGAAAGAAAAAGAAACCCTTATGCTGCCTCTTTTGGAAGCAATAAAAGATCAGGTTTCTTAATATCCAGCCACAAGTCTTTGGAGTCTTGAGAGCCAAGAAGCACAGGAGCCCAGAAACCTTGTTGTGAGAGGCTAGAGATTGCTGGCTCCAAACATTTCAGATGCTTATGTGGGGAAAGGGGCAGATCAAGCCTTGCTGTGGAGAGGTGATGCTTTGCTCTGTACACCCCACACTCCCAGGCCTGTATCCCAGCCCAGCAGTGACCGCTGATCCCTGGCACAGCGGAGGCAATGCTCCACCCCTGTGTCTGGAACCCCTAACCCAGCTCCTAAATGGCCACGTGAGTGGCAGCCCCATGTGGGGGAAGGCCCCAGGAAAGCCAAAGGCATTTTAACTCAGGCTATGTGGCAACCACATGTCTTTGCCCTACCTCCTCTTGGAATTCTATTAGCTGAACACCATTGGAACCAGGAATGGCAGATGTGTTGGTTCATTTCTATATATTTTCTCTCATTCTCTCTTCCTCTTTGTTCTTCCAATTTCATTCTCGCAGACTTTTCAGTAACTTAAAATCTAACAGGCTTGGAATTTTTTAAGTTGAATACGCTAAGTTAATGCTTGATGGAATGCTTTATGTTGATTGAATCCTGCTCTAAATGTTTTGCCAAAGTTCTCTGATTTTCAAAAGTTGCCTGGGAAGATTTTTGTGTTGTTCCGACCTCTTGAGAACATCTTGTCCATAATTCTCCTGCTTTTCTACATCAGAGTTCGTGAACAAGTTGAAGTCCTTTGAAAGTGTCTCACTGAGCAACGTTTTAGGGGCCTTACATTTGAACTGGTGCAATGAGCAGGGTATTCTTGAGGTGACATGGGCATTTGATCCAGCAGTAACTGCTCATGACATAATAAAGGAGAAACAAATTTTCAGTCAAGGCTGCTATCTTCTGGCAGAAAAGTAATAGACTCTCATGCAGAAAATGATGTGAACTGCTCTCTACTGACAGACCTGCTAAAAGCTTCTATAAAAAGCTTGTCCAGCCCTGAAGAGAGACGGAGACTGAGAAAAACTAGCACTATCCACAGTTAATGGTGGAGAAAACATGAATTTTGCTAGAAGAAACTTTGAAAATCCCAGTACAGGACCATGCCCGGTATCCATATGCATGGAGGTTTGACTCAGAGAGCTCTGTGTTGCCAAGCAGCTAGAAAAGGAACTGAATCAGTTTCCAATTGCCTTGGAGCCTGAAATAATAGCCAGCCTCAGGGCAGAGCAGGAATGGAATGCTGGGATGAAGCCAGCCCCAGAACCTGAGAAGCCAGTTAAACACGCTGGTCCAAAGCCAAAGAGCTGCAGAGCTGCAGCTGAGCAGTGCTGGGGAAGGCCTGGAACCAGTGTGTTCTAGAAAGTTCCAGAAACAAATCACATCTGGCCAATCAACGGCTGTTGATCTGCATGGCCACTCCCAGTCGGTCCCAGAGTCCTTTACTCTCTATGATAAGCTCACCAGAAGTTCTCTGGGTGTCATCCATTGTGGTTTTTCTTCTCCCGAGGCTTCCTGTTGCTCATTGATTGTCTGATGTGTGGCCACTTCATGGCCCATCCCCTCCAGGACAAGCTCCCACAACTCCCCCTTTTTGGTTTTATTGAAAATGAAAGATGTAACAATCATAGTCAAAATAATAACCTTGTCTTAACTAAAAACAACACAATACTTAATAGACTTTAACTAAACTTGAGAACTAAAACAGGCGGGTTCATATTGCAGAGAATAACTAAACAAGAAGTAAATGCAATTTTCATTTCCCCTCACATCTAAGGGCCCGAGTCCCAGGCATCTCTCTGCCAATTCATTCCCCCTCACTTACCCATAGATCAAAAGAGAAGAGAAAATCAAAAGGACTGGCGATGGCACCTTCCCCTGGTGCCCTTCCCCAAACACACAAGCCAAAAGAAAAGGCTTTAGGGGGGACCAGCCTGTGAGGACCTTATGGTGTGGCCGGGCATGGGTCTCCTGTGGGGCACCAGAGTCGCTCCTCCAGCTGTCCAGAGGGTGTCGACTCTCCTTCCTAAATAATTAAAAGAACTGGGGTGACTGGCTTCTGAGGGTCTCCTGTATCGGGAATCTCTGAAACATGAATTACAACAAAAATCGGGGACTGCTAATAAACAGGGAAGCGGGAGCAGGGTTGAGGGCTGTCGCAAGGTGGGTTAGGGTAGAATCCGGGGAGGCATGGCCAGTGCCATCCTGGCATGGGCACGGAAAAGGAGGGCAGATGGCAGATGGCTGGTGGCTTGCCTGTGCTCTTGAGCAGGTTGCATCTCCAGTCCTGTCTTTCTCAGGGATAGTGGGTTCAGGGACACGCGGCAGTGAAAACGAAAACTGGGAAATAAAGTCTGCTAAATATTGTGCAACTAAAATTTAAACTTAAATGACCATCAAAGATACCACCAATTGCCATCAAACATCGCACAGTAAATGATTTTCAATAATCACTATATGATCACTATATATCACTAATAATGTGACAATGTACATTGAAATGAAAAACCGGAGTCCATGGGAAAGGTTAAAGGTTAAAGTCTAGGGGACATTCTTCCAGGGCATAGCCCCAAGAAGTCCTCCAGCAGGCCCACAGGCCTCCACAGTGGCTCACTCAGATTCAAACTGCACAAGTCTTCACTCCCACATGTTGGCCTTAGTTCCCGTGGCAGAACTTGCCTTCCCACTGGACACTCACCTGTGCCCGAGCCTGTGGAGAAGCCCAGCTCCCTCCCCGTCTGCCCACAGCAGCACAGACACTCCCAACCTTTCCCAAGAGCTGCAACACAACCACAGCCACAGCAGCATGCCCTGCACTGCCACCACTGCTCTGCTCCATTTTGCCCCACTCTGCTCCTCTAGTCACTGCTGCCAGCCTGTCTCTCCGACTGAGGCTGTGGCCTGGAGGCACCAAGGTCAGAAGCCCTTTGCCCACTTCCAGACCATGCCACAAACCCCATATATGGCTTTTCCCACATTTAAGAAACACCTGACCATTCAGAAGCAAATTTAGAGCTAATTCACAGTGTGAAAACAAAGGGAGGCTTCCATCAAAGTAAAGGTTTTATGTATTATCGTATTTATTTACACTATCAATCTAAAAAACTAGAAACTATGAGCTATCAGCTAGAAACTAGAAACTACAAAAAACACCAATGGCCTCCTGCAGGGCTAGTATCTCCTGTCGGCCATAAACTGCTGCGTTGCCATGATCAGAGGCGTCAGGCTGGAGGTCGGCTTGGCTGAGGTTACAAAAGGATGCTGCCCAAAGAGAAAAAGAAGAAATTAATATCTACTGACCTCACAGGCTGAAACTGGCTTTCTCTGGCAAGCAGAAAAATACACAAAGGAGGGCATTCTGTGCACCTCTGTCTCCACATCCAGGACCATGCTACATGAGCCAAACATGGCTCCCAATCCCACAAATCCATTAACCCAGATGGCTTCAGCTGAAGGAGATTTGGTCTAGGCGACCTGGAAAGGCTCCTTCCAACCCATGCCAGGCCAGGATTCTCCTCTGGTTTCCTTTGAAAAGCCCCCAGACTGGAGTTCTCAGGAGCAGGGCCCATCTGCCGCCTTGGACTTGAGCAGACGAGGAGCCCCTGGCAGCGGGCGGCCGGCGCACCCGGCAGCCGCTTTGCCTTTTACCTGCAGAAGTTCCTGGGCAGACCAGCGCCTGTCCTCGTCCGTCTCCAGGCAGCAGCACAGAAAGTCTCGCAGCCAAGCCGACTGTTGCCTGGGCTTCTGCAGCTTCGGGGTGCCCCCGGTGATTATCAGCTGCTGAACCTGGAGAAGAAGGAAATGCCACGCTCCACCTGTCTCCTCCACACCCCAAACTGCTCACACAGACCCCACTGGACAAGCTCCACTCCCCAGTGGCTCTTTACTCCCTGCCAGAGGGAGGGAGATACCTTTCCTACCCCTACTAAAAGAACCCAAAGCCAGAGGCAGCCGTAGCCAGTCCAACATGCAAAGGCTCTTGCCTTGATCCCTGATTTCATTGGCTGATGGAATTAGGAGCAACTCCATCAGCAGCAGCACACTTTGCTTCTCTCAGCACTGACACCAGCTCTACAGGCGAGGTGGAAGACAGACTTTAATCTAACTTTACTATTTCCAAGGATTCCACCCATAAAATGCAGCTCACTGCTCCCTTAGGTAAAGCTGCTCACTGCTCTCTTAGGCAAAGCTTCCATCAAGGAAAAGGCATAGTGATTTTCTTGTGCTATTCATGATGAAATGCCAAGGGGAAAATCTGGGCAAGAAGCATAAGAGACTATGCAGCCTGGCACCTATCATTGTCAGGTGTTAGCAAGATTCCCAGGCAGCAGAATGGGAGTAGATTTAGTCAGAGTGACAGGAGCATCTGAGGGTAGTTGCAGCGTACCGTGCGAGAGGTGTTCATCAGGTAAGGAGGTGCTCCTTCCACCATCTCGATCCCCACAATTCCAAAGGACCAGATGTCCACTTTGGGGCCGTAGGGCTTCTTTGTGAAAATTTCTGGGGCCATCCAGTGAGTAGTCCCAACAAGTGATCTTCGTTTGCTCTGCTCAGCGGTGAGCTGAGCAGCAAGGCCAAAATCAGCTGAGGAGAAAAAACACTCACATCAAGCCAGCTTGAAAAAGGAGAGCAAAGAAAAGAATTCCCCACTGAATCAATGTCTAAGAAGGCAGTGTGGAATCCAGCTGTACCAGGGGCATGCTGCCATTCCTCGGGCCTGCAGCTGAGGAAATACGCAATTGGCCACTTTGCAAAAGCCCCCGACTTCAGGCAGTGGCTTTTAGTCCCCTGAAGCTATTAGACTGCTGCTGCCTTGCTGGGGAAGGGACACACACAAGCCAAAGGCACTCCTGACCCCTTCTGCCCAGCTACAGCTCCCTGCACCTTGTGGCTGTGCTCTGCGCTCGCAGCAGGGCAGCCTGCACTGCCACAGGCACCAGGGAAGCGGCAGCACCCAAAGGCAGCCCCACACCGCAGCCCGCCACGGCTGAGCCTGGCCAGCAACACCCACCCAACTTGACAGAGCCGTCCAAGCCCAGGAGAATGTTGTGGCTTTTTACGTCTCGGTGGATCACTTGCTTGGAGTGAAGGAAATCCAGGCCTTGCAGGCACTGAGAGAGGAAAAAGAAACACGAGCCTGAGTGGATTTCGTCCCACAAGCAGGGCAGTGGCACACCTGCAAGACTGACTTCCTGGGGGATGCGGAGCCACGGCAGGCCAGGCTGCTGGCAAAGGCAGCAGAGCTGGCTGCTCCAACACGAGGACAGCAGAGCTTTTCTAAGGGCGTGGCTGTTTGCTTTTGAAAGGGAAAGGGCAATTGTTGCTCTGGCCAGTGCCCTGCATACACAGACTCAAGGTGCACTGCTGCAGCGCCTGTACTCTCTGCAGCCAGACAACAGTGTCTGCTTTTGCAAGCACCACTTGGGGTGCAAGGCTCTCCTTTAAAGCTGAGCTCTGTGAGAGTCCTGTGAGGATCTCTTTGTCTTTGCCACTTGCTCAACATGGTGCCACCAGCCACTTTGCTCTTGTGGGGAAGGAATGCAGCACACACAGGCTCCCGGCAAGGCTTTAGAGAGGCAAACACAAACACACTAGAAGAAGGGCAGGCACATTGGCAGGCACTTCATCTGCTCTTGCTACTGCCAGGCATAAGAGAAAGGCAGAAAGGAAGCTTGGAAGGGGAAATCTCTCCTCTCCTTATCACCCATTTGGAAGGGCCGTCCCGACCAGGCCATGGGAAGCACAAGCGCCATCCCTTACCTCCCGAGAGACAGCTGCTATCTCTCCTTCTGCCATATGAGTCTCCCTAATGACATCGTGTAAAGAACCTCCGTCCATGTATTCCATCACCAGCCAGAGTTCCTCATCCACCAGGTAGCTGAAAGGAGGAAACAACAGCCTGGAGATGAAGGTGTGCACTTACATGACCTGATGGATTCTTGCTCCTGTGTCTCTCTCAGAGGAAGACAGGCGGAATAGTCATTCACAATGCTCTACAGGGCTTGAACTCTATGCAGTCTAAAGGCTGCTTGGTATCCACACCAATGCAACACGCCAAGGGAGATACAATCTACAGCGCTTTGTCAGCACTGGAGACCCGTGGGAAAAAATCAAATGCCAAAACAAATGAAACCATGTGGAGAGAGGACAGGAACTTTGAGGCTGTTGGCTCAGTAAGAAAGGGCCAAGGCCGGTCTTTGAAAGCACACTTCAAACTAGGTATGCCAGCAAAGATGAATGCAGCCCCAATGCAATCTCCTCCCAGGACGCTGTAGATCAGCCCAGAAGCAGGAATTAACAGCTCCATCCTCTGCCAGCCACCAAAGGAGTGGTTGAACTTCTGGCTTGCAGGATGTGAATGACCTTTCATGGCAGAACAGCAGAACCACTCACCTGTCTACAAAGGTGACAAGATTGGCATTCTTATTGCCACGCATGATCTGGATTTCATTCAGGCACACCTCGCTGTTGCTCTCTTCCAGGAGACTAATTTTCTTTATGGCCACCTAAAACAACATGGAAAACATGAACCAAAGTTGGTGGCACAGAACCACCAGGGGAACACGGAGACAGTGATGATGGGGTGACAGAGCTGGGCTGGGCCAAGCTGCCTTGTGGCTGGACATCAGACCGCTTGCTTGGGCACCTGCCAGGACAAAAAGCCAGATAGCCTTTGCCTTGGAAACCTGGCAGAAACATGGTCTATGCTGTCCACCTCAAAGCTCTAACAACACTCACCGTTCCCACAGACTTCCCCCATGGCTTTACTTTATCATCCCCATTTTCATTCACACTCCTCTTGCAAGCAGAAAGTCAATTTCTGCCAGAAAACATGGAGCAAAACTGCTGGACAACCTCTAGGGGGCTTGATCATTCCACTGGCATTCTCCATTTCACAGCAACAAAGCAAACTCTTCCAGACATGACAGATCAAATGCTGTCCTAAAACAGTTCGGCAGAAGCTGTGGCGCTGCTTGACGCTTACCTCTTCTCCTGTGGCAGTCTCCACTGCCATGCAGACCGTGCCAAAACCCCTAGAAACAAAACGGCCGCAGAGAAAGAAGAAGTCCTTTAGTCCCTGCAAGTGCAGGAATCCACAGTACAAGAGGAAAACAGTCCAGGGACAAACAGTAAATGGAAGGAACTGTGGCTGCACTCACCCTCTGCCAATTGTTTCCAGTTCTGTGTATTTAGCCTCAGGATCTCCCTCACTCACCAGCATCTCTGTAAAAATCCCAAGGAAAGATGCTCCCTTCAAAAGAGATCCCACCCTGCAGCAGATCAGAAAGGCAGCCCCACTCTCTGGGACACTGCGCCCTTTCAACTCACTCCCTCAGGAAACAACAACACCACCACACCACCACCACCTAAAAAACAACAGCAGCAGGACAAGCAGCCCTGCAGCACAGATGGCCTGTCCAAAACTAGAAGTCTAAACTAAAATCTAAGCACATCAAGAAACAGCCAGAAGAGACAGGGCACAGAAAAGTGTAAGCAAGAGAAGTGATTGTTGCCTACAGACATTAAGGGCAGCAGGACAAACACAACCTTTCTGTTCGGGCAATGAAGACTCTGGGACAGTCAACAAAAGATTTAATCCTTGCAAACATGCAAGGCATCTTGGGTTCTGGAATCCATTTTTATCAACAGCTGCCCTTTCCAGAACAGGAAGAATATTGCAAAGTGCCTCTGGCAGAGCTAAGATCTCCAGCTTGAAGCAGGACTTTGCCTAAACAAGGCCCTTCTGCCGCTCAAGAGCAGCAGCTGATGTTCTACCCTACTGTGATGGGCCTTAGGAATGAGGTCCCTCAGCTTTTAGGACAGGCTGAGCTCTGAAGATGACTTTGGCCTTGCCCCACAGGAGCTGGGCCCCACAGGAGCTCCTGGAGGCCTCCTCATTTGCTCGGTCACAGCCTCCTGCTCAGCCAGAAACAATCTCTGCTCTGCCTTTTGCCTAGAGGGAAGCTCAGGCAAGGCCAAACCAGGCCCAGCTGCCCTCCGAGGCAGGAGCAGCAGCCCAGAGATCCCTCCCCACCTCAGAGCACAGCAACAGCTCCTGTGGGGAGGCCTCAGGAGCTGGCACTCAGCTGAGGAGGAACAGGAGCTGGGACAGCTCTTGCTGACACACACACACACACCAGGCACTGCTGCGGCACACAAGGGTCACAAAGGACGTACTCAGCATGGCCAGGCACTTGTCCTCTGTCCTCTCTCCCAGCAGCTCCCTGCTGCCAGAGGAACTAGTCGTGCTCCAGGTGCACGAGCTGCTCCTGCTTGAGTTTCCAGCTTGGGCACTGGAGGCTTCTTCAGCTGCAGCTCGTGCAGGTGCCACGACAGAGGAGCTGGAGCTCTGGGACAAGAAATTAATTTGGGTCACAAATGTGCCTGGCAGAGATGCCCCTCCGATCTCATTTCAAATGCAAGCCCTGAGGAAGATGCTGCTGGCCACATCCAGGGCTCTTCACCTCTCAGCTTTTGCAGCCCACTTCTCCAGCTCACGGCCCTGAACCCAAACCCTGCTTTTACATGAGGGACAAAATGTCACCAAAGACACTGCTAACCCAAACAGGCACTTACTGATGCTGGCTGCTCAGGCTGTGGGCTGACAGAAGGGGCAGGTTCATTGGCACCTTCCTCCTCTTCAGCCTCTTCCTCGGGTGCAGAGGCAGCCGGAGCAGGTGCTGGCGCTGCCCTTTTGCTCTGTGCACAGAAAGCAGCAGGAGGGTCAGGAAAGAACCTGTCATTCAGAGCCTTACGTCTCTTCAGCTACAGGCCCCGCTGCATCTCAGCTGTTCCTTTAGCTCCTGACTTTGGCTGTTCTGTGGGGAGGGCCACGTCCCTCCTGGGGACAGTGTCTCCTCATATACTGCAAGGCTGTGAACTGCACCTTTGCACTGCTCTCTTCACTGGGGACAAGGACCCTGCATAGCCCCTGGGCACAAAGTGCCTCACTTGTACCCCAGGAGCATCCAAAGACATCCTATTGCTACCTCTTGTCTCTTGCTGAGACAAATTCCCAGCCCCTGTCAGAACAGTAGGAAAGTGATGCCTAAATGTCCAAGTTCCACACCCCTTCTCCAGGCCTCACAGGCTGGGGGAAGTGCTCTGGGAGAGCTGGAAAGATTCCAGTCCTCAGCATCTTCAGCCAGGCAGGACAGGTGCTGTCTGCTCAGAAACTTGCAGCTCTGCTTTGCTCAAGCCACAGGACTAGCCAGAGCTGCCACTTACTGATGCTGGATGCTCAGGCCCTGCATTGGCAGCAGGTGCACTTTGGTGGGAATCTTCCTCCCCTTTGGCCTCTTCTTCAGGAAGACATGCATCCAGAGGAGGCTCAGAGGTCTGTTTTGGGCTCTGCAGATAGACAGCAGTGTCAGGGACAGGTAACCTCTCCATTCAGCTCTGGAGCCAGATGCACTAAGGAGAAATCATCTGCAGAGAAATGGCATTCTAATTGTTCAAACTCAAGTCAAATGGGCCAGTTAGATGGGACTGCACTCTCTTGTACAGGAGAACTTCCATCATGGCTTCAAGCACCAAGCAACCCCACTTTCAGCTGCTTAAATGCTCTGAAAATGAGCTGGAGAAAACAGCTCAGGATCCAACTCCTCCTGCAAATTCTGCTGCTGCTGCTGCTGCTGCTGCTGCTGCTGCTGCTGCTGCTGCTGCTGCTGCTGCAAAGAGCCTGGACTGTTCTTTCATTCATCCCACAAGGCTAGCACTGGACTGCACCAGGCCCAGCTCACAGCTTGCTCCACAATTGTCAAATGCTACCCACACCAAAGGTTCCTTTCCCACTCACCCAAGGAGCGGATTCTCTCCAGACACGGGTGATGTGACCTGCAAGACAAAAGGCAAAAAGAAGCAGATGCTGTAAGGAAACTGCCTGTGCTGGGCAAGCCCACCAAATAGTCAGCAACCAAAGACAGAGCATTCTGCTTTCACTCCATCACTCCAGCAACAACCCTTGTGTCACACAGCAAGGCAACAGCACAAACTACTGCCTCGTGTCTACCCTTTGTCCTCTTTGGCCTCTCAACCCATAGAAACTCGAGACTGAGAAAGTTCCAGTGGTTCTGCAACAGGCATTCCAGCTTCTGCCCCACCCCACCCAGCAGGAGCTACAGCTCCTCTCTTCCCTGGACTTTAGTTTTCTGAAGAGATTGCATGCAGCAATTGCCATGAGCTTACTGAAAACCCTTCCCCAAAAAAGCTTCACCCAAGTCCCCTTTAGCCATGGTGGCAGTTCTGTGGTGACACAGTGCAGGAACAGCTCCTGGGTTCAGGAGCATACAAGAACTGCTCTGAAATGTCCATCTCAGAGGCCTTTTCCAAGCTGATCCTGTGATTTCATCCCAGAAGGAATGGCTCTTTTAGCACTCAGGAAGTGTCAAGTTCCAAAGGCACATGCTGGGATGAGGGAATGCAGACAAGAAGACTTGAACTGAGGGACTTTCCCTCAGTGCTGGAGAGCAGTGCACAGCTTTTCCAAGGACTCCTGCCAAGCTCTCCCAGTCCTCCTATCTTGGAAGTTTTCTGGCCTGAGCCAGCAAACAGAGGAGATTCCAGACCCCATGGGCACAGGCTATGGCACGGGAGGAGCGGAGCCCCTGCAGGCTACATTACAAATGCTGCCCAGGCCCCTCTGGCTAGAGACACCCCCTTCTTAGCTGCAGCTGCTGACAGCAGCTTTACCCAACTCAAGGCCTCTTGGTGGCATTTTGGTGTCCATATGCCACACTGCACAAAACCGTCCACTTACGTGCCAGCTGGGTGAAAAAGTACCCAGAATAGGCCACGGAGAAAGCCGTGCAAACTGCAGCACACACTCTCTCCATGGCCTGAGCAGCGCTGCCCAAGTCTGCACCAGACAACGCCTTGAGGAAAAACCAAAAATCCTGCGAGTCCTGCTGGCAGAGACCTCGGTGATCAGCAGGTTCCACCTGCAGTGAGCGTGCCACAGAGCTGCTCTGCTCACTGAGCCCTGCCGGGCCTGGGCACAGCAACTTTGCCTTGGCAACGCTGGGATGTGGCCCCTGACATCACAATAGCAGCCACCCTGGGCTGGTTTGTGAAGTCACAGAGTGCAGAGAACCAGATCTTCCCTACAGCTCAGGCCAAAAAAAGCCTGCAAAGCTCTCCTCTGCTACAAAGCAACACAAAAAGCCCTCCTAGTCCATAAGCTACTGCTCAAGGCATCTAAGAGTAACTCCAAGAACACACTAATCCCACCTGGAGAAGTTGAGCAGTGAGAAGGGAGTGGGATGTGAGGAACCACATCAGTGCTCTTTGGCCACTAATGCTTCTGAGCAAAAACCAGGAGACTTCTTCCAGCTGGACTGTGGTGGTGTGTGTTTTGTGGGATTTTGCAGCGTTTTACTGTATGAGTTAGAAATTTATTGTTAGAAAGTTTTGTTTGGTATGTTCCTTGTACCCCCTATTTCTTTCCTTCACAGTGGTTTCTCCCAGGTTGTTTACCCCTAAGTTTTCCCACCACTTGACTGTCAATCTCCCTGTTCCTCCCCTTTTACCCCAAAGTAGACGAGCCAATCCAAGTTGTGCTGCCTACCTCCTGTCAGTCCATGTAACCACCCCCATTTTGTTCTCAAAAGTCCTTTGTCAATCATCCCTATTCTTGCCGTCAGTTGGTCCCCTGAGGCTTCTCCCCTCCCCAGCTTTTCCCCATTGGTTATGACCTATGATGTAATCCTAATGTAATCTGTTGCCATTGGATATCACATGGTGACACCCCTTCATGCCCACACCCTTTATAAGTTCTGGCCTGATCCCATTTTCTTTGGCACTTGTCCCTCACCCGGTTCATGGAATAAAGTCTCCTTGAACCACATACAAGTGTCCTCTCCTTTGTCCCTCTGTCTCGAATCTTCGTGACACCTTTGTGCCAGCGTCACCCATATGGCTGCACACACCACCACCTGGTGATCTCACCAGAGACCCAGGGTCGGCTTCTAACTGATATAGTAAAACGCTGCAAAATCCCACAAAACACACACCACCACATCTTCCCCCTTTTATTTTATACATTTGATGGAACTTTGGGGAAAGATGATGTCGTGGGTATTAAACTTCAGTGACTGCTTGTTGGTCGCCTTCCCACCATTCATTTTCAGTAGTGACAGCAGCGGCAACTACAATTTTTGAAGCCGTGGACTTGGTGGTGGGGGTGGAAATGATGCGCTTTAGAATCCCAAATGCCAACGAAACTAGGAAAATAACAACAATGAGATATGCAATGTCTTTTATGATGGATACTACCCATCTGGAAAGATTCCAGTTTTTAAACATGTCTCTAAACCAGTCCTCGTTTTCTTGCTTCACACTGTCAATAAGGCTCTTCATCTCTCGGATGGATGCATGGACGCTCTGGCTCTTTGATGACAAGTCAAAGCAGCATAACCCCTCAAACTCCTGACACCCATGCCCATGTGCCAGTAGCAGAAAATCAATAGCTGCCCGATTTTGTAGGGTAGCTTTCCTGGTTACTTCCTCGTCTTCGAGGAGATTACTTAAGGCCGTCGAGGTCAAATTCGCCTGCTTTGTCACCCAACACTCTAGATTGCCCAATTCATTTAGTGCTTTGGCTGCCACCACCCATGGCAGGAACACACAGATGGCAACCCCTTTTGATTCTGCCCAATGGTAGATTTTGACATTGCAATGTTCATCAAATTGATTTGCACTCCGTTCGGTAAATTTGGTTCTATTTTTTGATTGCTGAATTAGAATTTGGGAAAGCAAGGGAAAGACGCCCAGAGTGCATGGACCTCCGAGAAGGCAAGAGGGGATTCCTGGATATGCCCGATCTCCACAAATCAAAAACAGTCCTCGGTCCAACTTCCTGTTGTATGAGCCATCAGTTGAGGGAGCACCTACTTTGGTGACATACTGGCACCATTGGTTTGTCTGAAATTTAAGCTTATGTTGCTTAACATCCTCATACAAGTTGCGGCGAGAACTGGGCTCATAGTCAAAGTAGACACAGTAGGTGGCTTTTGTGGAGCCCAATAACTCCAATTCTTGGGGCTCAGTGTCGGCGTAGGGTAGATCGTAGACCCATTTCTGCCAGAGCACCAGGGGGTTCACAATGGTTGTCTCAGTGGTGCTAACAAGCCCCCAATACCTGAATATCTCCATCCACTTGTTTGGAGAGTTCTCATTGTTTATTAGAGTTTGGATGGTGTGCAGAGAGGTGGGATACTCCTGTAACTTAGATGGAGTCCCCACCAGGCAGGTGGACATCGGATTTTCTGCTGCACATGACCTTGTTGGAGGGCATGGGCCAGGGTTACCCACACATTTTTCTGGGGTTGCGGAACGATCCGTGCGTCCAGAGAGGACTGGTAGAAGGCCATATGCTGGAACCAAATGAGGAACAGGAACGCAGAGGTTGACATAATGTAAGTCTGAAAGAAAAAGAGACCATATAATAAATCAACGATGGAAAGAAAATGCCACTTGCTGTTACAAGATGGAGGTTTGAAAGGATTAGCGGACTCTTCTCCCCTTGCGGCATTTCCTATTCGACGCCACTGTGTCATTTTTGGGATCTTCTAAGGTGTCTGGGGAGGTGTTCTGTGTTGGACTCACTCGCTGTTCAGGGGTATAAGGTTTTACCCATTTCTTGGGGATACATCTGACTCCTGAGGACATGGACACACACGCGTATCCATGTCCCCAGATGACAAGCTGGTATGGATCCTGGATCTCTCCAGAGTCCGGATCCCTTATGAATACTGGAGGTCTTTCTTCAGGTTTTAATTGCTGATGCTGTTTAAAATGCCGCAGGACTGGCGGTTCCGGCCTATCGAAAGAGCAATTCAAAAAGTAATAGTAAAACGGGCCTTGCAGAGCCTGAGTTGTGATGACAAGGCTCAGATGTCTCCCCACTGGCGAAGGAGGACTTCCTTTAATGTTTGATGGGTCCTTTCTATCACAGCCTGGCTGGTGGGGAAGTGTGGAATCCCCGTCTGAAGGTTAATCCCCCATTCTTGTAAAAACTCACCAAATGCCTTGGAAGTATAGGCTGGGCCATTATCAGTCTTGATGGTGGTGGGGACCCCTAAGGTCCCAAATGCCTTAATAAGATGTTTTTGCACATCTGCGGCCTTTTGTCCTCTGTGGGCCGAGGTGAAGACTACCCCGGAGAGTGTCCACGGAAACGTGTACATGCTGGAATCTTCTGAATTTGTGTATATGTGTAATGTCAGGTTGCCACACCTCACAACTGCGGAGTCCTCTAGGGTTCACTCCAGAACTTAAAGTTGGTAAGGTGGACTCCTGGCAGTCGGGGCATGCGGCCATAATTGCTTTGGCCTGGTCACACCGTAGGTGGAATTGGCGGACCAGACCTGGGGCATTTTGATGGAACAGCTGATGGCTCAGCTTGGCATGGTGGACGATGTTTGGTTGGCCAGCTAGCTGTAAAGGGGCGGCCAGAGCATCTGCCCTGTGGTTGCTTTCTGCAATAAAACCAGGAAGGTCAGTGTGTAACCTAACGTGCATTACATAAAAGGGTTGCTCTTGGTGGGAAACCAGATGAATTAATTTCGAGAGCAAGCCAAATATCACCGGGTTAGAAACCTCTTTGAGCACTGCATGCTCTGCCCTGCACACAACACCTGCTACGTAAGCCGAATCTGTAACAATATTAATTGGTTCTGGAAATCTCTCGAAGGCCCTGATGACAGCGTCCAACTCAGCAACTTGTGGAGAACCCTCCACAGCCTTAACATCGGCTTCCCACTGCTGAGTCTGGGAGTCCTTCCATGTCATCACCTACTTGTGGGACCCTCCGGATAAGTAAGTAAAAATGGCCAATGCCGTCAGTGCTTCGTTACTTTGGATATTTTTTGGAATCAAATCAAATTGTGTTTCAAATAATTTATGACCTGGGTGGTTAATAAGAATTTATTCTGTGTAGCTGTCCAGGGATAACTGTAGGCTTTTATTGGTCTGAAGCAAGTGCTCAAGGGTTTCCTTAGACAATCTCCCTGTGGATGTCTTAATAGGGAGATGAATGCACATGAAATCACACCCTGCCAGCACCCGCAGGTGAGCCCTGGCCCCCATGATCAGCTGAGCCATCAACTCTTGTGGCCTGGTGATGCTCTTGGACATCTGATGACCAAGGAACACCGACTCTATGATTAAGAGGGGATCCCGTTGATCTGTGTCCCATTGAAAGATCAGCCCATGGAGGTGCAGAAACTTACCAAGAATGATGAATCAGAAGGGCAGGCCCTCGCAGCACCAGTGGGCTTGCCTGCCTGCCAATGTGGACTGGACTTTCTCCAAAGCAGCCCTGGCCTCCTGGGTCAGAGCCCTCGAGGAATCCAACTCCTCTCTCCCCCTCAACAAGTTGAAGAGATGGGATAGGTCCCCCGTGGTGAGCCCCAGCCAGGGTTTGATCCAGTTTAAAGACCCACACAGCTGAAGGAGGTCCCATAATGTTGAGGGGTTGTTATTAATAATTGGTCTTCGGGGCATGATGCTCCTGTTGCTGATCTCAAGGCTGAGATACTTCCAAGGCAGCAGTTGTTGCACTTTTTCCTTTTGTAACTCAAATTCAGCCGCCGACAAGGCTGCAATAGTGTCCTCCAGTGCCTCTGCAAGCACGTTGTCACTGTGGGCACAAACAAGCACATCGTCCATATAATGGTATAAGATGCAGTTTCCCCACTTGGCACACACCGGGGACAGAATTCTGGTGACATACCACTGGCAGATGTTAGGACTCTTTTTCATCCCCTATGGGAGAACTCACCTGTGGTAGCACTTCATGGGATCCTCTCTGTTGATGGAGGGCACAGAGAAGGCAAAGCATGGTGCATCAGCTGGGTGTAGGGGAATTTGGAAGAAACAGTCTTTTATGTCTATCACCGCCAATTTCCAATTTTGGGGGAGCATAGATGGGGAAGGCATCCCTGGTTGGAGGGACCCCATGTCCTTGATGACATTATTGATCTTTCTCAGATCGTGGAGGAGGCGCCACTTGTCCTTCCATGGCTTCTTAATAATGAAAACCAGAGAATTCCACGGGCTGTTGGTTTCTACTATATGGCCTTTGGCCAGTTCCTCCTTCACAATCTGAGTGAGCGCTCTTAATTTTTCCTTGCTTAGCGGCCACTGCTCTACCCAGACAGGTTTATCTGTGAGCCAATTAAGTCTTTGGGTAGAGCGCTCTTCAGTGGCTGCACCTAAAAATCCTGAGAGGCTGGCAGTTCTAATTTGGCCCCCCACTGGGATATGGTGTCTCTCCTCCAGAGACTGAACTCTGAATTCAAAACAAATGGGCGTACAGAGGCCAATTGCCCATTCGGCCCTGTAATTTGGACTATGCTCTTGGATTGCTGTGCCAATTGTGGACCCCCTACACCTGAAACCGTGCTGCCTACACTTTGCAGCTCCCACTGTGGCAGCCATTTGTGTGGAGGAATGACCATCACGTCTGCCCCGGTGTCCATCATCCCCTGAAGTTGGATGGAATGCCCCTCGCTCTTAAGGCCACACCATATGAGGGGCTTCTCCTCTCCCAGCGTCTTGGTGTAAAAAAAAGAGGGGTCCAGATCATCACACAAAAGAGGAGGCACTGGAATGGCCTGTGCAATGATCTGTCCCTCCAGCAGGAATTGGGGGGGTGCACACAGTACGACATGAGATAGAAGGTCCTAGGATCAAGTGAGAGGATTGCAGGAAGGATTTCTATCTCATGTGGGGTGTGTTTAGTGTCCCCAATGACAAGGTATTTGCAATTTAGATGGTCATTCCGCCTGCGAGTTTCACAGTCTCGAATGTGGAGTAGAAGCTCTGCTGTTGCGGTAATGAAGTGCCAATCCGACTTGGAAAAATGAATAGCTTTAGTAAGTCTGAGCCTGTATGGTTCTGTTTTGTCTGTGGCATACACTTGGCTGCTGATACCGAGTACGATTTGATGCACAGCAGCCTTCACGGCAATACTTTGACCTACCCTATTTATATCATTGCACGGGGTAGGTCCATGCTCCCCAGTTAGTTTTTGGCTGGTCTAAGGTCTCCCCTCCCCTGTTTTCCCCCCTTGTGGAGGTGTCATTCCTAGGAAGGGGCACTGGTTGATAAAGTGGCCCTCCTGCTTGCAATGGAAACACCAGCGGTTGGGTGGAAAAGGCCTCGATGTTGGAGGCCTCGGGGCCAACAATGTCGAAGCCGCAACCTTTCCCATGGCTTCTTCACCACATCCCCAGCCATCAGGGTGGCCTTCCTCGTGCACTCCTTAAGAAGTTGATCAGGCGTCGGAGGAGAGGACACTGGGAGTGCCAAGATGATCCACCAATAATCTTCATTGGCATTGGTGGTGACGATCTCGAGTATGAGCTGATCTTGTAGCTCCTGCCCTTCCACTCTCTTTTCTACAGCAGCTCTCACCTGGTCCACAAAGTCAATAAACAGCTCTGCAACAGCCTGCTTAAGAGCAATATATGATATAACAGGTTCCTTAGAGGGCATGCTAAGGAATGCCCGCTCTGCAGTGTCCTTTGTAAGATCTAATACAGCCCTAGGAATCCCTGCAGCCTGCTTCTGAGCCTGGCTCCAGTCACCCTCACCAACAAGGTGGTTTCTGGTGATTTCTTCTTCTTCTATGTCAGTGGCATAATCGGCGCTCTGTAAAATACCCAGAAGGAGGTCCCCTGCTAATCTCTTCCAAGTTCTTTCCCACATTTTATATTCTGATAGAGGGAGCAGGCAACTAAATAGACGCTTTAAATCGGCAGGGACCATGGTATTAGAGTTAAATGTTGCCTTTAAAATGCTCCTAAAGAATTCACTTTTAGGGCCGAATTCACATTTGGTTTTACAGAGCTCCCTTATGAACTCATACAAGAGGGGTTCCCATCTTGGGTGTTGCCCTCTTGCATTATAGGTTACTGGAGCCAGGAACAGAGGATTGGTGTTGTTTTCCACTTTCTGTTTTCCAGGCCCAGCACTCCCACACCCCACGTCACCGTGGGAACCGTAAGGTGGGGTGTGGGAAACAGGAAGGTGATGGGCAGGGTCCTGGTGGGTGGAGCCTTGCGCAGGAGTGACGTAGGAAGAGGGTGGTGGTGTCAGCATTGTGGGAAAAGGGGTGGGAACAGGTGACGCAACCACAAGGGGTGGTGCAGTGGGTGGAGCGGTGCAATAGCACCTGGGAGGGGTTTGACTAATTGCTGCAAGGGAAGAGGAGGGGTTAGGGAAAGGAAGAAGAGAGTCTGGGGTGTGTGTGGGAGGGGGTAAAAAGGGATTCTGGGGAGAAGAAGTACTCACGACATGGCGACGGCCATCTTGTGATGGTAAAGTTGGCGTCAACAGGCAGCAGCCATTTTGTGGTACCTCTTCCGAGGGGTTAAGGAAAGGATTTGGTGGGAAAAGGAAAGGGCTTGGTGGAATAGAGGCTCCTTGAGAGCAACCAGGACTATTAACAGGGTAAGAGGGATTAGGAGAAGGGTTAGGGACAGTGTCTCTGACAGTATGAACAACACTGTCAGAGCGAAGGTACTGAGGGGACCTGGGGTAGCCAGGGAGAAGGTGGCAACCCTGCGTCTTCTGTGGATGGTCTGCTCCCCCTGTCTACCCGGTGCAGGGGAAGCGGGGATAGGAGAGTGCGGTGGGGAAAGGGGGCTAGGGAGAACTGGGGATAGTGCAATGGATTAGTCTTAGTATCCCGTCCATCTTGACCACTCTCTGCATCATTCACAACATCCCAAATCAACAGAAATAATTTCACAAAACCTCCTTTCACTGAAGGATCACCCCTCTTGCTGCCCTCAGTCAAAACCAATCCAAAACTCTCCACTCTCGAAAGCAGCAAACAAGGAGAAGCACTACTTCAATTACATTTAGAGGATTCTCCTAGCTACAGAGACCAGGTCATGAATTTTTCAGCACTGTTTATTCCAAACATTTTACATCACAGCCATGGGTGTGATTTCAGCAGGGAAATGCCATCACCAGAAATGCAAGGGGGATCCTTCTGTCTGGCTCCCTCTAGCAGAGAGGCCTTGGGACCAAAGCACCACCACCATTTCCCCCCCAGTCTTGTCCTTCCACAGTATTTTTTAGGCCACGGAGTTGAGATGGGTGGCACGGAAGTGACAGCTCTGACACACAACTGAAACCATCAGGGCCAGGATGGCAGGTGAGGCTGTTTTTCTGCTTCAGCAGAACAGTGCAGCCCAGATTGCTGACACTGATACTAAGTGAGTTCAGCCAAGCCAAAAGGGAGTCCAGCCAAGCCCAGTGGAGCCCAGCAGGGTGGTAGGAAGAGGCAGTGGAGCGGGAGATCCGATTCCCACGCACACGCCCAGCGTGGGGGACTGATGGTAGCGGCAGTGCCAAACAGAGCTCTGCAGGGAGAGACACCCATCACCATCGCCCCTGCCACCACCAGTGCTGCAGAGAGGGAGCAGGAAACTGCCACTGCAGGCCCACAGCTGCTCCAGGCAGCACCAGCAGCGCCCATCTACCATCAGAATCATTCTGTAAGCCCTCACCATCTTCTCCTTGTTCCGGGGGCCCCATGTGACACTTCACCTTTGTCGGTTACGTCATTACCTCTTTTGTACAATTTTATTTTTATTGTTATATAGTGCTGCTTTTGTTTTTTTCCTTGCTACATTACAACATTTCTAGCATATCTGGCCTCTCATAGATTGGTTTACATTTCTGGCCTCTCATAGATTGGTTTTTCCGTTGTCCCCCTCCATTGTCGTGGAGAAGGGGAGAGAGGAGAGGCAGTACAAGGACTATCTCAGGCTGAGGACATAGAAAGAAGGGAAGGTCTTAGAAAGAAAAAGAAACCCTTATGCTGCCTCTTTTGGAAGCAATAAAAGATCAGGTTTCTTAATATCCAGCCACAAGTCTTTGGAGTCTTGAGAGCCAAGAAGCACAGGAGCCCAGAAACCTTGTTGTGAGAGGCTAGAGATTGCTGGCTCCAAACATTTCAGGTGCTTATGTGGGGAAAGGGGCAGATCAAGCCTCGCTCTGGAGAGGTGATGCTCTGCTCTGCACACCCCACACTCCCAGGCCTGTATCCCAGCCCAGCAGTGGCCGGTGATCCCAGGCACAGCGGAGGCAATGCTCCACCCCTGTGTCTGGAACCCCTAACCCAGCTCCTAAATGGCCACGTGAGTGGCAGCCCCATGTGGGGGAAGGCCCCAGGAAAGCCAAAGGCATTTTAACTCAGGCTATGTGGCAACCACATGTCTTTGCCCTACCTCCTCTTGGAATTCTATTAGCTGAACACCATTGGAACCAGGAATGGCAGATGTGTTGGTTCTTTTCTATATATTTTCTCTCATTCTCTCTTCCTCTTTGTTCTTCCAATTTCATTCTCGCAGACTTTTCAGTAACTTAAAATCTAACAGGCTTGGAATTTTTTAAGTTGAATACGCTAAGTTAATGCTTGATGGAATGCTTTATGTTGATTGAATCCTGCTCTAAATGTTTTGCCAAAGTTCTCTGATTTTCAAAAGTTGCCTGGGAAGATTTTTGTGTTGTTCCGACCTCTTGAGAACATCTTGTCCATAATTCTCCTGCTTTTCTACATCAGAGTTCGTGAACAAGTTGAAGTCCTTTGAAAGTGTCTCACTGAGCAACGTTTTAGGGGCCTTACATTTGAACTGGTGCAATGAGCAGGGTATTCTTGAGGTGACATGGGCATTTGATCCAGCAGTAACTGCTCATGACATAATAAAGGAGAAACAAATTTTCAGTCAAGGCTGCTATCTTCTGGCAGAAAAGTAATAGACTCTCATGCAGAAAATTATGTGAACTGCTCTCTACTGACAGACCTGCTAAAAGCTTCTATAGAAAGCTTGTCCAGCCCTGAAGAGAGACGGAGACTGAGAAAAACTAGCACTATCCACAGTTACCGGTGGAGAAAACATGAATTTTGGTAGAAGAAACTTTGAAGATCCCAGTACAGGACCATGCCCGGTGTCCATATGCATGGAGGTTTGACTCAGAGAGCTCTGTGTTGCCAAGCAGCTAGAAAAGGAGCTGAATCAGTTGCCAATTGCCTTGGAGCCTGAAGTAATAGCCAGCCTCAGGGCACAGCAGGAATTGAATGCTGATATGAAGCCAGCCCCAGAACCTGAGAAGCCAGTTAAACATGCTGGTCCAAAGCCAAAGAGCTGCAGAGCTGCAGCTGAGCAGTGCTGGGGAAGGCCTGGAACCAGTGTGTTCTAGAAAGTTCCAGAAACCATCTGGCCACTCAACGGCAGTTGATCTGCATGGCCACTCCCAGTCGGTCCCAGAGTCCTTTACTCTCTATGATAAGCTCACCAGAAGTTCTCTGGGTGTCATCCATTGTGGCTTTTCTTCTCCTGAGGCTTCCTGTTGCTCACTGATTGTCTGATGTGTGGCCACTTCATGGCCCATCCCCTCCAGGACAAGCTCCCACAACTCCCCCTTTTTGGTTTTATTGAAAATGAAAGGTGTAACAATCATAGTCAAAATAATAACTTTGTCTGAACTAAAAACAAAACAATACTTAGTAGACTTGAACTAAACTTGAGAACTAAAATAAACAGGTGGGTTCATATTGCAGAGAATAACTAAATAAGAAGTAAATACAATTTTCATTTCCCCTCACTTCTAAGGGCCCGAGTCCCAGGCATCTCTCTGCCAATTCATTCCCCCTCACTTACCCATAAATCAAAATAGAAGAGAAAATCAAAAGGACTGGCTATGGAACCTTCCCCCGGTGCCCTCCCCCAAACACACAAGCCAAAAGAAAAGGCTTTAGGGGGGACCAGCCTGTGAGGACCTTATGGTGTGGCCGGGCACGGGTCTCCTGTGGGGCACCAGAGTCGCTCCTCTGGCTGTCCGGAGGGTGTCGACTCTCCTGCCTAAATAAATAAAAGAACTGGGGTGACTGGCTTCTGAGGGTCGCCTGTATCAGGAATCTCTGAAACATGAATTACAACAAAAATCGGGTACTGCTAATACAACAGGGAAGCGGGAGCAGGGTTGAGGGCAGTCGCAAGGTGGGTTAGGGTAGAATCCGGGGATGCATGGCCAGTGCCATCCTGGCATGGGAACGGAAAAGGAGGGCAGATGGCAGATGGCTGGTGGCTGGCCTGTGCTCTTGAGCAGGTTCCATCTTCAGTCCTGTCTTTCTCAGGGATAGTGGGTTCAGGGACACGTGGCAGTGAAAACGAAAACTGGGAAATAAATTCTGCGAAATATTGTGCAACTAAAATTTAAACTTAAATGACCATCAAATATACCATCAATTGCCATCAAACATCGCACAGTACGTGATTTTCAATAATCACTATATGATCACTATATATCACTAATAATGTAACAATGTACATTGAAATGAAAAACCAGGGTCCATGGAAAAGGTTAAAGGTTAAAATCTAGGGGAAATGATAAAGGAAAGGTTAAAGTCTAAAGGACATTCTTCCAGGGAATAGCCCGAAGAAGTCCTCCAGCAGGCCCACAGGCCTCCACAGTGGCAAAGTGTCATGGTTTAATATGGGAAGAGAATTTTTTTTTAGAAGGAAGAAGTCAGTCCAGTCAGGGGTCAGGTTTGAATACTGACACTTGGGGTGACCAATTGAAGGTGGACACGCCTCTGAGAACACAGAGGGGTGAAAAGCGGAATTCCCAAGAGGACTCGTCCTTCTTTGGTTCCGGTCATCGCAAGGTACGGACCTCCCCCCCCCAGCCCGGGCTGGCTGGGGGAGGGGAGCCATGCAGCCTGCAGAGATAGGCCAGGAGGTAAAGGATCACAACTGAGCTGGGCCACCTCCTGCGGACAGAAGAGTGAAGAACATCTGAGATGTTTTTGTTCCCCCTCCCCTAAGCTAGAGGGAAAAGAGATAAAGAGCCAGCAAACACCTGAGAGTTTGCCGGCGGAAGAGAAGGAGAAGTGGGGGGGAAAATGCCCAGCGTGAGAGATGAGAGACGGAGTCCTGGGCCAGATTGTCCGGGGAGTCCGGGAATTTTAACCCTTTCCTGTGAAATGAAGGCTTTATAAAATATTACTCCTCCTGAATTTGAAAGAAAGAGAGACAGCCTGGGACCTCAGATGTTCAGAGAAGAAAGTTAGAGGGGAGATGATGGAGTAACTTTTAGCTGAACTCTACTTGTTTACCATAGACTGAACCACTCTTTCTTTCAATAGAGACTGCATTTTAGAGAAATGCATTGGTGAGCCAAGAGACCTTCTTCAGAAACTACCAGTTTTAAAATAGACAGAGAAAGTTAAGAAGGGTGTGAGGATGCCCTCCATCTTCAGAGAAGAAAAAAAAGAAATCTCTGTCCTTAGACCCTTGGCCCCAGGAAAAAATGGGGAAAACTCTAGTCCCGAATTGTGATACTAGACTGTTGTTCCTGGTAGTCCTTAGCAAAACATCCTTAAAAGACCCTTTAAGCAGTCTCTGTCCATGCACAAAAGTGAAAACACTGTGACATAGAAAGGAGAATGTCACACTGGCCGGTGTGTCTGGGCAGTGCCACGTGTGACATTGGAAACACAAGAGGTGGCAGCTGTGTTTCCTGGGGGTCTGTAGTGCAAGGGGGGACTCCTCTCTTCCCTGATAGATTCAGTATTGATTGTATTGAAGGGTAAAAACTTGATTAAAAATTCAAATGAGTCTCGCTGTAGTTTAGTAGAGTTAAGTAGTGAAAAGAAGAATGTTTTGGAAAGTTTTCATTTCAAATTTTGTGTAGTTTTTTTTTTCTTTCCTTTCTTTTCCTTTTATAGTAATAATAAGAGTAGTGTAATAAAGTTTTTTCCTTTGTTATTAAGTTTAGCCTGCTTTGCTCTGTTCTTAATCACATTTCACAGCATTTGATTAGTAAGTAGTATTTTCATGAGGCGCTGGCATTGTGCCAGCGTCAAACCATGACATTCACGCAGATCCAAACTGCACAAGTCTTCACTCCCACATGTTGGCCTTAGTTCCCGTGGCAGAACTTGCCTTCCCACTGGACACTCACCTGTGCCCGAGCCTGTGGAGAAGCCCGGCTCCCTCCCCCTCTGCCCACAGCAGCACAGACACTCCCAACCTTTCCCAAGAGCTGCAACACAACCACAGCCACAGCAGCATGCCCTGCACTGCCACCACTCCTCTGCACCATTTTGTCCCACTCTGCTCCTCTAGTCACTGCTGCCAGCCTGTCTCTCCACTAGAGGTTTTGGCCTGGAGGCACCAAGGTCAGAAGACCTTTGCCCACTTCCAGACCATGCCACAAACCCCATATATGGCTTTTCCCACATTTAGGAAACACCTGACCATTCAGAAGCAAATTTAGAGCTAATTCACAGGGTGAGAACAAAGGGAGACTTCCAGCACAGTAAAGGTTTTATGTATAATCGTATTTATTTACACTATCAATCTAAACAAACTAGAAACTATGAGCTATCAGCTAGAAACTAGAAACTACAAAAAACACCAATGGCCTCCTGCAGGGCTAGTATCTCCTGTCGGCCATAAACTGCTGCGTTGCCATGATCAGAGGCGTCAGGCTGGAGGTCGGCTTGGCTGAGGTTACAAAAGGATGCTGCCCAAAGAGAAAAAGAAGAAATTAATATCTACTGACCTCACAGGCTGAAACTGGCTTTCTCTGGCAAGCAGAAAAATACACAAAGGAGGGCATTCTGTGCACCTCTGTCTCCACATCCAGGACCATGCTACATGAGCCAAACATGGCTCCCAATCCCACAAATCCATTAACCCAGATGGCTTCAGCTGAATGAGATTTGGTCTAGGCGACCTGGAAAGGCTCCTTCCAACCCATACCAGGCCAGGGTTCTCCTCTGTTTTCCTTTGAAAAGCCCCCAGACTGGAGATTCTCAGGAGCAGGGCCCATCTGCCGCCTTGGACTTGAGCAGACGAGGAGCCCCTGGCAGCGGGCGGCCGGCGCACCCGGCAGCCGCTTTGCCTTTTACCTGCAGAAGTTCCTGGGCAGACCAGCGCCTGTCCTCGTCCGTCTCCAGGCAGCAGCACAGAAAGTCTCGCAGCCAAGCCGACTGTTGCCTGGGCTTCTGCAGCTTCGGGGTGCCCCTGGTGCTTATCAGCTGCTGAACCTGGAGAAGAAGGAAATGCCACGCTCCACCTGTCTCCTTCACACGCCAAACTGCTCACACAGACCCCACTGGACAAGCTCCACTCCCCAGTGGCTCTTTACTCTCTGCCAGAGGGAGGGAGATACCTTTCCTACCCCTACTAAAAGAACCCAAAGCCAGAGGCAGCCGTAGCCAGTCCAACATGCAAAGGCTCTTGCCTTGACCCCTGATTTCATTGGCTGATGGAATTAGGAGCAACTCCATCAGCAGCAGCACACTTTGCTTCTCTGAGCACTGACACCAGCTCTACAGGTGAGGTGGAAGACAGACTTTAATCTAACTGTACTATTTCCAAGGATTCCTCCCATAAAATGCAGCTCACTGCTCCTTTAGGTAAAGCTGCTCACTGCTCTCTTAGGCAAAGCTTCCACCAAGGAAAAGGCATAGTGATTTTCTTGTGCTATTCATGATGAAATGCCAAGGGGATAATCTGGGCAAGAAGCATAAGAGACTATGCAGCCTGGCACCTATCATTGTCAGGTGTTAGCAAGATTCCCAGGCAGCAGAATGGGAGTAGATTTAGTCAGAGTGACAGGAGCATCTGAGGGTAGTTGCAGCGTACCGTGCGGGAGGTGTTCATCAGGTAAGGAGGTGCTCCTTCCACCATCTCGATCCCCACAATTCCAAAGGACCAGATGTCCACTTTGGGGCCGTAGGGGTTCCTTGTGAAAATTTCTGGTGCCATCCAGTGAGTAGTCCCAACAGCTGATCTCCGTTTGCTCTGCTCAGAGGTGAGCTGAGCAGCAAGGCCAAAATCAGCTGAGGAGAAAAAACACTCACATCAAGCCAGCTTGAAAAAGGAAAGCAAAGAAAAGAATTCCCCACTGAATCAATGTCTAAGAAGGCAGTGTGGAATCCAGCTGTACCAGGGGCATGCTGCTATTCCTCGAGCCTGCAGCTGAGGAAATACGCAATTGGCCACTTTGCAAAAGCCCCCGACTTCAGGCAGTGGCTTTTAGTCCCCTGAAGCTATTAGACTGCTGCTGCCTTGCTGGGGAAGGGACACACACAAGCCAAAGGCACTCCTGACCCCTTCTGCCCAGCTACAGCTCCCTGCACCTTGTGGCTGTGCTCTGCGCTCGCAGCAGGGCAGCCTGCACTGCCACAGGCACCAGGGAAGCGGCAGCACCCAAAGGCAGCCCCACACCGCAGCCCGCCACGGCTGAGCCTGGCCAGCAACACCCACCCAACTTGACAGAGCCGTCCAAGCCCAGGAGAATGTTGTGGCTTTTGACGTCTCGGTGGATCACTTGCTTGGAGTGAAGGAAATCCAGGCCTTGCAGGCACTGAGAGAGGAAAAAGAAACACGAGCCTGAGTGGATTTCGTCCCACAAGCAGGGCAGTGGCACACCTGCAAGACTGACTTCCTGGGGGATGCGGAGCCACGGCAGGCCAGGCTGCTGGCAAAGGCAGCAGAGCTGGCTGCTCCAACGCGAGGACAGCAGAGATTTTCTAAGGGCGTGGCTGTTTGCTTTTGAAAGGGAAAGGGCAGTTGTTGCTCTGGCCAGTGCCCTGCAAACACAGACTCAAGGTGCACTGCTGCAGCGCCTGTACTCTCTGCAGCCAGACAACAGTGGCTGCTTTTGCAAGCACCACTTGGGGTGCAAGGCTCTCCTTTGAGGCTGAGCTCTGTGAGAGTCCTGTGAGGATCTCTTTGTCTTTGCCACTTGCTCAACATGGTGCCACCAGCCACTTTGCTCTTGTGGGGAAGGAATGCAGCACACGCAGGCTCCAGGCAAGGCTTTAGAGAGGCAAACACAAACACACTAGAAGAAGGGCAGGCATATTGGGAGGCACTTCATCTGCTCTTGCTACTGCCAGGCATAAGAGAAATGCAGAAAAGAAGCTTGGAAGGGGAAATCTCTCCTCTCCTTATCACCCATTTGGAAGGGCCGTCCCGACCAAGCCATGGGAAGCACAAGCGCCATCCCTTACCTCCCGAGAGACAGCTGCTATCTCTCCTTCTGCCATATGAGTCTCCCTGATGACATCGTATAAAGAACCTCCATCCATGTATTCCATCACCAGCCAGAGTTCCTCGTCCACCAGGTAGCTGAAAGGAGGAAACAACAGCCTGGAGATGAAGGTGTGCACTTACATGACCTGATGGATTCTTGCTCCTGTGTCTCTCTCAGAGGAAGACAGGAGGAATAGTCATTCACAATGCTCTACAGGGCTTGAACTCTATGCAGTCTAAAGGCTGCTTGGTATCCACACCAATGCAACAGGCCAAGGGAAATACAATCTACAGCGCTTTGTCAGCACTGCAGATCCGTGGGAAAAAATCAAATGCCAAAACAAATGAAACCATGTGGAGAGAGGACAGGAACTTTGAGGCTGTTGGCTCAGTGAGACAGGGCCAAGGCCGGTCTTTGAAAGCACACTTCAAACTAGGTATGCCAGCAAAGATGAATGCAGCCCCAATGCAATCTCCTCCCAAGACGCTGTAGATCAGCCCAGAAGCAGGAATTAACAGCTTCTTCCTCTGCCAGCCACCAAAGGAGTGGTTGAACTTCTGGCTGGCAGGATGTGAATGACCTTTCATGGCAGAACAGCAGAACCACTCACCTGTCTACAAAGGTGACAAGATTGGCATTCTTATTGCCACGCATGATCTGGATTTCATTCAGGCACACCTCGCTGTTGCTCTCTTCCAGGAGACTAATTTTCTTTATGGCCACCTAAAACAACATGGAAAACATGAACCAAAGTTGGTGGCACAGAACCACCAGGGGAACACGGAGACAGTGATGATGGGGTGACAGAGCTGGGCTGGGCCAAGCTGCCTTGTGGCTGGACATCAGACCGCTTGCTTGGGCACCTCCCAGGACAAAGAGCCAGATAGCCTTTGCCTTGGAAACCTGGCAGAAACATGGTCTATGCTGTCCACCTCAAAGCTCTAACAACCCTCACCGTTCCCACAGACTTCCCCCATGGCTTTACTTGATCATCCCCATTTTCATTCACACTCCTCTTGCAAGCAGAAAGTCAATTTCTGCCAGAAAACATGGAGCAAAACTGCTGGACAACCTCTAGGGGGCTTGATCATTCCACTGGCATTCTCCATTTCACAGCAACAAAGCAAACTCTTCCAGACATGACAGATCAAATGCTGTCCTAAAACAGTTCTGCAGAAGCTGTGGCGCTGCTTGACGCTTACCTCTTCTCCTGTGGCAGTCTCCACTGCCATGCACACCGTGCCAAAACCACTAGAAACAAAACAACCACAGAGAAAGAAGTCCTTTAGTCCCTGCAAGTGCAGGACTCCACAGTACAAGAGGAAAAAAGTCCAGGGACAAAGAGTAAATGGAAGGAACTGTGGCTGCACTCACCCTCTGCCAATTGTTTCCAGTTCTGTGTATTTAGCCTCAGGATCTCCCTCGCTCACCAGCATCTCTGTAAAAATCCCAAGGAAAGATGCTCCCTTCAAAAGACATCCCACCCTGCAGCAGATCAGAAAGGCAGCCCCACTCTCTGGGACACTGCGCCCTTTCAACTCACTCCCTCAGGAAACAACACCACCACACCACCGCCACGACCTAAAAAACAACAGCAGCAGAAAAAGCAGCCCTGCAGCACAGATGGCCTGTCCAAAACTAGAAGTCTAAACTAAAATCTAAGCACATCAAGAAACAGTCAGAGGAGACAGGGATCAGAAAAGTGTAAGCAAGAGAAGTGATTGTTGCCTACAGACATTAAGGGCAGCAGGACAAACACAACCTTTCTGTTCGGGCAATGAACACTCTGGGACATTCAACAAAAGATTAAATCCTTGCAAACATGCAAGGCATCTTGGGTTCTGGAATCCATTTTTATCAACAGCTGCCCTTTCCAGAACAGGAAGAATATTGCAAAGTGCCTCCAGCAAAGCTAAGAACTCCAGCTTGAAGCAGGACTTTGCCTAAACAAGGCCCTTCTGCCGCTCAAGAGCAGCAGCTGATGTTCTACCCTACTGTGATGGGCCTTAGGAATGAGGTCCCTCAGCTTTTAGGACAGGCTGAGCTCTGAAGATGACCTTGGCCTTGCCCCACAGGAGCTGGGCCCCACAGGAGCTCCTGGAGGCCTCCTCATTTGCTCGGTCACAGCCTCCTGCTCAGCCAGAAACAATCTCTGCTCTGCCTTTTGCCTAGAGGGAAGCTCAGGCAAGGCCAAACCAGGCCCAGCTGCCCTCCGAGGCAGGAGCAGCAGCCCAGCGATCCCTGCCCACCTCAGAGCACAGCAACAGCTCCTGTGGGGAGGCCTCAGGAGCTGGCACTCAGCTGAGGAGGAACAGGAGCTGGGACAGCTCTTGCTGACACACGCACACACACACACCAGGCACTGCTGCGGCACACAAGGGTCACAAAGGACGTACTCAGCATGGCCAGGCACTTGTCCTCTGTCCTCTCTCCCAGCAGCTCCCTGCTTCCAGAGGAACTAGTCGTGCTCCAGGTGCACGAGCTGCTCCTGCTTGAGTTTCCAGCTTGGGCACTGGAGGCTTCTTCAGCTGCAGCTCGTGCAGGTGCCACGACAGAGGAGCTGGAGCTCTGGGACAAGAAATTAATTTGGGTCACAAATGTGCCTGGCCAAGATGCCCCTCCGATCTCATTTCAAATGCAAGCCCTGAGGAAGATGCTGCTGGCCACATCCAGGGCTCTTCACCTCTCAGCTTTTGCAGCCCACTTCTCCAGCTCAAGGCCCCGAACCCAAACCCTGCTTTTACATGAAGGACAAAATGTCACCAAAGACACTGCTAACCCAAACAGGCACTTACTGATGCTGGCTGCTCAGGCCACGGGCTGACAGCAGCAGCAGGTTCATTGGCACCTTCCTCCTCTTCAGCCTTTTCCTCGGGTGCAGAGGCAGCCGGAGCAGGTGCTGGCGCTGCCCTTGTGCTCTGTGCACAGACAGCAGCAGGAGGGTCAGGAAAGAACCTGTCATTCAGAGCCTTACGTCTCTTCAGCTACAGGCCTCGCTGCATCTCAGCTGTTCCTTTAGCTGCTGACTTTGGCTGTTCTGTGGGGAGGGCCAGGTCCCTTCTGGGGACAGTGTCTCCTCATATCCTGCAAGGCTGTGAACTGCACTTTTTCACTGCTCTCTTCACTGGGGACAAGGAGCCTGCACAGCCCCTGGGCACAAAGGGCCTCACTTGTACCCCAGGAGCATCCAAAGACATCCTATTGCTACCTCTTGTCTCTTGCTGAGACAAATTCCCAGTCCCTGTCAGAACAGTAGGGAAGTGATGCCTAAACGTCCAAGTTCCACACCCCTTCTCCAGGCCTCACAGGCTGGGGGAAGTGCTCTGGGAGAGCTGGAAAGATTCCAGTCCTCAGCATCTTCAGCCAGGCAGGGCAGGTGCTGTCTGCTCAGAAACTTGCAGCTCTGCTTTGCTCCAGCCACAGGACTAGCCAGAGCTGCCACTTACTGATGCTGGATGCTCAGGCCCTGCAGTGGCAGCAGGTGCACTTTGGTGGGAATCTTCCTCCCCTTTGGTCTCTTCTTCAGGAAGACATGCATCCAGAGGAGGCTCAGAGGTCTGTTTTGGGCTCTGCAGATAGACAGCAGTGTCAGGGACAGGGAACCTCTCTATTCAGCTCTAGAGCCAGATGCACTAAGGAGAAATCATCTGCAGAGAAATGGCATTCTAATTGTTCAAACTCAAGGAAAATGGGCCAGTTAGATGGGACTGCACTCTCTTGTACAGGAGAAATTCCATCATGGCTTCAAGGACCAAGCAACCCCACTTTCAGCTGCTTAAAAGCTCTGAAAAGGAACTGGAGAAACAGCCTGGGATCCAACTCCTCCTGCAGATTCTGCTGCTGCTGCTGCTGCTGCTGCTGCTGCTGCTGCTGCAAAGAGCCTGGACTGTTCTTTCATTCATCCAACCAGGCTGGCACTGGACTGCACCAAGCCCAACTCACAGCTTGCTCCACAATTGTCAAATGCTACCAACGTCAAAGGTTCCTTTCCCACTCACCCAAGGAGCGGATTCTCTCCAGGCACGGGTGATGTGACCTGCAAGACAAAAAGGAAAAAGAAGCAGATGCTGTAAGGAAACTGCCTGTGCTGGGCAAGCCCACCAAATAGTCAGCAACCAAAGACAGAGCATTCTGCTTTCACTCCATCACTCCAGCAGCAACCCTTGTGTCACACAGCAAGGCAACAGCACAAACTACTGCCTCGTGTCTACATTTTGTCCTCTTTGGCCTCTCAACCCATAGAAACTCGAGACTGAGAAAGTCCCAGTGGTTCTGCAACAGGCATTCCAGCTTCTGCCCCACCCCACCCAGCAGGAGCTACAGCTCCTCTCTTCCCTGGACTTCAGTTTTCTGAAGGGATTGCATGCAGCAATTGCCATGAGCTTACTGAAAACCCTTCCCCAAAAAAGCTTCACCCAAGTCCTCTTTAGCCATGGTGGCAGTTCTGTGGTGACACAGTGCAGGAACAGCTCCTGGGTTCAGAAGCATACAAGAACTGCTCTGAAATGTCCATCTCAGAGGCCTTTTCCAAGCTGATCCTGTGATTTCATCCGTGAAGGAATGGCTCTTTTAGCACTCAGGAAGTGTCAAGTTCCACAGGCACATGCTGGGATGAGGAAATGCAGACAAGAAGACTTGAACTGAGGGACTTTCCCTCAGTGCTGGAGAGCAGTGCACAGCTTTTCCAAGGACTCCTGCCAAGCTCTCCCAGTCCTCCTATCTTGCAAGTTGTCTGGCTTGAGCCAGCAAACTGAGGAGATTCCAGACCCCATGGGCACAGGCTATGCCACGGGAGGAGCGGAGCCTCTGCAGGCTACATTACAAATGCTGCCCAGGCCTCTCTGGCTAGAGACATTCCCTTCTTAGCTGCAGCTGCTGACAGCAGCTTTACCCAACTCAAGGCCTCTTGGTGGCATTTTGGTGTCCATATGCCACACTGCACAAAACCGTCCACTTACGTGCCAGCTGGGTGAAAAAGTACCCAGAATAGGCCACGGAGAAAGCCGTGCAAACTGCAGCACACACTCTCTCCATGGCCTGAGCAGCGCTGCCCAAGTCTGCACCAGACAACGCCTGTGGGGAAAAACCAAAAATCCTGCGAGTCCTGCTGGCAGAGACCTCGGCGATCAGCAGGTTCCGCCTGCAGTGAGCGTGCCACAGAGCTGCTCTGCTCACTGAGCCCTGCCGGGCCTGGGTACAGCAACTTTGCCTTGGCAACGCTGGGATGCGGCCCCTGACATCACAATAGCAGCCACCCTGGGCTGGTTTGTGATGTCACAGAGTGCAGGGAACCAGATCTTCCCTACAGCTCAGGCCAAAAAAAGCCTGCAAAGCTCTCCTCTGCTACAAAGCAACACAAAAAGCCCTCCTAGTCCATAAGCTACTGCTCAAGGCATCTAAGAGTAACTCCAAGAACACACTAATCCCCTACAGCCCACCCGGAGAAATTGAGCACTGAGAAGGGAGCGGGATGTGAGGAACCACATCAGTGCTCTTTGGCCACTAATGCTTCTGAGCAAAAACCAGAAGGCTTCTTCCAGTTGGACCTTGCTCAGTTCAGGAAAGCAGCAAACAAGGAGAAGCACTACTTCAATTACATTTAGAGGTTTCTCCTAGCTACAGAGACCAGGTCATGGATCTTTCAGCACTGTTTATTCATTTTACATCACAGCCATGGGTGTGATTTCAGCAGGGAAATGCCATGACCACAAATGCAAGGGGGATCCTTCTTTCTGGCTCCCTCTAGCAGAGAGGCCTTGGGACCAAAGCACCACCACCATTTCCCTGCCAGTTCTGTCCTTCCACAGTAGTTTTTAGGCCACAAGGTTGAGATGAGTGGCACGGAAGTGACAGCTCTGACACACAACTGAAACCATCAGGGCCAGGGTGGCACGTGGGACTGTTTTTCCGCTCCAGCAGAACAGTGCAGTCCAGAGTGCTGACACTGATACCAAGTGAGTTCAGCCAAGCCAAAAGGGAGTCCAGCCAAGCCCAGTGGAGCCCAGCAGGGTGGTAGGAAGAGGCAGTGGAGCGGCAGATCCGATTCCCAGGCGCACGCCCAGCGTGGCAGACTGATGGTAGCGGCAGTGCCAAACAGAGCTCTGCAGGGAGAGACACCCATCACCATCGCCGCTTCCACCATCTGCCGCGTCCTCGCCCCCAACCACTGATCTCCAGTCCACTCAGCCCCAGCTAGCTCTCCAAGGGGCGAGTAGGGCAGCAAGAAGCACTCCCTGCTGGACCTGGATGGGCTTTTGGGAGTGCCTCCATTGCTCCCAAGGCGTAGCTGATCCCACTGGCGAATAACAAAGAATTTCTTGTCAGGGGTAGAACTCCAAAGCTTTATTGAGACTGTGAAGAGCCCAACTGCACCTGATCACAACCTGCTGACAAGAGCACCAGAGAGGTGCAAAGCACAAATTAAATACAGAGAAGGAGGAGAACTGACTCGCCAATGAGAAAACAGTAAGGAGTGGCTCTTGTACAAACTGACAATGAGGGTATCCAATGAGGGAGGAAAGGGGAAGGGGCCCCAGGCCCTCACCCAACCACCTGACGCTCTGGATGGAAGCTTCAAGATGTAAGGGAAGGCACACCGAGTGACGGACAAGGCATCTGGGAGGAGACAGGGGAATGTCTCTGTACTTAGAGGGTGATGGACACTTGAGGAGGGATGGGAAAACTAGGGATAAACCAAAGGGGCACAGAGGGGTTCAAGGGGATAAACCATTTTAAAATCGAAATACAATGAAAATACAATAAAGTATAAAAACACAACTCCACAATCGGGTACTGCTAATACAACAGGAAAGCGGGAGCAGGGTTGAGGGCTGTCACAAGGTGGGTTAGGGTAGAATCTGGGGAGGCATGGCCAGTGCCCTCCTGGCAAGGGCACGGAAAAGAAGGGCAGATGGCAGATGGCTGGTGGCTGGCCTCTGCTCTTGAGCAGGTTCCATCTCCAGTCCTGTCCTTCTCAAGGATAGTGGGTACAGGGACGTGGCGGATGAATACGAAAACTGGAAAAGGAAGTCTGTTAAATATTGTGCAACTAAAATTTAAATTTAAATGATCATCAAATATACTGTCAATTGCCACAAAACATCGCACAGTAAATGATTTTGAATCATCACTATATGATGACTATATATCTATATATATAGATATCTATACTATATCTATATATTATAGCTATATCTATATATTATATACTAATAATGTATCAAATGTACATTGAAACAAAAAACCGGAGTCCATGGGAGAGTTTAAAGTCTAGGGGACAAGATAAGGGAAAGGTTAAAATCTAAAGGACATTCTTCCAGGGCATAGCCCCAAGAAGTCCTCCTGCAGGCCCACAGGCCTCCACAGTGGCTCACGCAGATCCAAACTGCACAAGTCTTCACTCCCACATGTTGGCCTTAGTTCCCGTGGCAGAACTTGCCTTCCCACTGGACGCTCACCTGTGCCCGAGCCTGTGGAGAAGCCCGGCTCCCTCCCCCTCTGCCCACAGCAGCACAGACACTCCCAACCTTTCCCAAGAGCTGCAACACAACCACAGCCACAGCAGCATGCCCTGCACTGCCACCACTGCTCTGCTCCATTTTGCCCCACTCTGCTCCTCTAGTCACTGCTGCCAGCCTGTCTCTCCACTAGAGGTTGTGGCCTGGAGGCACCAAGGTCAGAAGACCTTTGCCCACTTCCAGACCATGCCACAAACCCCATATATGGCTTTTCCCACATTTAAGAAACACCTGTCCATTCAGAAGCAAATTTAGAGCTTATGCACAGCGTGAGAACAAAGGGAGGCTTCCAGCACAGTGAAGGCTTTATGTATTATCGTATTTATTTACACTATCAGTCTAAACAAACTAGAAACTACGAGCTATCAACTAGAAACTAGAAACTACAAAAAACACCAATGGCCTCTTGCAGGGCTAGTATCTCCTGTCGGCCATAAACTGCTGCGTTGCCATGATCAGAGGCGTCAGGCTGGAGGTCGGCTTGGCTGAGGTTACAAAAGGATGCTGCCCAAAGAGAAAAAGAAGACATTAATTTCTACTGACCTCACAGGCTGAAACTGGCTTTCTCTGGCAAGCAGAAAGATACACAAAGGAGGGCATTCTGTGCACCTCTGTCTCCACATCCAGGACCTTGCTACATGAGCCAAACATGGCTCCCAATCCCACAAATCCATTAACCCAGATGGCTTCAGATGAAAGAGATTTGGTCTAGGCGACCTGGAAAGGCTCCTTCCAACCCATACCAGGCCAGGATTCTCCTCTGTTTTCCTTTGAAAAGCCCCCAGACTGGAGATTCTCAGGAGCAGGGCCCATCTGCCGCCTTGGACTTGAGCAGACGAGGAGCCCCTGGCAGCGGGCGGCCGGCGCACCCGGCAGCCGCTTTGCCTTTTACCTGCAGAAGTTCCTGGGCAGACCAGCGCCTGTCCTCGTCCGTCTCCAGGCAGCAGCGCAGAAAGTCTCGCAGCCAAGCCGACTGTTGCCTGGGCTTCTGCAGCTTCGGGGTGCCCCTGGTGCTTATCAGCTGCTGAACCTGGAGAAGAAGGAAATGCCACGCTCCACCTGTCTCCTTCACACGCCAAACTGCTCACACAGACCCCACTGGACAAGCTCCACTCCCCAGTGGCTCTTTACTCCCTGCCAGAGGGAGGGAGATACCTTTCCTACCCCTACTAAAAGAACCCAAAGCCAGAGGCACCCGGAGCCAGTCCAACATGCAAAGGCTCTTGCCTTGACCCCTGATTTCATTGGCTGATGGAATTAGGAGCAACTCCATCAGCAGCAGCACACTTTGCTTCTCTCAGCACTGACACCAGCTCTACAGGTGAGGTGGAAGACAGACTTTAATCTAACTGTACTATTTCCAAGGATTCCTCCCATAAAATGCAGCTCACTGCTCCTTTAGGTAAAGCTGCTCACTGCTCTCTTAGGCAAAGCTTCCATCAAGGAAAAGGCATAGTGATTTTCTTGTGGTATTCATGATGAAATGCCAAGGGGATAATCTGGGCAAGAAGCATAAGAGACTATGCAGCCTGGCACCTATCATTGTCAGGTGTTAGCAAGCTTCCCAGGCAGCAGAATGGGAGTAGATTTAGTCAGAGTGACAGGAGCATCTGAGGGTAGTTGCAGCGTACCGTGCGGGAGGTGTTCATCAGGTAAGGAGGTGCTCCTTCCACCATCTCGATCCCCACAATGCCAAAGGACCAGATGTCCACTTTGGGGCCGTAGGGTTTCCCTGTGAAAATTTCTGGTGCCATCCAGTGCGTAGTCCCAACAGCTGATCTTCGTTTGCTCTGCTCAGCGGTGAGCTGAGCAGCAAGGCCAAAATCAGCTGAGGAGAAAAAACACTCACATGAAGCCAGCGTGAAAAAGGAAAGCAAAGAAAAGAATTCCCCACTGAATCAATGTCTAAGAAGGCAGCGTGGAATCCAGCTCTACCAGGGGCATGCTGCCATTCCTCGGGCCTGCAGCTGAGGAAATACGCAATTGGCCACTTTGCAAAAGCCCCCGACTTCAGGCAGTGGCTTTTAGTCCCCTGAAGCTATTAGACTGCTGCTGCCTTGCTGGGGAAGGGACACACACAAGCCAAAGGCACTGCTGACCCCTTCTGCCCAGCTACAGCTCCCTGCACCTTGTGGCTGTGCTCTGCGCTCGCAGCAGGGCAGCCTGCACTGCCACAGGCACCAGGGAAGCGGCAGCACCCAAAGGCAGCCCCACACCGCAGCCCGCCACGGCTGAGCCTGGCCAGCAACACCCACCCAACTTGACAGAGCCGTCCAAGCCCAGGAGAATGTTGTGGCTTTTGATGTCTCGGTGGATCACTTGCTTGGAGTGAAGGAAATCCAGGCCTTGCAGGCACTGAGAGAGGAAAAAGAAACACGAGCCTGAGTGGATTGCGTCCCACAAGCAGGGCAGTGGCACACCTGCAAGACTGACTTCCTGGGGGATGCGGAGCCACGGCAGGCCAGGCTGCTGGCAAAGGCAGCAGAGCTGGCTGCTCCAACACGAGGACAGCAGAGCTTTTCTAAGGGCGTGGCTGTTTGCTTTTGAAAGGGAAAGGGCAATTGTTGCTCTGGCCAGTGCCCTGCAAACACAGACTCAAGGTGCACTGCTGCAGTGCCTGTACTCTCTGCAGCCAGACAACAGTGTCTGCTTTTGCAAGCACCACTTGGGGTGCAAGGCTCTCCTTTGAGGCTGAGCACTGTGAGAGTCCTGTGAGGATCTCTTTGTCTTTGCCACTTGCTCAACATGGTGCCACCAGCCACTTTGCTCTTGTGGGGAAGGAATGCAGCACACACAGGCTCCAGGCAAAGCTTTAGAGAGGCAAACACAAACACACTAGAAGAAGGGCAGGCACATTGGCAGGCACTTCATCTGCTCTTGCTACAGCCAGGCATAAGAGAAAGGCAGAAAGGAAGCTTGGAAGGGGAAATCTCTCCTCTCCTTATCACCCATTTGGAAGGGCCGTCCCGACCAGGCCATGGGAAGCACAAGCGCCATCCCTTACCTCCCGAGAGACAGCTGCTATCTCTCCTTCTGCCATATGAGTCTCCCTAATGACATCGTGTAAAGAACCTCCGTCCATGTATTCCATCACCAGCCAGAGTTCCTCGTCCACCAGGTAGCTGAAAGGGGGAAACAACAGCCTGGAGATGAAGGTGTGCACTTACATGACCTGATGGATTCTTGCTCCTGTGTCTCTCTCAGAGGAAGACAGGAGGAATAGTCATTCACAATGCTCTACAGGGCTTGAACTCTATGCAGTCTAAAGGCTGCTTGGTATCCACACCAATGCAACAGGCCAAGGGAAATACAATCTACAGCGCTTTGTCAGCACTGGAGACCAGTGGGAAAAAATCAATTGCCAAAACAAATGAAACCATGTGGAGAGAGGACAGGAAGTTTGAGGCTGTTGGCTCAGTGAGACAGGGCCAAGGCTGGTCTTTGAAAGCACACTTCAAAGTAGGTATGCCAGCAAAGATGAATGCAGCCCCAATGCAATCTCCTCCCAGGACGCTGTAGATCAGCCCAGAAGCAGGAATTAACAGCTCCATCCTCTGCCAGCCACCAAAGGAGTGGTTGAACTTCTGGCTTGCAGGATGTGAATGACCTTTCATGGCAGAACAGCAGAACCACTCACCTGTCTACAAAGGTCACAAGATTGGCATTCTTATTGCCACGCATGATCTGGATTTCATTCAGGCACACCTCGCTGTTGCTCTCTTCCAGGAGACTAATTTTCTTTATGGCCACCTAAAACAACATGGAAAACATGAACCAAAGTTGGTGGCACAGAACCACCAGGGGAACACAGAGACAGTGATGATGGGGTGACAGAGCTGGGCTGGGCCAAGCTGCCTTGTGGCTGGACATCAGACCGCTTGCTTGGGCACCTGCCAGGACAAAGAGCCAGATAGCCTTTGCCTTGGAAACCTGGCAGAAACATGGTCTATGCTGTCCACCTCAAAGCTCTAACAACACTCACCGTTCCCACAGACTTCCCCCATGGCTTTACTTGATCATCCCCATTTTCATTCACACTCCTCTTGCAAGCAGAAAGTCAATTTCTGCCAGAAAACATGGAGCAAAACTGCTGGACAACCTCTAGGGGGCTTGATCATTCCACTGGCATTCTCCATTTCACAGCAACAAAGCAAACTCTTCCAGACATGACAGATCAAATGCTGTCCTAAAACAGTTCTGCAGAAGCTGTGGTGCTGCTTGACGCTTACCTCTTCTCCTGTGGCAGTCTCCACTGCCATGCACACCGTGCCAAAACCCCTAGAAACAAAACAGCCGCAGAGAAAGAAGTCCTTTAGTCCCTGCAAGTGCAGGACTCCACAGTACAAGAGGAAAAAAGTCCAGGGACAAACAGTAAATGGAAGGAACTGTGGCTGCACTCACCCTCTGCCAATTGTTTCCAGTTCTGTGTATTTAGCCTCAGGATCTCCCTCGCTCACCAGCATCTCTGTAAAAATCCCAAGGAAAGATGCTCCCTTCAAAAGAGATCCCACCGTGCAGCAGATCAGAAAGGCAGCCCCACTCTCTGGGACACTGCACCCTTTCAAGTCACTCCCTCAGGAAACAACAACAACACCACACCACCACCACCTAAAAAACAACAGCAGCAGGACAAGCAGCTCTGCATCATAGATGGCCTGTCCAAAACTAGAAAAACTAGAAGTCTAAACTTAAATCTAAGCACATCAAGAGGCAGTCAGAGGAGACAGGGATCAGAAAAGTGTAAGCAAGAGAAGTGATTGTTGCCTACAGACATTAAGGGCAGCAGGACAAACACAACCTTTCTGTTCGGGTAATGAACACTCTGGGACATTCAACAAAAGATTTAATCCTTGCAAACATGCAAGGCATCTTGGCTTCTGGAATCCATATTTATCAACAGCTGCCCTTTCCAGAACAGGGAGAATATTGCAAAGTGCCTCCAGCAAAGCTAAGAACTCCAGATTGAAGCAGGACTTTGCCTAAACAAGGCCCTTCTGTTGCTCAAGAGCAGCAGCTGATGTTCTACCCTACTGTGATGGGCCTTAGGAATGAGGTCCCTCAGCTTTTAGGACAGGCTGAGCTCTGAAGATGAGCTTGGCCGTGCCCCACAGGAACTGGGCCCCACAGGAGCTCCTGGAGGCCTCCTCATTTGCTCGGTCACAGCCTCCTGCTCAGCCAGAAACAATCTCTGCTCTGCCTTTTGCCTAGAGGGAAGCTCAGGCAAGGCCAAACCAGGCCCAGCTGCCCTCCGAGGCAGGAGCAGCAGCCCAGCGATCCCTCCCCACCTCAGAGCACAGCAACAGCTCCTGTGGGGAGGCCTCAGGAGCTGGCACTCAGCTGAGGAGGAACAGGAGCTGGGACAGCTCTTGCTGACACACACACACACACACACCAGGCACTGCTGCGGCACACAAGGGTCACAAAGGACGTACTCAGCATGGCCAGGCACTTGTCCTCTGTCCTCTCTCCCAGCAGCTCCCTGCTGCCAGAGGAACTAGTCGTGCTCCAGGTGCACGAGCTGCTCCTGCTTGAGTTTCCAGCTTGGGCACTGGAGGCTTCTTCAGCTGCAGCTCCTGCAGGTGCCACGACAGAGGAGCTGAAGCTCTGGGACAAGAAATTAATTTGGGTCACAAATGTGCCCGGCAGAGATGCCCCTCCGATCTCATTTCAAATGCAAGCCCTGAGGAAGATGCTGCTGGCCACATCCAGGGCTCTTCACCTCTCAGCTTTTGCAGCCCACTTGTCCAGCTCAAGGCCCCTAACCCAAACCCTGCTTTTACATGAGGGACAAAATGTCACCAAAGACACTGCTAACCTAAACAGGCACTTACTGATGCTGGCTGCTCAGGCTGTGGGCTGATAGCAGCAGCAGGTTCATTGGCACCTTCCTCCTCTTCAGCCTCTTCCTCGGGTGCAGAGGCAGCCGGAGCAGGTGCTGGTGCTGCCCTTGTGCTCTGTGCACAGACAGCAGCAGGAGGGTCAGGAAAGAACCTGTCATTCAGAGCCTTACATCTCTTCAGCTACAGGCCCCAGTTCATCTCAGCTGTTCCTTTAGCTGCTGACTTTGGCTGTTCTGTGGGGAGGGCCAGGTCCCTCCTGGGGACAGTGTCTCCTCATATCCTGCAAGGCTGTGAACTGCACCTTTGCACTGCTCTCTTCACTGGGGACAAGGAGCCTGCACAGCCCCTGGGCACAAAGGGCCTCACTTGTACCCCAGGAGCATCCAAAGACATCCTATTGCTACCTCTTGTCTCTTGCTGAGACAAATTCCCAGCCCCTGTCAGAACAGTAGGGAAGTGATGCCTAAATGTCCAAGTTCCACACCCCTGCTCCCGGCCTCACAGGCTGGGGGAAGTGCTCTGGGAGAGCTGGAAAGATTCCAGTCCTCAGCATCTTCATCCAGGCAGGGCAGGTGCTGTCTGCTCAGAAACTTGCAGCTCTGCTTTGCTCCAGCCACAGGACTAGCCAGAGCTGCCACTTACTGATGCTGGATGCTCAGGCCCTGCAGTGGCAGCAGGTGCACTTTGGTGGGAATCTTCCTCCCCTTTGGCCTCTTCTTCAGGAAGACATGCATCCAGAGGAGGCTCAGAGGTCTGTTTTGGGCTCTGCAGATAGACAGCAGTGTCAGAAACAGGGGACCTCTCTCTTCAGCTCTAGAGCCAGATGCACTAAGGAGAAATCATCTGCAGAGAAATGGCATTCTAATTGTTCAAACTCAAGTCAAATGGGCCAGTTAGATGGGACTTCACTCTCTTGTACAGGAGAACTTCCATCATGGCTTCAAGCACCAAGCAACCCCACTTTCAGCTGCTTAAAAGCTCTGAAAAGGAACTGGAGAAACAGCCTGGGATCCAACTCCTCCTGCAAATTCTGCTGCTGCTGCTTCTCCTGCTGCTGCTGCAAAGAGCCTGGACTGTTCTTTCATTCATCCAACCAGGCTGGCACTGGACTGCACCAGGCCCAACTCACAGCTTGCTCCACAATTGCCAAATGCTACCCACACCAAAGGCTCCTTTCCCACTCACCCAAGGAGCGGATTCTCTCCAGGCACGGGTGATGTGACCTGCAAGACAAAAGGCAAAAAGAAGCAGATGCTGTAAGGAAACTGCCTGTGCTGGGCAAGCCCTCCAAATAGTCAGCAACCAAAGACAGAGCATTCTGCTTTCACTCCATCACTCCAGCAGCAACCCTTGTGTCACACAGCAAGGCAACAGCACAAACTACTGCCTCGTGTCTACCCTTTGTCCTCTTTGGCCTCTCAACCCATAGAAACTCGAAACTGAGAAAGTCCCAGTGGTTCTGCAACAGGCATTCCAGCTTCTGCCCCACCCCACCCAGCAGGAGCTACAGCTCCTCTCTTCCCTGGACTTCAGTTTTCTGAAGAGATTGCATGCAGCAATTGCCATGAGCTTACTGAAAACCCTTCCCCAAAAAAGCTTCACCCAAGTCCCCTTTAGCCATGGTGGCAGTTCTGTGGTGACACAGAGCAGGAACAGCTCCTGGGTTCAGGAGCATACAAGAACTGCTCTGAAATGTCCATCTCAGAGGCCTTTTCCAAGCTGAATCTGTGATTTCATCCCAGAAGGAATGGCTCTTTTAGCACTCAGGAAGTGTCAAGTTCCACAGGCACATGCTGGGATGAGGGAATGCAGACAAGAAGACTTGAACTGAGGGACTTTCCCTCAGTGCTGGAGAGCAGTGCACAGCTTTTCCAAGGACTCCTGCCAAGCTCTCCCAGTCTTCCTATCTTGGAAGTTGTCTGGCTTGAGCCAGCAAACTGAGGAGATTCCAGACCCCATGAGCACAGGCTATGCCACGGGAGGAGCGGAGCCCCTGCAGGCTACATTACAAATGCTGCCCAGGCCCCTCTGGCTGGATACACCCCCTTCTTAGCTGCAGCTGCTGACAGCAGCTTTACCCAACTCAAGGCCTCTTGGTGGCATTTTGGTGTCCATATGCCACACTGCACAAAACCGTCCACTTACGTGCCAGCTGGGTGAAAAAGTACCCAGAATAGGCCACGGAGAAAGCCGTGCAAACTGCAGCACACACTCTCTCCATGGCCTGAGCAGCGCTGCCCAAGTCTGCACCAGACAACGCCTGCGGGGAAAAACCAAAAATCCTGCGAGTCCTGCTGGCAGAGACCTCGGCGATCAGCAGGTTCCGCCTGCAGTCAGCGTGCCACAGAGCTGCTCTGCTCACTGAGCCCTGCCGGGCCTGGGTACAGCAACTTTGCCTTGGCAACGCTGGGATGTGGCCCCTGACATCACAATAGCAGCCACCCTGGGCTGGTTTGTGAACTCATAGAGTGCAGAGAACCAGATCTTCCCTACAGCTCAGGCCAAAAAAAGCCTGCAAAGCTCTCCTCTGCTACAAAGCAACACAAAAAGCCCTCCTAGTCCATAAGCTACTGCTCAAGGCATCTAAGAGTAACTCCAAGAACACACTAATCCCCTACAGCCCACCCGGAAAAATTGAGCACTGAGAAGGGAGCGGGATGTGAGGAACCACATCAGTGCTCTTTGGCCACTAATGCTTCTGAGCAAAAACCAGAAGGCTTCTTCCAGTTGGACCTTGCTCAGTTCAGGAAAGCAGCAAACAAGGAGAAGCACTACTTCAATTACATTTAGAGGTTTCTCCTAGCTACAGAGACAAGGTCATGGATCTTTCAGCACTGTTTATTCATTTTACATCACAGCCATGGGTGTGATTTCAGCAAGGAAATGCCATGACCACAAATGCAAGGGGGATCCTTCTTTCTGGCTCCCTCTAGCAGAGAGGCCTTGGCACCAAAGCACCACCACCATTTCCCTCCCAGTTCTGTCCTTCCACAGTATTTTTTAGGCCACGGGGTTGAGATGAGTGGCACGGAAGTGACAGCTCTGACACACAACTGAAACCATCAGGGCCGGGGTGGCAGGTGGGACTGTTTTTCCGCTCCAGCAGAACAGTGCAGTCCAGAGTGGTGACACTGATACCAAGTGAGTTCAGCCAAGCCAAAAGGGAGTCCAGCCAAGCCCAGTGGAGCCCAGCAGGGTGGTAGGAAGAGGCAGTGGAGCGGCAGATCCGATTCCCACGCACACGCCCAGCGTGGCAGACTGATGGTAGCGGCAGTGCCAAACAGAGCTCTGCAGGGAGAGACACCCATCACCATCGCCCCTGCCAGCACCAGTGCTGCAGAGAGGGAGCAGGAAACTGCCACTGCAGGCCCACAGCTGCTCCAGGCAGCACCAGCAGCGCCCATCTACCATCAGAATCATTCTTTAAGCCCTCACCATCTTCTCCTTGTTCCGGGGGCCCCATGTGACACTTCACCTTTTTTCAGTTATGGCCTTATCTCTTTTGTACAATTTTATTTTTATTGTTGTATAGTGCTGCTTTTTTTTTTTTTTCCCTTACTACATTGCAACATTTCTAACATTTCTGGCCTCTCATAGATTGGTTTTTCCGTTGTCCCCCTCCATTGTTGTGGAGTAGGGGAGAGAGGAGAGGCGTTACAAGGACTATCTCAGGCTGAGGACATAGAAAGAAGGGAAGGTCTTAGAAAGAAAAAGAAACCCTCATGCTGCCTCTTTTGGAAGCAATAAAAGTGCAGGTTTCTTAATATCCAGCCACAAGTCTTTGGAGTCTGGAGAGCCAAGAAGCACAGGAGCCCAGAAACCTTGTTGTGAGAGGCTAGAGATTGCTGGCTCCAAACATTTCAGGTGCTTATGTGGGGAAAGGGGCAGATCAAGCCTCGCTGTGGAGAGGTGATGCTTTGCTCTGTACACCCCACACTCCCAGGCCTGTATCCCAGCCCAGCAGTGACCGCTGATCCCTGGCACAGCGGAGGCAATGCCCCACCCCTGTGTCTGGAACCCCTAACCCAGCTCCTAAATGGCCACGTGAGTGGCAGCCCCATGTGGGAGAAGGCCCCAGGAAATCCGAAGGGATTTTAACTCAGGCTATGTGGCAACCACATGTCTTTGCCCTACCTCCTCTTAGAATTCTATTAGCTGAACACCATTGGAACCAGGAATGGCAGATGTGTTGGTTCTTTTCTATATATTTTCTCTCATTCTCTCTTCCTCTTTGTTCTTCCAATTTCATTCTAGCAGATTTTTCAGTAACTTAAAATCTAACAGGCTTGGAATTTGTTAAGTTGAATACGCTAAGTTAATGCTTGATTGAATGCTTTATGTTGATTGATTCCTGCTCTAAATGTTTTGCCAAAGTTCTCTGATTTTCACAAGTTGCCAGGGAAGATTTTTGTGTTGTTCCAACCTCTTTTGAGAACATCTTGTCAGTAATTCTCCTGCTTTTCTACATCAGAGTTCGTGAACAAGTTGAAGTCCTTTTAAAGTGTGTCACTGAGCAACGTTTTAGGGGCCTTACATTTGAACTGGCGCAATGAGCAGGGTATTCTTGAGGTGACATGGGCATTTGATCCAGCAGTAACTGCTCATGACATAATAAAGGAGAAATAAATTTTCAGTCAAGGCTGCTATCTTCTGGCAGAAAAGTAATAGACTCTCATGCAGAAAATGATGTCAACTGCTCTCTACTGACAGACCTGCTAAAAGCTTCTATAGAAAGCTTGTCCAGCCCTGAAGAGAGACGGAGACTGAGAAAAACTAGCACTATCCACAGTTACTGGTGGAGAAAAGATGAATTTTGGTAGAAGAAACTTTGAAAATCCCAGTACAGGACCATGCCCAGTATCCATATGCATGGAGGTTTGACTCAGAGAGCTCTGTGTTGCCAAGCAGCTAGAAAAGGAGCTGAATCAGTTGCCAATCGCCTTGGAGCCTGAAATAATAGCCAGCCTCAGGGCAGAGCAGGTATTGAATGCTGGGATGAAGCCAGCCCCAGAACCTGAGAAGCCAGTTAAACACGCTGGTTCAAAGCCAAAGAGCTGCAGAGCTGCATCTGAGCAGTGCTGGGGAAGGCCTGGAACCAGTGTGTTCTAGAAAGTTCCAGAAACAAATCACATCTGGCCAATCAACGGCTGTTGATCTGCATGGCCACTCCCAGTCAGTCCCAGAGTCCTTTACTCTCTATGATAAACTCACCAGAAGTTCCCTGGGTGTCATCCATTGTGGTTTTTCTTCTCCCGAGGCTTCCTGTTGCTCATTGATTGTCTGATGTGTGGCCACTTCATGGCCCATCCCCTCCAGGACAAGCTCCCACAACTCCCCCTTTTTGGATTTATTGAAAATGAAAGGTATAACAATCATAGTCAAAATAATAACCTTGTCTTAACTAAAAACAACACAATACTTCATAGACTTTAACTAAACTTGAGAACTAAAATAAACAGGTGAGTTCATACTGCAGAGAATAACTAAACAAGAAGTAAATGCAATTTTCATTTCCCCTCACTTCTAAGGGCCCGAGTCCCAGGCATCTCTCTGCCAATTCATTCCCCCTCACTTACCCATAGATCAAAAGAGAAGAGAAAATCAAAAGGACTGGCGATGGCACCTGCCCCCGGTGCCCTTCCCCAAACACAAAAGCCAAAAGAAAAGGCTTTAGGGGGGACCAGCCTGTGAGGACCTTATGGTGTGGCCAGGCACGGGTCTCCTGTGGGGCACCAGAGTCGCTCCTCCGGCTGTCTGGAGGGTGCCGACTCTCCTGCCTAAATAATTAAAAGAACTGGGGTGACTGGCTTCTGAGGGTCACCTGTATCGGGAATCTCTGAAACATGAATTACAACAAAAATCGGGGACTGCTAATACAACAGGGAAGCAGGAGCAGGGTTGAGGGCTGTCACAAGGTGGGTTAGGGTAGAATCCGGGGAGGCATGGCCAGTGCCCTCCTGGCATGGGCACGGAAAAGGAGGGCAGATGGCAGATGGCTGGTGGCTGGCCTGTGCTCTTGAGCAGGTTCCATCTCCAGTCCTGTCTTTCTCAGGAATAGTGGGTTCAGGGGCACGCGACGGTGAAAACGAAAACTGGGAAAGGAAGTCTGCTAAACATTGTGCAACTAAAATTTCAACTGAAATGACCATCATATATACCACCAATTGCCACCAAACATCGCACAGTAAATGATTTTCAACAATCACTATATGATCACTATATATCACTATAATAATGTAACAATGTACATTGAAATGAAAAACCGGAGTCCATGGGAAAGGTTAAAGGTTAAAGTCTAGAGGACATTCTTCCAGGGCATAGCCCCAAGAAGTCCTCCAGCAGGCCCACAGGCCTCCACAGTGGCTCACGCAGATCCAAACTGCACAAGTCTTCACTCCCACATGTTGGCCTTAGTTCCCGTGGCAGAACTTGCCTTTCCACTGGACACTCACCTGTGCCCGAGCCTGTGGAGAAGCCCGGCTCCCTCCCCCTCTGCCCACAGCAGCACAGACACTCCCAACCTTTCCCAAGAGCTGCAACACAACCACAGCCACAGCAGCATGCCTTGCACTGCCACCACTGCTCTGCTCCATTTTGCCCCCCTCTGCTCCTCTAGTCACTGCTGCCAGCCTGTCTCTCCACTAGAGGTTGTGGCCTGGAGGCACCAAGGTCAGAAGACCTTTGCCCACTTCCAGACCATGCCACAAACCCCATATATGGCTTTTCCCACGTTTAAGAAACACCTGACCATTCAGAAGCAAGGGAAATCTAACACATCTTGCTTCTCAATCCGGGACACTCAGGAAATCAGATGTTGGCCTCTTCAGGGATCTGCTTGGTAGGCTACCATGGGATAATTCTCTTCTCCTAGAAAGAAGAGAGGCATAAGAAAGGCAGGTAATATTCAAGGACTACCTCCTCCAAGCTCAAGAGTAATGAATCCTGAAAACAGAAAGACAGGCAAAAACTCTGGGAGGCCTGGATAGATGAACAAGGTCCTGGAAGATCTCAAGTGCAAAAAAGAAGGACACAGAGGGTGGAAGCAAGGATAGGTAGGACCCCGGGATTAGTTAAATATGGCCACAGACATCAAAGGCAACAAGAAAACATTCTACAGATATATCCATGATAAAAGGAAGACCAGGGCAAATGGTCTTCTTTCCTCTCCAGAGGAAAATGGGAGACCCGGTTTTCCAGGATTTGGACAAGACTGCCGTACTCAAAGAGTATTTTTCCTCAGTACTGGCAAGTACTCTGTGGCATGATCCATGAAAGTAAGGTGATGTTTAAAAGGACCCAGGTAAGGAAGGTGATGTTGATAATAAAATCTCATCCGGTTGTTCAAAGACACCAGTCTAGGTGATAGAGAACTCTTACACTTTTATTATATAGTCATCTTTACTCTGGCAAGTAGTCCTCTATTTAGTCTCAAACGTGCTGGTTAACAACCCTTACATTCCAATTGCTGCAAAAAACTCCAATACAGAGTAAGAGGTCAAATATGATAGGTGCACTTTGCCCAGACAAAGCAAGGTAGGAGAGAAAGAAAGACATCCAAGAGAGAAAGAGAAGAAAGAAGTTTACCAATCTGTAGTTCCACATTGATACTGCTGCACAGATAGTATGGATCTGGGATAGCTAGACAAAAAGAAAAAGAGGAAAAAGGGCTGCAGGCAGGATCAAATTTTTAGAGTTAGCGTCTTTTATGCCTCTTATGCAAACTAAAATTTTTGTGCCAGTTTGTTCACCCATGAGCATCCATATCTCTCTCTAGAAGGTGAGTCCAAATGGGCATCTCTAGGTGGAAAGAAAAGCTGGCTTAGAACAGGGCTGTCCCACCTTCACAGGATCTTTCTTCCAGTCACAGGTTTTATTTCACAACAGTCAGAATGTCTGAGATGTGCCTGGTCCTCACATCTAGCCACAGCAAGCTGCAGAAACAAAGGTCGGACTGGGCAAACGAAGAGAGCAGATCTGATTCAAAAGCTTACTTAAGAGATCTGAAGGTGCAAAAGTCCGTGGCACTCGATAAGAAGAATTCATGAATCCTGATGGAACTGCCAGAAGAAGAGACTAAGCCACCATCATAATATTTGTGAAGTAGTGACAGTCTGGTGAGGATATCACCAACGGGAAAGGAAGAAGCATAAACCCCCCTTTTTAAAAAGAGAACCAAGAGACCCACATAACTACACGCCAGCCAGGCTCACTGAGTCTGGCTCTCTTTGGCCACGGGACGGAGGCTGGCCGGCTGGCTGTCCCGCTGGTGGCCGCAGGGCAGACACGCGAGTGGCCACCCCGAGTCTGTGCCGAGACTGCCGCGGGTGGCGGTGATCGCTGTGGCGTGGGGAGCACAGCAGAGGCACAGCAATGAGAGAAGGACACTTGTCTGAATCTCCAAAGATGTAATCCCGAAGGAGGGCAGAGCAAGTGACAAATCTGACCCTGAAGGGGCTACTTGTAAAGGGGAGGGGGAACACAGGGAGGACACAACCTTTCAGCAATAGGAGGGCATTAGGGGAGGGGTGCAGCGTAAGGGCTCCCCAACAGAAGCCAACACGGGGTGAGAGTAGAACTCACAATCCAATTCTGCTTTGAGGAAAGGATGAAAGACAGGGAACACTCCAGAACCAAAGGAGTGTGCTATCTTTGAGAGACAGGGGTAAGACAAGGCAACAAGGGAGGTATACAGGTGGATTGACATGTGGATTGACATACATTTTGGCAGGGAAAACTGTGGTAAACAACTCAGGACTGAGCCAAATGGGGTGCATAGAACCAACCACTACAAACTTCTAACGAGGAATATTAAAACATACTACAGAAGAACAGACTGTAAAATAACAGACTACCACAGCTCACTTCTGCGCCAAGTGGATGCAGTGGTCATAAGTGACCGGTTCTGCTGGGATGGAAACCAACCACCAAATCCTTGCTGAATTCAGCAGTGGCAGCAGCAGTGCCTGGATCTGATGCCTAGCTCTGGGGCTGGGCTGGACAAAGGACACGCATGGCACACCGCCCCTGAAGGATGTGAGTTTGGAAACAACCACCTACCACTGTCTCCTGTTGTTTTGCGCTAGGGTCACAGCAGCCTGAGGCACTGGGTAGCCCTCAATGCCACCTGGGACAGCAGATGACAGGCCCTGGCCTCCGGGACCAAACACAGGGAGGGAGTCACTCTCCAGATGGAGCTTGCAGATGGAAAAGGCTGCCGTGAGCAGGCACCTCAAAAGGCAGACAAATGAGGCCCTCTTGCACTTTATCTGTGCCACGCAGCTACACAGGCCTGGGTAGACACCGCAGAGCACAGGGACAACCGAAAGCACAGAAAGAGGGACAAACCCATTCAAGCACAGAGACTTTTCATGATCGCTGAGCCCCAGACAACCCCAAGGCTGCCATCACCCACCAGTCCTTTTCTGCTGACAAAGAGCAGGTCTGGCGGGTGCCTTGCTCTGCTGGCCAAGGTCCTGCCAGCTCTCTGCTCTCTGCTCTCCTGTGCTGCCAGCAGACGTGCCTACCTTCTTCATTCCACTTGCAGAGCCTCATACTCACGAGCCATGGCCAGGCGGGAGGCAGGAGCAGTCACAGAGGAGAGGTGCCGGCTACACCGAGCAGGAACCAAAAGCCTCTGCGTGCACAGCTGAAAGCCTCTATCTCCACAGGATGTTTTGGCTGCCCTGCTCTTCACTGGGAAATGCAATTGCCCTTTCTTCCTCATCCAGAAGTCCACAGCTGGGCAAAAGCTAGCCAATGGGTAGCATTCCAGAGGCACTGTAGGTTGGAGCTGGTAACGGAGGGAGAGGGTTGCCAAATCCAAACCACACTAGAACGCCACACTTAAGAGGGACTTTCCATCTTTAAGAAAGAATGGCCAATTCAGAAGTGAACATAGAGCCTTATTCCATGGCTGACAAGGAAGGTAATTGTCCAACAGGCTTGAGGGTGTGTAGGACTTTTATTGTGACTCCAGCTCCAAGCTGCATTTGGAAGAAGCAATCCTGAAGTGGTCCTGGTCATCTCTTCTGCTTCCTGCATGATTTTGCTGCAGGGATGACAGCAATCAGGCTGTCAGAAGAGGCTTAAGAGAGGCTCTGCTGACTGGAGAAATGGATGCTGCCCAAAGGGAAAAAGAAACAAACCAAACCAAATTAAAAGAGACAAAGGGAAAAGGAACCATTCTTTTCCAAACTGAGTTCCTTACAGGGTCAAGCTGCATTCCTCTAGCACCCTGAAATACACTAACATAGGACTGAAGGCACCATCAGCACGTGTGCCTTCATGCCCAGGATGCTGCTAGCACAGGCAAACATGGCCCACAACTGCACTAGTCCATTCCTCAAGGTGTCATCACTTGCTGGGATTTTTGTCCTGACAGCACTGTGGGATTGCTGCTTGCTGTCCAAAGGTTTTGTTCCTTACAGGAAACTCAACAAATTTATTCCAGCTCCTCTTTTCTACAGACATGAGCTATTTGAGTGTCCAAAAGAGATGTGGGGCATAAGACATTCCTCAGGAGACTCCCAAGAGCTCTGAAAAATATTGATCCCACGTGTTGTTCTCAGGACCGCAGCACACGCAGGTTTTCAGCAGCAAGCCAGGAGCAAGGAGACAAAGCAGCAAGGCTCAGATGTGCTCAGCTCCAGCGTGCAGGAAGAGTAGGCTCTGCCTTGGCATGGCCCCCCACCTCCTGTGCTGGCCGGCATCTTCCTTGTCAGCAGGAACAGCCAAGGAAGTGGCCTGGTCCTCGTCTGCCACAAAACCGGGCGGCAAAGCCGCAAGGATTCTCATCTACTTGAGCAGGCCAGGCAGCACATGGGTCTGGCACAAGTCCTGCTCAGCTGTCCCTGTTTGACTGGCAGAAAGCAGAGGCAGCAAGCTCAAAGAGTGGGGCAGGAGAGACAGGCTGAGTGCCCTGGGATGCTCACAAGGAGCTCCCCCACAGCCCCCGCCTTCCCACACACCAATCCAGAAGCGCTGGGCAGGGACGGCTTTCGTCGTGTTCTTCAAGCCCACATCCCTGGCATTGCAATACTTCAGTTCCCTTTGCTAGCAGGTAAACCTGAATACAGCACCCAAGAGCAAAAGAGGGCCACAGAAATGACCAGAAGGAGGGAGCTCTCCTCTGAGGAACAGCTGTGAGAGTTGTGCTGGTTTAGCCTGGAGAAGAGCAAGCCCCAAGGAGACCTTTCAATATTTGTAGGGGCTTCTAAGAAAGATGGGGACATAGCTTTTAGTAGGGCCAATTGTAAGGGGACAAGGGTGAATGGTTTAAGTTAAAAGACATTCCATTCAGATTGGCTCTAAGGAACAAACTGTTCACAAGGAGAGTGCTGAAACACTGCCACAGGCTGCCCAGAGAGCTGGGAGGAGCCCCAAGCCCAGCAACGTTCAAGGTCAGCTTGGATGGGACTCTGAGCAGCCTCATCCACTTCAAGATGTCCTTGCCAGTGGCTGATGTTTTGGACTAGATGACATGCACTGGTCCCTCCTAGCCACAAAGAGTCTTGGATCCTGCTTGGCTTTCATTGGAAAAGCACCCAGAGTAGAGATTATTAGATGGGGGGGCCCATGTGAAGCCCTGGAGTTTGGCCAAGAAACAAACCCTGACAGGGAACAGCTGCTTGGGCTGCAGCCGCTTTGCCTTGTACCTGCAGAAGTTCCTCGGCAGAGCCTCGCCTGTCCACATCCATCTGCAGGCAGCAACCCAGAAATTCACACAAGCCAGAGGGCAGCCCGAGCTTGTGCAGATCTGGTACCCTTGCTTGCCTATCAGGTAGCTAGCCTGAAGCAAAAGGAAACACGAGAGTCTACGTGATTCTTCCATATCCTTCAGTGCTCACCTAGAGCCCATCTTCGAAGCTCCAGTCTGCAGTGTCAATTTCTTGCCTAGCAGAGGTTTAGAGATGAGCCTTCTCTCCCAAAGGATAAAAGGCTCCAGTGCAGCCCCAGCTATTTCAAGCTGCAACAGGTCTTCCCTTGACAGCTGATCTGAGCCCCCGGGATGTTTTTAGAAAGAGGGCCTTGGTGGAAACACTTCAAGCTGTGGGCATGGGATTTTGTCTAATGGACACGGACCAGAAGGACACCGCTCTCTGAGCGTATTTGCACCTTACCGTGTCACTGTTTTCCCGAATATAAGGAGCCTCTCCTGTGGCCATTTCTATTCCCACGATGCCAAGGGACCAGGTGTCCACTTTGGGGCCGTAGGGCTCTCTTCTCACCACCTCGGGTGCCATCCACCACGTGGTGCCAACCATCGACCTCCGTTTACTCTGCTCAGGGCTGAGCAGACCACAGAGGCCAAAATCAGCTGAGGAGAAAAACAAATACTGCTTCAAGTAGGAAACCAAGGAAAAGGCTTTCTCAGGACGCCTACGTCTCAGAATGCAGTGCTGATTCCAGCTGGAAAAGCAGCTGGGCTCTCTTTCCTCAGGGCTGCAGCCAAGGACGTGGGCATTTGTCCACTTAGTTACCCACCACGATTCCCACCGTGGCTTTTCCTCACTCACCGCAACTTTTACGCTGAAACTCTCTCCTTTTGGAAGGAACGCACACACAAACCAAAGTTACTCTTGCTACCTTGTTGCTCTCTAGACCACTCAGCACCTTACAGCTGCGCCCTGGGCTTGCAGAGCGCTCCCTGCCCTCTCCCCAGCACCACTGCTGGGCACCCGCAGCTGCTCCAAAGCAGCCCCACACCGCCTGCCCGGAGCACTGCGCCTGACCGAGAATACCCACCCAGCTTGACGGAGCCATCCCGGCCCAGCAGGATGTTTCCACTTTTGATGTCTCTGTGGACCACCTGGTTGGCATGCAGGAAAGCCAGGCCTTGCAGGCACTGGGAGAGAAAAAAAGAAACAGGAGGCCAAAAGTGAGCCTGATCGGATTTCGCCACACACAAAAGGAGTCTGCTCCTGAAGATTCACAGATCTCAAAGGAGCGTGAGCGCTCGCAAGAGGAAGAGCTTGCTGCTGCCACACTAGGAGAGCAGGATCTTTCCAAGGGAAGGCATATCAGTGCTTGAGGGGGAAACATCAGTCACTGCTCGAGATTGTCCCCGGCAAAGCCAGTCAGAGCCATCCCTGCTGCAGTGGATGCGCTCTCCCCGTCCGCAGGACAAACAATGCTTTGCCAAAAGAGGAAAAGTCCCTGCCTTGGCTACCAAGGGCATCACTGTCAGGTGGGAGATTGGAGGACAAGGGACAGCTGACTTGGAAGTAGCTCATGTGTCAGTTTTCAGTAGCAAGCACCATGGTGGGTGCCATGCCATCCTTTGAAGTTGAGACCTGTGACAGACGAGTCTCTCTTTGGCTTTGCCACTGGTTTAAAACTTGGACACCAGCACCTTTGTGCTTACAGGCAAAGAAGGTATTGCAGAAAGGCAAAGGCTTGGAGAGGCAAAGTGCAGAACAGAAAATGACAATGAAAACGAGACAGAGAGTTCAGTAATAGGATAGAACAGTACAGAACAGACTAGAGTAAGAGCAGGGACACCGGCAGGCAGTTCAGCCCAGATGCTCTTTCCTTTCCGGAGCATAAGAACAACACAGAAAGAAAGCTCTGAGCATGGAATCACTCCCTTTGCAGCGCTTTCAAAGCACCAGTCTGTCCAAGCCATCCCAAGCACAAGCAGGACCCCTTACCTCCTGACACACTGTGGCTATGTGTCCTACAGACAGACTTTTCATGCTGATCACATCAGCCAAGGAGCCTCCATCCATAAACTCCAACACCATCAGGACAACCTCATTGACAAGGTAGCTGCAAGACAAAAGCAACCGTGTGGAGCTGAATGTGCACAGCTAAATTGCCGCATGGAAGAAAAGACTACAGCTGAGTTTTGTGTCCAGGTCCCTGGTAAGCGCAGAGGGAATCAAGTGAAGACACACTCCACCGAGGCTATCCAGTGCTTGCTGTCTGCGCCGTCTAAATGAGGAAGACACATCTGTGGAAAAGGAGACGGTTTAGGTGGCAAGAAGGGGAATACGGCAGTTTTGTGACGCAAAGGTTAATCTGGAAGTGGACACATCCCAGTAGCTGCTTCATCTTCTTCATACACAAATTGCACCATTAACTCCAGCAGCAAGGAGGCACAGTCTCACAATGCCATATATGGCTTTTCCCACATTTAAGAAACACCTGACCATTCAGAAGCAAATTCAGAGCTCATTCACAGCATGAGAACAAAGGGAGGCTTCCAGCACAGTGAAGGTTCTATGTATTATCGTATTTATTTACACTATCAGTCTAAACAAACTAGAAACTACGAGCTATCTACTACAAACTAGAAACTACAAAAAACACCAATGGCCTCTTGCAGGGCTAGTATCTCCTGTCAGCCATAAACTGCTGCGTTGCCATGATCAGAGGCGTCAGGCTGGAGGTCGGCTTGGCTGAGGTTACAAACGGATGCTGCCCAAAGAGAAAAAGAAGAAATTAATTTCTACTGACCTCACAGGCTGAAACTGGCTTTCTCTGGCAAGCAGAAAGATACACAAAGGAGGGCATTCTGTGCACCTCTGTCTCCACATCCAGGACCATGCTACATGAGCCAAACATGGCTCCCCATCCCACAAATCCATTAACCCAGATGGCTTCAGCTGAGGGAGATTTGGTCTAGGCGACCTGGAAAGGCTCCTTCGAACCCATACCAGGCCAGGATTCTCCTCTGTTTTCCTTTGAAAAGCCCCCAGACTGGAGATTCTCAGGAGCAGGGCCCATCTGCCGCCTTGGACTTGAGCAGACGAGGAGCCCCTGGCAGCGGGCGGCCGGCGCACCCGGCAGCCGCTTTGCCTTTTACCTGCAGAAGTTCCTGGGCAGACCAGCGCCTGTCCTCGTCTGTCTCCAGGCAGCAGCACAGAAAGTCTCGCAGCCAAGCCGACTGTTGCCTGGGCTTCTGCAGCTTCGGGGTGCCCCCGGTGATTATCAGCTGCTGAACCTGGAGAAGAAGGAAATGCCACGCTCCACCTGTCTCCTTCACACCCCAAACTGCTCACACAGACCCCACTGGACAAGCTCCACTCCCCAGTGGCTCTTTACTCCCTGCCAGAGGGAGGGAGATACCTTTCCTACCCCTACTAAAAGAACCCAAAGCCAGAGGCAGCCGTAGCCAGTCCAACATGCAAAGGCTCTTGCCTTGACCCCTGATTTCATTGGCTGATGGAATTAGGGGCAAGTCCATCAGCAGCAGCACACTTTGCTTCTCTCAGCACTGACACCAGCTCTACAGGCGAGGTGGAAGACAGAGTTTAATCTAACTTTACTATTTCCAAGGATTCCTCCCATAAATTGCAGCTCACTGCTCCTTTAGGTAAAGCTGCTCACTGCTCTCTTAGGCAAAGCTTCCATCAAGGAAAAGGCACACTGATTTTCTTGTGCTATTCATGGTGAAATGCCAAGGGGATAATCTGGGCAAGAAGTATAAGAGACTATGCAGCCTGGCACCTATCATTGTCAGCTGTTAGCAAGCTTCCCAGGCAGCAGAATGGGAGTAGATTTAGTCAGAGTGACAGGAGCATCTGAGGGTAGTTGCAGCGTACCGTGCTAGAGCTGTTCATCAGGTAAGGAGGTTCTCCTTCCACCATCTCGATCCCCACAATTCCAAAGGACCAGATGTCCACTTTGGGGCCGTAGGGCCTCTTTGTGAAAATTTCTGGCGCCATCCAGTGAGTAGTCCCAACAGCTGATCTCCGTTTGCTCTGCTCAGCGGTGAGCTGAGCACCAAGGCCAAAATCAGCTGAGGAGAAAAAACACTCAGATCAAGCCAGCGTGAAAAAGGAAAGCAAAGAAAAGAATTCCCCACTGAATCAATGTCTAAGAAGGCAGTGTGGAATCCAGCTGTACCAGGGGCATGCTGCCATTCCTCGGGCCTGCAGCTGAGGAAATACGCAATTGGCCACTTTGCAAAATCCCCCGACTTCAGGCAGTGGCTTTTAGTCCCCTGAAGCTATTAGACTGCTGCTGCCTTGCTGGGGAAGGGACACACACAAGCCAAAGGCACTCCTGACCCCTTCTGCCCAGCTACAGCTCCCTGCACCTTGTGGCTGTGCTCTGCGCTCGCAGCAGGGCAGCCTGCACTGCCACAGGCACCAGGGAAGCGGCAGCACCCAAAGGCAGCCCCACACCGCAGCCCGCCACGGCTGAGCCTGGCCAGCAACACCCACCCAACTTGACAGAGCCGTCCAAGCCCAGGAGAATGTTGTGGCTTTTGATGTCTCGGTGGATCACTTGCTTGGAGTGAAGGAAATCCAGGCCTTGCAGACACTGAGAGAGGAAAAAGAAACACGAGCCTGAGTGGATTGCGTCCCACAAGCAGGGCAGTGGCACACCTGCAAGACTGACTTCCTGGGGGATGCGGAGCCACGGCAGGCCAGGCTGCTGGCAAAGGCAGCAGAGCTGGCTGCTCCAACACGAGGACAGCAGAGCTTTTCTAAGGGCGTGGCTGTTTGCTTTTGAAAGGGAAAGGGCAATTGTTGCTCTGGCCAGTGCCCTGCAAACACAGACTCAAGGTGCACTGCTGCAGTGCCTGTACTCTCTGCAGCCAGACAACAGTGTCTGCTTTTGCAAGCACCACTTGGGGTGCAAGGCTCTCCTTTGAGGCTGAGCTCTGTGAGAGTCCTGGGAGGATCTCTTTGTCTTTGCCACTTGCTCAACATGGTGCCACCAGCCACTTTGCTCTTGTGGGGAAGGAATGCAGCACACAGAGACTCCCGGCAAGGCTTTAGAGAGGCAAACACAAACACACTAGAAGAAGGGCAGGCACATTGGCAGGCACTTCATCTGCTCTTGCTACTGCCAGGCATAAGAGAAAGGCAGAAAGGAAGCTTGGAAGGGGAAATCTCTCCTCTCCTTATCACCCATTTGGAAGGGCCGTCCCGACCAGGCCATGGGAAGCACAAGCGCCATCCCTTACCTCCCGAGAGACAGCTGCTATCTCTCCTTCTGCCATATGAGTCTCCCTGATGACATCGTATAAAGAACCTCCATCCATGTATTCCATCACCAGCCAGAGTTCCTCATCCACCAGGTAGCTGAAAGGAGGAAACAACAGCCTGGAGATGAAGGTGTGCACTTACATGACCTGATGGATTCTTGCTCCTGTGTCTCTCTCAGAGGAAGACAGGCGGAATAGTCATTCACAATGCTCTACAGGGCTTGAACTCTATGCAGTCTAAAGGCTGCTTGGTATCCACACCAATGCAACACGCCAAGGGAGATACAATCTACAGCGCTTTGTCAGCACTGGAGACCCGTGGGAAAAAATCAAATGCCAAAACAAATGAAACCATGTGGAGAGAGGACAGGAACTTTGAGGCTGTTGGCTCAGTAAGAAAGGGCCAAGGCCGGTCTTTGAAAGCACACTTCAAACTAGGTATGCCAGCAAAGATGAATGCAGCCCCAATGCAATCTCCTCCCAGGACGCTGTAGATCAGCCCAGAAGCAGGAATTAACAGCTCCATCCTCTGCCAGCCGCCAAAGGAGTGGTTGAACTTCTGGCTTGCAGGATGTGAATGACCTTTCATGGCAGAACAGCAGAACCACTCACCTGTCTACAAAGGTCACAAGATTGGCATTCTTATTGCCACGCATGATCTGGATTTCATTCAGGCACACCTCGCTGTTGCTCTCTTCCAGGAGACTAATTTTCTTTATGGCCACCTAAAACAACATGGAAAACATGAACCAAAGTTGGTGGCACAGAACCACCAGGGGAACACGGAGACAGTGATGATGGGGTGACAGAGCTGGGCTGGGCCAAGCTGCCTTGTGGCTGGACATCAGACCGCTTGCTTGGGCACCTGCCAGGACAAAAAGCCAGATAGCCTTTGCCTTGGAAACCTGGCAGAAACATGGTCTATGCTGTCCACCTCAAAGCTCTAACAACACTCACCGTTCCCACAGACTTCCCCCATGAGTTTACTTTATCATCCCCATTTTCATTCACACTCCTCTTGCAAGCAGAAAGTCAATTTCTGCCAGAAAACATGGAGCAAAACTGCTGGACAACCTCTAGGGGGCTTGATCATTTCACTGGCATTCTCCATTTCACAGCAACAAAGCAAACTCTTCCAGACATGACAGATCAAATGCTGTCCTAAAACAGTTCTGCAGAAGCTGTGGCACTGCTTGACGCTTACCTCTTCTCCTGTGGCAGTCTCCACTGCCATGCAGACCGTGCCAAAACCCCTAGAAACAAAACGGCCGCAGAGAAAGAAGAAGTCCTTTAGTCCCTGCAAGTGCAGGAATCCGCAGTACAAGAGGAAAAAAGTCCAGGGACAAACAGTAAATGGAAGGAACTGTGGCTGCACTCACCCTCTGCCAATTGTTTCCAGTTCTGTGTATTTAGCCTCAGGATCTCCCTCACTCACCAGCATCTCTGTAAAAATCCCAAGGAAAGATGCTCCCTTCAAAAGAGATCCCACCCTGCAGCAGATCAGAAAGGCAGCCCCACTCTCTGGGACACTGTGCCCTTTCAACTCACTCCCTCAGGAAACAACAACACCACCACACCACCACCACCTTAAAAACAACAGCAGCAGGACAAGCAGCCCTGCAGCACAGATGGCCTGTCCAAAACTAGAAGTCTAAACTAAAATCTAAGCACATCAAGAAACAGCCAGAAGAGACAGGGCACAGAAAAGTGTAAGCAAGAGAAGTGATTGTTGCCTACAGACATTAAGGGCAGCAGGACAAACACAACCTTTCTGTTCGGGCAATGAAGACTCTGGGACAGTCAACAAAAGATTTAATCCTTGCAAACATGCAAGGCATCTTGGGTTCTGGAATCCATTTTTATCAACAGCTGCCCTTTCCAGAACAGGAAGAATATTGCAAAGTGCCTCCAGCAAAGCTAAGAACTCCAGCTTGAAGCAGGACTTTGCCTAAACAAGGCCCTTCTGCCGCTCAAGAGCAGCAGCTGATGTTCTACCCTACTGTGATGGGCCTTAGGAATGAGGTCCCTCAGCTTTTAGGACAGGCTGAGCTCTGAAGATGACTTTGGCCTTGCCCCACAGGAGCTGGGCCCCACAGGAGCTCCTGGAGGCCTCCTCATTTGCTCGGTCACAGCCTCCTGCTCAGCCAGAAACAATCTCTGCTCTGCCTTTTGCCTAGAGGGAAGCTCAGGCAAGGCCAAACCAGGCCCAGCTGCCCTCCGAGGCAGGAGCAGCAGCCCAGCGATCCCTCCCCACCTCAGAGCACAGCAACAGCTCCTGTGGGGAGGCCTCAGGAGCTGGCACTCAGCTGAGGAGGAACAGGAGCTGGGACAGCTCTTGCTGACACACGCACACACACACCAGGCACTGCTGCGGCACACAAGGGTCACAAAGGACGTACTCAGCATGGCCAGGCACTTGTCCTCTGTCCTCTCTCCCAGCAGCTCCCTGCTGCCAGAGGAACTAGTCGTGCTCCAGGTGCACGAGCTGCTCCTGCTTGAGTTTCCAGCTTGGGCACTGGAGGCTTCTTCAGCTGCAGCTTGTGCAGGTGCCACGACAGAGGAGCTGGAGCTCTGGGACAAGAAATTAATTTGGGTCACAAATGTGCCTGGCAGAGATGCCCCTCCGATCTCATTTCAAATGCAAGCCCTGAGGAAGATGCTGCTGGCCACATCCAGGGCTCTTCACCTCTCAGCTTTTGCAGCCCACTTCTCCAGCTCACGGCCCTGAACCCAAACCCTGCTTTTACATGAGGGACAAAATGTCACCAAAGACACTGCTAACCCAAACAGGCACTTACTGATGCTAGCTGCTCAGGCTGTGGGCTGACAGAAGGGGCAGGTTCATTGGCACCTTCCTCCTCTTCAGCCTCTTCCTCGGGTGCAGAGGCAGCCGGAGCAGGTGCTGGCGCTGCCCTTGTGCTCTGTGCACAGACAGCAGCAGGAGGGTCAGGAAAGAACCTGTCATTCAGAGCTTTACGTCTCTTCAGCTACAGGCCTCGCTGCATCTCAGCTGTTCCTTTAGCTCCTGACTTTGGCTGTTCTGTGGGGAGGGCCACGTCCCTCCTGGGGACAGTGTCTCCTCATATACTGCAAGGCTGTGAACTGCACCTTTGCACTGCTCTCTTCACTGGGGACAAGGACCCTGCATAGCCCCTGGGCACAAAGGGCCTCACTTGTACCCCAGGAGCATCCAAAGACATCCTATTGCTACTTCTTGTCTTTTGCTGAGACAAATTCCCAGCCCCTGTCAGAACAGTAGGAAAGTGATGCCTAAATGTCCAAGTACCACACCCCTTCTCCAGGCCTCACAGGCTGGGGGAAGTGCTCTGGGAGAGCTGGAAAGATTCCAGTCCTCAGCATCTTCAGCCAGGCAGGGCAGGTGCTGTCTGCTCAGAAACTTGCAGCTCTGCTTTGCTCAAGCCACAGGACTAGCCAGAGCTGCCACTTACTGATGCTGGATGCTCAGGCCCTGCAGTGGCAGCAGGTGCACTTTGGTGGGAATCTTCCTCCCCTTTGGCCTCTTCTTCAGGAAGACATGCATCCAGAGGAGGCTCAGAGGTCTGTTTTGGGCTCTGCAGATAGACAGCAGTGTCAGGGACAGGTAACCTCTCCATTCAGCTCTGGAGCCAGATGCACTAAGGAGAAATCATCTGCAGAGAAATGGCATTCTAATTGTTCAAACTCAAGTCAAATGGGCCAGTTAGATGGGACTGCACTCTCTTGTACAGGAGAACTTCCATCATGGCTTCAAGCACCAAGCAACCCCACTTTCAGCTGCTTAAATGCTCTGAAAATGAGCTGGAGAAAACAGCTCAGGATCCAACTCCTCCTGCAAATTCTGCTGCTGCTGCTGCTGCTGCTGCTGCTGCTGCTGCTGCTGCTGCTGCTGCTGCAAAGAGCCTGGACTGTTCTTTCATTCATCCCACAAGGCTAGCACTGGACTGCACCAGGCCCAGCTCACAGCTTGCTCCACAATTGTCAAATGCTACCCACACCAAAGGTTCCTTTCCCACTCACCCAAGGAGCGGATTCTCTCCAGACACGGGTGATGTGACCTGCAAGACAAAAGGCAAAAAGAAGCAGATGCTGTAAGGAAACTGCCTGTGCTGGGCAAGCCCACCAAATAGTCAGCAACCAAAGACAGAGCATTCTGCTTTCACTCCATCACTCCAGCAACAACCCTTGTGTCACACAGCAAGGCAACAGCACAAACTACTGCCTCGTGTCTACCCTTTGTCCTCTTTGGCCTCTCAACCCATAGAAACTCGAGACTGAGAAAGTCCCAGTGGTTCTGCAACAGGCATTCCAGCTTCTGCCCCACCCCACCCAGCAGGAGCTACAGCTCCTCTCTTCCCTGGACTTTAGTTTTCTGAAGAGATTGCATGCAGCAATTGCCATGAGCTTACTGAAAACCCTTCCCCAAAAAAGCTTCCCCCAAGTCCCCTTTAGCCATGGTGGCAGTTCTGTGGTGACACAGTGCAGGAACAGCTCCTGGGTTCAGGAGCATACAAGAACTGCTCTGAAATGTCCATCTCAGAGGCCTTTTCCAAGCTGATCCTGTGATTTCATCCCAGAAGGAATGGCTCTTTTAGCACTCAGGAAGTGTCAAGTTCCAAAGGCACATGCTGGGATGAGGGAATGCAGACAAGAAGACTTGAACTGAGGGACTTTCCCTCAGTGCTGGAGAGCAGTGCACAGCTTTTCCAAGGACTCCTGCCAAGCTCTCCCAGTCCTCCTATCTTGGAAGTTTTCTGGCCTGAGCCAGCAAACTGAGGAGATTCCAGACCCCATGGGCACAGGCTATGGCACGGGAGGAGGGGAGCCCCTGCAGGCTACATTACAAATGCTGCCCAGGCCCCTCTGGCTAGAGACACCCCCTTCTTAGCTGCAGCTGCTGACAGCAGCTTTACCCAACTCAAGGCCTCTTGGTGGCATTTTGGTGTCCATATGCCACACTGCACAAAACCGTCCACTTACGTGCCAGCTGGGTGAAAAAGTACCCAGAATAGGCCACGGAGAAAGCCGTGCAAACTGCAGCACACACTCTCTCCATGGCCTGAGCAGCGCTGCCCAAGTCTGCACCAGACAACGCCTGCGGGGAAAAACCAAAAATCCTGCGAGTCCTGCTGGCAGAGACCTCGGCGATCAGCAGGTTCCGCCTGCAGTGAGCGTGCCACAGAGCTGCTCTGCTCACTGAGCCCTGCCGGGCCTGGGCACAGCAACTTTGCCTTGGCAACGCTGGGATGCGGCCCCTGACATCACAATAGCAGCCACCCTGGGCTGGTTTGTGAACTCACAGAGTGCAGAGAACCAGATCTTCCCTACAGCTCAGGCCAAAAAAAGCCTGCAAAGCTCTCCTCTGCTACAAAGCAACACAAAAAGCCCTCCTAGTCCATAAGCTACTGCTCAAGGCATCTAAGAGTAACTCCAAGAACACACTAATCCCACCTGGAGAAGTTGAGCAGTGAGAAGGGAGTGGGATGTGAGGAACCACATCAGTGCTCTTTGGCCACTAATGCTTCTGAGCAAAAACCAGGAGACTTCTTCCAGCTGGACTGTGGTGGTGTGTGTTTTGTGGGATTTTGCAGCGTTTTACTGTATGAGTTAGAAATTTATTGTTAGAAGGTTTTGTTTGGTATGTTCCTTGTACCCCCTATTTCTTTCCTTCACAGTGGTTTCTCCCAGGTTGTTTACCCCTAAGTTTTCCCACCACTTGACTGTCAATCTCCCTGTTCCTCCCCTTTTACCCCAAAGTAGACGAGCCAATCCAAGTTGTGCTGCCTACCTCCTGTCAGTCCATGTAACCACCCCCATTTTGTTCTCAAAAGTCCTTTGTCAATCATCCCTATTCTTGCCGTCAGTTGGTCCCCTGAGGCTTCTCCCCTCCCCAGCTTTTCCCCATTGGTTATGACCTATGATGTAATCCTAATGTAATCTGTTGCCATTGGATATCACATGGTGACACCCCTTCATGCCCACACCCTTTATAAGTTCTGGCCTGATCCCATTTTCTTTGGCACTTGTCCCTCACCCGGTTCATGGAATAAAGTCTCCTTGAACCACATACAAGTGTCCTCTCCTTTGTCCCTCTGTCTCGAATCTTCGTGACACCTTTGTGCCAGCGTCACCCATATGGCTGCACACACCACCACCTGGTGATCCCACCGGAGACCCAGGGTCGGCTTCTAACTGATATAGTAAAACGCTGCAAAATCCCACAAAACACATACCACCACATCTTCCCCCTTTTATTTTATACATTTGATGGAACTTTGGGGAAAGATGATGTCGTGGGTATTAAACTTCAGTGACTGCTTGTTGGTCGCCTTCCCACCATTCATTTTCAGTAGTGACAGCAGCGGCAACTACAATTTTTGAAGCCGTGGACTTGGTGGTGGGGGTGGAAATGATGCGCTTTAGAATCCCAAATGCCAACAAAACTAGGAAAATAACAACAATGAGATATGCAATGTCTTTTATGATGGATACTACCCATCTGGAAAGATTCCAGTTTTTAAACATGTCTCTAAACCAGTCCTCGTTTTCTTGCTTCACACTGTCAATAAGGCTCTTCATCTCTCGGATGGATGCATGGACGCTCTGGCTCTTTGATGACAAGTCAAAGCAGCATAACCCCTCAAACTCCTGACACCCATGCCCATGTGCCAGTAGCAGAAAATCAATAGCTGCCCGATTTTGTAGGGTAGCTTTCCTGGTTACTTCCTCGTCTTCGAGGAGATTACTTAAGGCCGTCGAGGTCAAATTCGCCTGCTTTGTCACCCAACACTCTAGATTGCCCAATTCACTTAGTGCTTTGACTGCCACCACCCATGGCAGGAACACACAGATGGCAACCCTTTTTGATTCTGCCCAATGGTAGATTTTGACATTGCAATGTTCATCAAATTGATTTGCACTCCGTTTGGTAAATTTGGTTCTATTTTTTGATTGCTGAATTAGAATTTGGGAAAGCAAGGGAAAGACGCCCCAGAGTGCATGGACCTCCGAGAAGGCAAGAGGGGATTCCTGGATATGCCCGATCTCCACAAATCAAAAACAGTCCTCGGTCCAACTTCCTGTCGTATGAGCCATCAGTTGAGGGAGCACCCACTTTGGTGACATACTGGCACCATTGGTTTGTCTGAAATTCAAGCTTATGTTGCTTAACATCCTCATACAAGTTGCGGCGAGAACTGGGCTCATAGTCAAAGTAGACACAGTAGGTGGCTTTTGTGGAGCCCAATAACTCAGATTCTTGGGGCTCAGTGTCGGCGTAGGGTAGATCGTAGACCCATTTCCGCCAGTGCACCAGGGGGTTCACAATGGGTGTCTTAGTGGTGTTAACAAGCCCCCAATACCTGAATATCTCCATCCACTTGTTTGGAGAGTTCTCATTGTTAATTTGAGTTTGGATGCTGTGCAGAGAGGTGGGATACTCCTGTAACTTAGACGGAGTCCCCACCAGGCAGGTGGACATCGGATTTTCTGCTGCGGATGACCTTGTTGGAGGGCATGGGCCAGGGTTACCCACACATTTTTCTGTGGTTGCGGAATGATCCATGCGTCCAGAGAGGACTGGTAGAGGCCCATATGCTGGAACCAAATGAGGAACAGGAACACAGAGGTTGACATAATGTAAGTCTGAAAGAAAAAGAGACCATATAATAAATCAACGATGGAAAGAAAATGCCACTTGCTGTTACAAGATGGAGATTGGAAAGGATTAAGGGACTCTTCTCCCCTTTCGGCATTTCCTATTCAACGCCACTGCGTCATTTCTGGGATCTTCTAAGGTGTCTGGGGAGGTGTTCTGTGTTGGACTCACTTGCTGTTCAGGGGTATAAGGTTTTACCCATTTCTTGGGGATACATCTGACTCCTGAGGACATGGACACACACACGTATCCACGTCCCCAGATGACAAGCTGGTATGGATCCTGGATCTCTCCAGAGTCCGGATCCCTTATTAATACTGGAGGTCTTTCTTCAGGTTTTAATTGCTGATGCTGTTTAAAATGCCACAGGTCTGGAGGTTCCAGCCTATCAAAAGGGCAATTCAAAAAGTTAATAGTAAAACGGGCCTTGCAGAGCCTGAGCTGTGGTGACAAGGCTCGGATGTCTCTCCACTGGCGAAGGAGGACTTTCTTTAATGTTTGATGGGTCCTTTCTATCACAGCCTGGCTGGTGGGGAAGTGTGGAATCCCTGTCCGATGGTTAATCCCCCATTCTTGTAAAAACTCACCAAATGCCTTGGAAGTATAGGCTGGGCCATTATCAGTCTTGATGGTAGTGGGGACCCCTAAGGTCCCAAATGCCTGAATAAGATGTTTTTGCACATCTGCGACCTTTTGTCCTCTGTGGGCTGAGGTGAAGACTGCCCTGGAGAGTGTCCACGGAAACGTGTACATTCTGGAATCTTCTGAATTTGTGTATATGTGTAATGTCAGTTTGCCACACCTCACAACTGCGGAGTCCTCTAGGGTTCACTCCAGAACTTAAAGTTGGTAAGGTGGACTCCTGGCAGTCGGGGCAGGCGGCCATAATTGCTTTGGCCTGGTCACACCGTAGGTGGAATTGGCGGACCAGACCTGGGGCATTTTGATGGAACAACTGATGGCTCAGCTTGGCCTGCTGGACAATGTTTGGTTGGCCAGCTAGCTGTAAAGGGGTGGCCAGAGCATCTGCCCTGTGGTTGCTTTCTGCAATAAAACCAGGAAGGTCGGTGTGTGACCTCACGTGCATTACATAAAAGGGTTGCTCTCGGTGGGAAACCAGATGAATTAATTTCGAGAGCAAGCCAAATATCACCGGGTTAGAAACCTCTTTGAGCACTGCATGCTCTGCCCTGCACACAACACCTGCTACGTAAGCCGAATCTGTAACAATATTAATTGGTTCTGGAAATCTCTCGAAGGCGCTGATGACAGCATCCAACTCAGCAACTTGTGGAGAACCCTCCACAGCCTTAACATTGTCTTCCCACTGCTGAGTCTGGGGGTCCTTCCATGTCATCACCTACTTGTGGGACCTTCCGGATAAGTCAGTAAAAATGGTCAATGCCGTCAGTGCTTTGTTACTTTGGATATTTTTTTGAATCAAATCAAATTGTGTTTCAAATAATTTATGACCTGGGTGGTTAATAAGAATTTATCCTGTGTAGCTGTCCAGGGATAACTGTAGGCTTTTATTGGTCTGAAGCAAGTGCTCAAGGGTTTCCTTAGACAATCTCCCCATGGATGTCTTAATAGGGAGATGAATGCACATGAAATCACACCCTGCCAGCACCCGCAGGCGAGCCCTGGCCCCCATGATCAGCTGAGCCATCAACTCTTGTGGCCTGGTGATGCTCTTGGACATCTGATGACCAAGGAACACCCACTCTATGATTAAGAGGGGATCCCGTTGATCTGTGTCCCATTGAAAGATCAGCCCATGGAGGTGCAGCAACTTACCAAGAATGATGAATCAGAAGGGCAGGCCCTCGCAGCACCAGTGGGCTTGCCTGCCTGCCAATGTGGACTGGACTTTCTCCAAAGCAGCCCTTTGTGGGGTCAGAGCCCTCAGGGAATCCAACTCCTCTCTCCCCCTCAAAAGTTGAAAAGATGGGATAGGTCCCCCATGGTGAGCCCCAGCCAGGGTTTGATCCAGTTTAAAGACCCACACAGCTGATGGAGGTGCTGTAACGTTGAGGGGTTGTCATTAATAATTGGTCTTCGGGGCATGATGGTCATGTTGCTGATCTCAAGGCTGAGATACTTCCAAGGCAGCAGTTGTTGCACTTTTTCTTTTTGTAACTCAAATTCAGCCGCCGACAAGGCTGCAATAGTGTCCTCCAGTGCCTCTGCAAGCACGTTGTCACTGTGGGCACAAACAAGGACATCATCCATATAATGGTATAAGCTGCAGTTTCCCCACTTGGCACACACTGGGGACAGAACTCTGGTGACATACCACTGGCAGATGGTAGGACTCTTTTTCATCCCCCATGGGAGAACTCGCCAGTGGTAGCACTTCATGGGAGCCTCTCTGTTGATGGAGGGCACAGAGAAGGCAAAGCATGGTGCAGCAGCTGGGTGTAGGGGAATTTGGAAGAAACAGTCTTTTATGTCTATCACCGCCAATTTCCAATTTTGGGGGAGCATAGATGGGGAAGGCATCCCTGGTTGGAGGGACCCCATGTCCTTGATGACATTATTGATCTTTCTCAGATCATGGAGGAGGCGCCACTTGTCCTTCCCTGGGCTTCTTAATAATGAAAACCAGAGAATTCCTTGGGCTGTTGGTTTCTACTATATGGCCTTTGGCCAGTTCCTCCTTCACAATCTGAGTGAGCGCTCTTAATTTTTCCTTGCTTAGCGGCCACTGCTCTACCCAGACAGGTTTATCTGTGAGCCAATTAAGTCTTTGGGTAGGGCACTCTTCAGTGGCTGCACCTAAAAATCCTGAGAGGCTGGCAGTTCTAATTTGGCCCCCCCTGGGACATGGCGTCTCTCCTCCAGAGAGTGAACTCTGAATTCAAAACGAATGGGCGTACAGAGGCCAATTGCCCATTCGACCCTGTAATTTGGACTATGCTCTTGGATTGCTGTGCCAATTGTGGACCCCCTACACCTGAAACCGTGCTGCCTACACTTTGCAGCTCCCACTGTGGCAGCCATTTGTGTGGAGGAATGACCGTCACGTCTGCCCCAGTGTCCATCATCCCCTGAAGTTGGATGGAATGCCCCCCGCTCTTAAGGCCACACCATATGAGGGGCTCCTCCTCTCCCAGCGTCTCGGTGTGAAAAAAAGAGGGGTCCAGATCATCACACAAAAGAGGAGGCACTGGAATGGCCTGTGCAATGATCTGTCCCTCCGGCAGGAATTGGGGGGGTGCACACAGCACGCCATGAGATAGAAGGTCCTAGGATCAAGTGAGAGGATTGCAGGAGGGATTTCTATCTCATGTGAGGTGTGTTTAGTGTCCCCAGTGAGAAGGTATTTGCAGTTCAGAAGGTCGTTCCGCCGGCAAGTTTCACAGTCTCGAATGTGGGGTAGAAGCTCTGCTGTTGCGGTAATGAAGTGCCAATCCTACTTGGAAAAATGAATAGCTTTAGGAAGTCTGAGCCTGTATGGTTCTGTTTTGTCTGTGGCATACACTTGGCTGCTGATACCGAGTACGATATGGTGCACAGCAGCCTTCACAGCAACACTTTGACCTACCCTATTTATATCATTGCACGGGGTAGGTCCATGCTCCCCAGTTAGTTTTTTGGCTGGTCTAAGGTCTCCCCTACCCTGTTTTCCCCCCTTGTGGAGGTGCCATTCCTAGGAAGGGGCACTGGCTGATAAAGTGGCCCTCCTGCTTGCAATGGAAACATCAGCGTTTGGGTGGAAAAGGCCTCGATGTTGGAGGCCTCGGGGCCAACAATGTTGAAGCCGCAACCTTTCCCATGGCTTCTTCACCACATCCCCAGCCATCAGGGTGGCCTTCCTCGTGCACTCCTCAAGAAGTTGATCAGGCATCGGAGGAGGGGACACTGGGAGTGCCAAGATGATCCACCAATAATCTTCATTGGCATTGGTGGTGACGATCTCGAGTATGAGCTGATCTTGTAGCTCCTGCCCTTCCACTCTCTTTTCTACAGCAGCTCTCACCTGGTCCACAAAGTCAATAAACGGCTCTGCAACAGCCTGCTTAAGAGCAATATATGATATAACAGGTTCCTTAGAGGGCATGCTAAGGAATGCCCGCTCTGCAGTGTCCTTTGTAAGATCTAATACAGCCCTAGGAATCCCTGCAGCCTGCTTCTGAGCCTGGCTCCAGTCACCCTCACCAACAAGGTGGTTTATGGTGATTTCTTCTTCTTCTGTGTCAGTGGCATAATCGGCGCTCTGTAAATTACCCAGAAGGAGGTCCCCTGCTAATCTCTTCCAAGTTCTTTCCCACATTTTATATTCTGATAGAGGGAGCAGGCAACTAAATAGACGCTTTAAATCGGCAGGGACCATGGTATTAGAGTTAAATGTTGCCTTTAAAATGCTCCTAAAGAATTCACTTTTAGGGCCAAATTCACATTTGGTTTTACAGAGCTCCCTTATGAACTCATACAAGAGGGGTTCCCATCTTGGGTGTTGCCCTCTTGCATTATAGGTTACTGGAGCCAGGAACAGAGGATTGGTGTTGTTTTCCACTTTCTGTTTTCCAGGCCCAGCACTCCCACCCCCCACGTCACCGTGGGAACCGTAAGGTGGGGTGTGGGAAACAGGAAGGTGATGGGCAGGGTCCTGGTGGGTGGAGCCTTGCGCAGGAGTGACGTAGGAAGAGGGTGGTGGTGTCAGCATTGTGGGAAAAGGGGTGGGAACAGGTGACGCAACCTCAAGGGGTGGTGCAGTGGGTGGAGCGGTGCAATAGCACCTGGGAGGGGTTTGACTAATTGCTGCAAGGGAAGAGGAGGGGTTAGGGAAAGGAAGAAGAGAGTCTGGGGTGTGTGTGGGAGGGGGTAAAAAGGGATTCTGGGGAGAAGAAGTACTCACGACGTGGCGACGGCCATCTTGTGATGGTAAAGTTGGCGTCAACAGGCAGCAGCCATTTTGTGGTACCTCTACCGAGGGGTTAAGGAAAGGGTTTGGTGGGAAAAGGAAAGGGCTTGGTGGAATAGAGGCTCCTTGAGAGCAACCAGGACTATTAACAGGGTAAGAGGGATTAGGAGAAGGGTTAGGGACAGTGTCTCTGACAGTATGAACAACACTGTCAGAGCGAAGGTACTGAGGGGACCTGGGGTAGCCAGGGAGAAGGTGGCAACCCTGCGTCTTCTGTGGATGGTCTGCTCCCCCCGTCTACCCGGTGCAGGGGAAGCGGGGATAGGAGAGTGCGGTGGGGAAAGGGGGCTAGGGAGAACTGGGGATAGTGCAATGGATTAGTCTTAGTATCCCGTCCATCTTGACCACTCTCTGCATCCTTCACAACATCCCAAATCAACAGAAATAATTTCACAAAACCTCCTTTCACTGAAGGATCACCCCTCTTGCTGCCCTCAGTCAAAACCAATCCAAAACTCTCCACTCTTGAAAGCAGCAAACAAGGAGAAGCACTACTTCAATTACATTTAGAGGATTCTCCTAGCTACAGAGACCAGGTCATGAATCTTTCAGCACTGTTTATTCCAAACATTTTACATCACAGCCATGGGTGTGATTTCAGCAGGGAAATGCCATGACCACAAATGCAAGGGGGATCCTTCTGTCTGGCTCCCTCTAGCAGAGAGGCCTTGGGACCAAAGCACCACCACCATTTCCCCCCCAGTCTTGTCCTTCCACAGTATTTTTTAGGCCACGGAGTTGAGATGGGTGGCACGGAAGTGACAGCTCTGACACACAACTGAAACCATCAGGGCCAGGATGGCAGGTGAGGCTGTTTTTCTGCTTCAGCAGAACAGTGCAGCCCAGATTGCTGACACTGATACTAAGTGAGTTCAGCCAAGCCAAAAGGGAGTCCAGCCAAGCCCAGTGGAGCCCAGCAGGGTGGTAGGAAGAGGCAGTGGAGCGGCAAATCCAATTCCCACGCGCACGCCCAGCGTGGCGGACTGATGGTAGCGGCAGTGCCAAACAGAGCTCTGCAGGGAGAGACACCCATCACCATTGCCCCTGCCACCACCAGTGCTGCAGAGAGGGAGCAGGAAACTACCACTGCAGGCCCACAGCTGCTCCAGGCAGCACCAGCAGCGCCCATCTACCATCAGAATCATTCTGTAAGCCCTCACCATCTTCTCCTTGTTCCGGGGGCCCCATGTGACACTTCACCTTTGTCGGTTACGTCATTACCTCTTTTGTACAATTTTATTTTTATTGTTATATAGTGCTGCTTTTGTTTTTTTCGTTGCTACATTACAACATTTCTAGCATATCTGGCCTCTCATAGATTGGTTTACATTTCTGGCCTCTCATAGATTGGTTTTTCCGTTGTCCCCCTCCATTGTCGTGGAGAAGGGGAGAGAGGAGAGGCAGTACAAGGACTATCTCAGGCTGAGGACATAGAAAGAAGGGAAGGTCTTAGAAAGAAAAAGAAACCCTCATGCTGCCTCTTTTGGAAGCAATAAAAGATCAGGTTTCTTAATATCCAGCCACAAGTCTTTGGAGTCTTGAGAGCCAAGAAGCACAGGAGCCCAGAAACCTTATTGTGAGAGGCTAGAGATTGCTGGCTCCAAACATTTCAGGTGCTTATGTGGGGAAAGGGGCAGATCAAGCCTCACTCTGGAGAGGTGATGCTCTGCTCTGCACACCCCACACTCCCAGGCCTGTATCCCAGCCCAGCAGTGGCCGCTGATCCCTGGCACAGCGGAGGCAATGCTCCACCCCTGTGTCTGGAGCCCCTAACCCAGCTCCTAAATGGCCACGTGAGTGGCAGCCCCATGTGGGGGAAGGCCCCAGGAAAGCCAAATGGATTTTAACTCAGGCTATGTGGCAACCACATGTCTTTGCCCTACCTCCTCTTGGAATTCTATTAGCTGAACACCATTGGAACCAGGAATGGCAGATGTGTTGGTTCTTTTCTATATATTTTCTCTCATTCTCTCTTCCTCTTTGTTCTTCCAATTTCATTCTCGCAGACTTTTCAGTAACTTAAAATCTAACAGGCTTGGAATTTTTTAAGTTGAATACGCTAAGTTAATGCTTGATGGAATGCTTTATGTTGATTGAATCCTGCTCTAAATGTTTTGCCAAAGTTCTCTGATTTTCAAAAGTTGCCTGGGAAGATTTTTGTGTTGTTCCGACCTCTTGAGAACATCTTGTCCATAATTCTCCTGCTTTTCTACATCAGAGTTCGTGAACAAGTTGAAGTCCTTTTAAAGTGTCTCACTGAGCAACGTTTTAGGGGCCTTACATTTGAACTGACGCAATGAGCAGGATATTCTTGAGGTGACATGGGCATTTGATCCAGCAGTAACTGCTCATGACATAATAAAGGAGAAACAGATTTTCAGTCAAGGCTGCTATCTTCTGGCAGAAAAGTAATAGACTCTCATGCAGAAAATGATGTGAACTGCTCTCTACTGACAGACCTGCTAAAAGCTTCTATAGAAAGCTTGTCCAGCCCTCAAGAGAGACGGAGACTGCTGAGAAAAACTAGCACTGTCCACATTTACTGGTGGAGAAAACATGAATTTTGGTAGAAGAAACTTTGAAAATCCCAGTACAGGACCATGCCTGGTATCCATATGCATGGAGGTTGGACTCAGAGAGCTCTGTGTTGCCAAGCAGCTAGAAAAGGAGCTGAATCAGTTGCCAATTGCCTTGGAGCCTGAAATAATAGCCAGCCTCAGGGCAGAGCAGGAATGGAATGCTGGGATGAAGCCAGCCCCAGAACCTGAGAAGCCAGTTAAACACGCTGGTCCAAAGCCAAAGAGCTGCAGAGCTGCAGCTGAGCAGTGCTGGGGAAGGCCTGGAACCAGCGTGTTCTAGAAAGTTCCAGAAACCATCTGGCCAATCAACGGCTGTTGATCTGCATGCCCACTCCCAGTCGGTCCCAGAGTCCTTTACTCTCTATGATAAGCTCACCAGAAGTTCTCTGGGTGTCATCCATTGTGGCTTTTCTTCTCCCGAGGCTTCCTGTTGCTCATTGATTGTCTGATGTGTGGCCACTTCATGGCCCATCCCCTCCAGGACAAGCTCCCACAACTCCCCACTTTTTGTTGTATTGAAAACGAAACGTATAACAATCATAGTAAAAATAATAACCTTGTCTGAACTAAAAACAACACAATACTTAATAGACTTTAACTAAACTTGAGAACTCACACAGGTGGGTTCATATTGCAAAGAATAACTAAACAAGAAGTAAATACAATTTTCATTTCTCCTCATTTCTAAGGGCCCGAGTCCCAGGCACCTCTCTGCCAATTCATTCCCCCTCACTTACCCATAAATCAAAAGAGAAGAGAAAATCAAAAGGACTGGCTATGGTACCTTCCCCCGGTGCCCTCCCCCAAACACACAAGCCAAAAGAAAAGGCTTTAGGGAGGACCAGCCTGTGAGGACCTTATCGTGTGGCCAGGCACGGGTCTCCTGTGGGGCACCAGAGTCGCTCCTCCGGCTGTCCGGAGGGTGACGACTCTCCTGCATAAATAATTAAAGAACTGGGGTGACTGGCTTCTGAGGGTGGCCTGTATCGGGAATCTCTGAAACATGAATTACAACAAAAATCGGGGACTGCTAATACAACAGGAAAGCGGGAGCAGGGTTGAGGGCTGTCACAAGGTGGGTTAGGGTAGAATCCGGGGAGGCATTGCCAGTGCCATCCTGGCATGGGCACGGAAAAGGAGGGCAGATGGCAGATGGCTGGTGGCTGGCCTGTGCTCTTGAGCAGGTTGCATCTCCAGTCCTGTCTTTCTCAGGGATAGTGGGTTCAGGGACACGCGGCAGTGAAAACGAAAACTGGGAAATAAAGTCTGCGAAATATTGTGCAACTAAAATTTAAACTGAAATGACCATCAAATATACCACCAATTGCCACCAAACATCGCACAGTAAATGATTTTCAATAATCACTATATGATCACTACATATCACTAATAATGTAACAATGTACATTGAAATGAAAAACCGGAGTCCATGGGAAACGTTAAAGGCTAAAATCTAGGGGACATGATAAGGGAAAGGTTAAAGTCTAGGGGACATTCTTTCAGGGCATAGCCCCAAGAAGTCCTCCAGCAGGCCCACAGGCCTCCACAGTGGCTCACGCAGATTCAAACTGCACAAGTCTTCACTCCCACATGTTGGCCTTAGTTCCCGTGGCAGAACTTGCCTTCCCACTGGACACTCACCTGTGCCCGAGCCTGTGGAGAAGCCCGGCTCCCTCCCCCTCTGCCCACAGCAGCACAGACACTCCCAACCTTTCCCAAGAGCTGCAACACAACCACAGCCACAGCAGCATGCCCTGCACTGCCACCACTCCTCTGCACCATTTTGTCCCACTCTGCTCCTCTAGTCACTGCTGCCAGCCTGTCTCTCCACTAGAGGTTTTGGCCTGGAGGCACCAAGGTCAGAAGACCTTTGCCCACTTCCAGACCATGCCACAAACCCCATATATGGCTTTTCCCACATTTAGGAAACACCTGACCATTCAGAAGCAAATTTAGAGCGTATGCACAGCGTGAGAACAAAGGGAGACTTCCAGCACAGTAAAGGTTTTATGTATAATCGTATTTATTTACACTATCAATCTAAACAAACTAGAAACTATGAGCTATCAGCTAGAAACTAGAAACTACAAAAAACACCAATGGCCTTCTGCAGGGCTAGAATCTCCTGTCGGCCATAAACTGCTGCGTTGCCATGATCAGAGGCGTCAGGCTGGAGGTCGGCTTGGCTGAGGTTACAAAAGGATGCTGCCCAAAGAGAAAAAGAAGAAATTAATATCTACTGACCTCACAGGCTGAAACTGGCTTTCTCTGGCAAGCAGAAAAATACACAAAGGAGGGCATTCTGTGCACCTCTGTCTCCACATCCAGGACCATGCTACATGAGCCAAACATGGCTCCCAATCCCACAAATCCATTAACCCAGATGGCTTCAGCTGAAGGAGATTTGGTCTAGGCGACCTGGAAAGGCTCCTTCCAACCCATGCCAGGCCAGGATTCTCCTCAGTTTTCCTTTGAAAATCCCCCAGACTGGAGATTCTCAGGAGCAGGGCCCATCTGCCGCCTTGGACTTGAGCAGACGAGGAGCCCCTGGCAGCGGGCGGCCGGCGCACCCGGCAGCCGCTTTGCCTTTTACCTGCAGAAGTTCCTGGGCAGACCAGCGCCTGTCCTCGTCCGTCTCCAGGCAGCAGCGCAGAAAGTCTCGCAGCCAAGCCGACTGTTGCCTGGGCTTCTGCAGCTTCGGGGTGCCCCCGGTGATTATCAGCTGCTGAACCTGGAGAAGAAGGAAATGCCACGCTCCACCTGTCTCCTCCACACCCCAAACTGCTCACACAGACCCCACTGGACAAGCTCCACTCCCCAGTGGCTCTTTACTCCCTGCCAGAGGGAGGGAGATACCTTTCCTACCCCTACTAAAAGAACCCAAAGCCAGAGGCAGCCGGAGCCAGTCCAACATGCAAAGGCTCTTGCCTTGATCCCTGATTTCATTGGCTGATGGAATTAGGAGCAACTCCATCAGCAGCAGCACACTTTGCTTCTCTCAGCACTGACACCAGCTCTACAGGCGAGGTGGAAGACAGACTTTAATCTAACTTTACTATTTCCAAGGATTCCACCCATAAAATGCAGCTCACTGCTCCCTTAGGTAAAGCTGCTCACTGCTCTCTTAGGCAAAGCTTCCATCAAGGAAAAGGCATAGTGATTTTCTTGTGCTATTCATGATGAAATGCCAAGGGGATAATCTGGGCAAGAAGCATAAGAGACTATGCAGCCTGGCACCTATCATTGTCAGGTGTTAGCAAGATTCCCAGGCAGCAGAATGGGAGTAGATTTAGTCAGAGTGACAGGAGCATCTGAGGGTAGTTGCAGCGTACCGTGCGGGAGGTGTTCATCAGGTAAGGAGGTGCTCCTTCCACCATCTCGATCCCCACAATTCCAAAGGACCAGATGTCCACTTTGGGGCCGTAGGGCTTCTTTGTGAAAATTTCTGGGGCCATCCAGTGAGTAGTCCCAACAGCTGATCTTCGTTTGCTCTGCTCAGCGGTGAGCTGAGCAGAAAGGCCAAAATCAGCTGAGGAGAAAAAACACTCACATCAAGCCAGCTTGAAAAAGCAGAGCAAAGAAAAGAATTCCCCACTGAATCAATGTCTAAGAAGGCAGTGTGGAATCCAGCTGTACCAGGGGCATGCTGCCATTCCTCGGGCCTGCAGCTGAGGAAATACGCAATTGGCCACTTTGCAAAAGCCCCCGACTTCAGGCAGTGGCTTTTAGTCCCCTGAAGCTATTAGACTGCTGCTGCCTTGCTGGGGAAGGGACACACACAAGCCAAAGGCACTGCTGACCCCTTCTGCCCAGCTACAGCTCCCTGCACCTTGTGGCTGTGCTCTGCGCTCGCAGCAGGGCAGCCTGCACTGCCACAGGCACCAGGGAAGCGGCAGCACCCAAAGGCAGCCCCACACCGCAGCCCGCCACGGCTGAGCCTGGCCAGCAACACCCACCCAACTTGACAGAGCCGTCCAAGCCCAGGAGAATGTTGTGGCTTTTGATGTCTCGGTGGATCACTTGCTTGCAGTGAAGGAAATCCAGGCCTTGCAGGCACTGAGAGAGGAAAAAGAAACACGAGCCTGAGTGGATTGCGTCCCACAAGCAGGGCAGTGGCACACCTGCAAGACTGACTTCCTGGGGGTTGGTGAGCCACGGCAGGCCAGGCTGCTGGCAAAGGCAGCAGAGCTGGCTGCTCCAACACGAGGACAGCAGAGCTTTTCTAAGGGCGTGGCTGTTTGCTTTTGAAAGGGAAAGGGCAATTGTTGCTCTGGCCAGTGCCCTGCAAACACAGACTCAAGGTGCACTGCTGCAGCGCCTGTACTCTCTGCAGCCAGACAACAGTGTCTGCTTTTGCAAGCACCACTTGGGGTGCAAGGCTCTCCTTTGAGGCTGAGCTCTGTGAGAGTCCTGTGAGGATCTCTTTGTCTTTGCCACTTGCTCAACATGGTGCCACCAGCCACTTTGCTCTTGTGGGGAAGGAATGCAGCACACACAGGCTCCCGGCAAGGCTTTAGAGAGGCAAACACAAACACACTAGAAGAAGGGCAGGCACATTGGCAGGCACTTCATCTGCTCTTGCTACTGCCAGGCATAAGAGAAAGGCAGAAAGGAAGCTTGGAAGGGGAAATCTCTCCTCTCCTTATCACCCATTTGGAAGGGCCGTCCCGACCAGGCCATGGGAAGCACAAGCGCCATCCCTTACCTGCCGAGAGACAGCTGCTATCTCTCCTTCTGCCATATGAGTCTCCCTGATGACATCGTATAAAGAACCTCCATCCATGTATTCCATCACCAGCCAGAGTTCCTCATCCACCAGGTAGCTGAAAGGAGGAAACAACAGCCTGGAGATGAAGGTGTGCACTTACATGACCTGATGGATTCTTGCTCCTGTGTCTCTCTCAGAGGAAGACAGGAGGAATAGTCATTCACAATGCTCTACAGGGCTTGAACTCTGTGCAGTCTAAAGGCTGCTTGGTATCCACACCAATGCAACAGGCCAAGGGAAATACAATCTACAGCGCTTTGTCAGCACTGGAGACCCGTGGGAAAAAATCAAATGCCAAAACAAATGAAACCATGTGGAGAGAGGACAGGAACTTTGAGGCTGTTGGCTCAGTAAGAAAGGGCCAAGGCCGGTCTTTGAAAGCACACTTCAAACTAGGTATGCCAGCAAAGATGAATGCAGCCCCAATGCAATCTCCTCCCAGGACGCTGTAGATCAGCCCAGAAGCAGGAATTAACAGCTCCATCCTCTGCCAGCCACCAGAGGAGTGGTTGAACTTCTGGCTTGCAGGATGTGAATGACCTTTCATGGCAGAACAGCAGAACCACTCACCTGTCTACAAAGGTCACAAGATTGGCATTCTTATTGCCACGCATGATCTGGATTTCATTCAGGCACACCTCGCTGTTGCTCTCTTCCAGGAGACTAATTTTCTTTATGGCCACCTAAAACAACATGGAAAACATGAACCAAAGTTGGTGGCACAGAACCACCAGGGGAACACGGAGACAGTGATGATGGGGTGACAGAGCTGGGCTGGGCCAAGCTGCCTTGTGGCTGGACATCAGACCGCTTGCTTGGGCACCTGCCAGGACAAAAAGCCAGATAGCCTTTGCCTTGGAAACCTGGCAGAAACATGGTCTATGCTGTCCACCTCAAAGCTCTAACAACACTCACCGTTCCCACAGACTTCCCCCATGGCTTTACTTTATCATCCCCATTTTCATTCACACTCCTCTTGCAAGCAGAAAGTCAATTTCTGCCAGAAAACATGGAGCAAAACTGCTGGACAACCTCTAGGGGGCTTGATCATTCCACTGGCATTCTCCCTTTCACAGCAACAAAGCAAACTCTTCCAGACATGACAGATCAAATGCTGTCCTAAAACAGTTCTGCAGAAGCTGTGGCGCTGCTTGACGCTTACCTCTTCTCCTGTGGCAGTCTCCACTGCCATGCACACCGTGCCAAAACCCCTAGAAACAAAACGGCCGCAGAGAAAGAAGAAGTCCTTTAGTCCCTGCAAGTGCAGGAATCCACAGTACAAGAGGAAAACAGTCCAGGGACAAACAGTAAATGGAAGGAACTGTGGCTGCACTCACCCTCTGCCAATTGTTTCCAGTTCTGTGTATTTAGCCTCAGGATCTCCCTCGCTCACCAGCATCTCTGTAAAAATCCCAAGGAAAGATGCTCCCTTCAAAAGAGATCCCAGCCTGCAGCAGATCAGAAAGGCAGCCCCACTCTCTGGGACACTGCGCCCTTTCAACTCACTCCCTCAGGAAACAACAACACCACCACACCACCACCACCTAAAAAACAACAGCAGCAGGACAAGCAGCCCTGCAGCACAGATGGCCTGTCCAAAACTAGAAGTCTAAACTAAAATCTAAGCACATCAAGAAACAGTCAGAGGAGACAGGGATCAGAAAAGTGTAAGCAAGAGAAGTGATTGTTGCCTACAGACATTAAGGGCAGCAGGACAAACACAACCTTTCTGTTCGGGCAATGAACACTCTGGGACATTCAACAAAAGACTTAATCCTTGCAAACATGCAAGGCATCTTGGGTTGTGGAATTCATCTTTATCAACAGCTGCCCTTTCCAGAACAGGAAGAATATTGCAAAGTGCCTCCAGCAAAGCTAAGATCTCCAGCTTGAAGCAGGACTTTGCCTAAACAAGACCCTTCTGCCGCTCAAGAGCAGCAGCTGATGTTCTACCCTACTGTGATGGGCCTTAGGAATGAGGTCCCTCAGATTTTAGGACAGGCTGAGCTCTGAAGATGACCTTGGCCGTGCCCCACAGGAGCTGGGCCCCACAGGAGCTCCTGGAGGCCTCCTCATTTGCTCGGTCACAGCCTCCTGCTCAGCCAGAAACAATCTCTGCTCTGCCTTTTGCCTAGAGGGAAGCTCAGGCAAGGCCAAACCAGGCCCAGCTGCCCTCCGAGGCAGGAGCAGCAGCCCAGAGATCCCTCCCCACCTCAGAGCACAGCAACAGCTCCTGTGGGGAGGCCTCAGGAGCTGGCACTCAGCTGAGGAGGAACAGGAGCTGGGACAGCTCTTGCTGACACACGCACACACACACCAGGCACTGCTGCGGCCCACAAGGGTCACAAAGGACGTACTCAGCATGGCCAGGCACTTGTCCTCTGTCCTCTCTCCCAGCAGCTCCCTGCTGCCAGAGGAACTAGTCGTGCTCCAGGTGCACGAGCTGCTCCTGCTTGAGTTTCCAGCTTGGGCACTGGAGGCTTCTTCAGCTGCAGCTCGTGCAGGTGCCACGACAGAGGAGCTGGAGCTCTGGGACAAGAAATTAATTTGGGTCACAAATGTGCCTGGCAGAGATGCCCCTCTGATCTCATTTCAAATGCAAGCCCTGAGGAAGATGCTGCTGGCCACATCCAGGGCTCTTCACCTCTCAGCTTTTGCAACCCACTTCTCCAGCTCAAGGCCCCGAACCCAAACCCTGCTTTTACATGAGGGACAAAATGTCACCAAAGACACTGCTAACCCAAACAGGCACTTACTGATGCTGGCTGCTCAGGCCGTGGGCTGACAGCAGGGGCAGGTTCATTGGCACCTTCCTCCTCTTCAGCCTCTTCCTCGGGTGCAGAGGCAGCCGGAGCAGGTGCTGGCGCTGCCCTTATGCTCTGTGCACAGACAGCAGCAGGAGGGTCAGGAAAGAACCTGTCATTCAGAGCCTCACGTCTCTTCAGCTACAGGCCCCACTGCATCTCAGCTGTTCCTTTAGCTGCTGACTTTGGCTGTTCTGTGCGGAGGGCCAGGTCCCTTCTGGGGACAGTGTCTCCTCATATCCTGCAAGGCTGTGAACTGCACCTTTGCACTGCTCTCTTCACTGGGGACAAGGAGCCTGCACAGCCCCTGGGCACAGAGGGCCTCACTTGTACCCCAGGAGCATCCAAAGACATCCTATTGCTACCCCTTGTCTCTTGCTGAGAAAAATTCCCAGCCCCTGTCAGAACAGTAGGGAAGTGATGCCTTAACGTCCAAGTTCCACACCCCTTCTCCCGGCCTCACAGGCTGTGGGAAGTGCTCTGGGAGAGCTGGAAAGATTCCAGTCCTCAGCATCTTCAGCCAGGTGGGACAGGTGCTGTCTGCTCAGAAACTTGCAGCTCTGCTTTGCTCCAGCCACAGGACTAGCCAGAGCTGCCACTTACTGATGCTGGATGCTCAGGCCCTGCAGTGGCAGCAGGTGCACTTTGGTGGGAATCTTCCTCCCATTTGGCCTCTTCTTCAGGAAGACATGCATCCAGAGGAGGCTCAGAGGTCTGTTTTGGGCTCTGCAGATAGACAGCAGTGTCAGGGACAGGGAACCTCTCTATTCAGCTCTGGAGCCAGATGCACTAAGGAGAAATCATCTGCAGAGAAATGGCATTCTAATTGTTCAAACTCAAGGAAAATGGGACAGTTAGATGGGACTGCACTCTCTTGTACAGGAGAAATTCCATCATGGCTTCAAGGACCAAGCAACCTCACTTTCAGCTGCTTAAAAGCTCTGAAAAGGAACTGGAGAAACAGCCTGGGATCCAACTCCTCCTGCAGATTCTGCTGCTGCTGCTGCTGCTGCTGCTGCGGCTGCTGCTGCTGCTGCTGCTGCTGCTGCAAAGAGCCTGGACTGTTCTTTCATCCATCCAACCAGGCTGGCACTGGACTGCACCAAGCCCAACTCACAGCTTGCTCCACAATTGTCAAATGCTACCAACGTCAAAGGTTCCTTTCCCACTCACCCAAGGAGCGGATTCTCTCCAGGCACGGGTGATGTGACCTGCAAGACAAAAGGGAAAAAGAAGCAGATGCTGTAAGGAAACTGCCTGTGCTGGGCAAGCCCACCAAATTGTCAGCAACCAAAGACAGAGCATTCTGCTTTCACTCCATCACTCCAGCAGCAACCCTTGTGTCACACAGCAAGGCAACAGCACAAACTACTGCCTCGTGTCTACCCTTTGTCCTCTTTGGCCTCTCAACCCATAGAAACTCGAGACTGAGAAAGTCCCAGTGGTTCTGCAACAGGCATTCCAGCTTCTGCCCCACCCCACCCAGCAGGAGATACAGCTCCTCTCTTCCCTGGACTTCAGGTTTCTGAAGGGATTGCATGCAGCAATTGCCATGAGCTTACTGAAAACCCTTCCCCAACAAAGCTTCACCCAAGTCCCCTTTAGCCATGGTGGCAGTTCTGTGGTGACACAGCGCAGGAACAGCTCCTGGGTTCAGGAGCATACAAGAACTGCTCTGAAATGTCCATCTCAGAGGCCTTTTCCAAGCTGATCCCGTGATTTCACCCCAGAAGGAATGGCTCTTTTAGCACTCAGGAAGTGTCAAGTTCCACAGGCACATGCTGGGATGAGGGAATGCAGACAAGAAGACTTGAACTGAGGGACTTTCCCTCAGTGCTGGAGAGCAGTGCACAGCTTTTCCAAGGACTCCTGCCAAGCTCTCCCAGTCCTCCTATCTTGGAAGTTGTCTGGCTTGAGCCAGCAAACGGAGGAGATTCCAGACCCCATGGGCACAGGCTATGGCACGGGAGGAGGGGAGCCCCTGCAGGCTACATTACAAATGCTGCCCAGGCCCCTCTGGCTAGAGACACCCCCTTCTTAGCTGCAGCTGCTGACAGCAGCTTTACCCAACTCAAGGCCTCTTGGTGGCATTTTGGTGTCCATATGCCACACTGCACAAAACCGTCCACTTACGTGCCAGCTGGGTGAAAAAGTACCCAGAATAGGCCACGGAGAAAGCCGTGCAAACTGCAGCACACACTCTCTCCATGGCCTGAGCAGCGCTGCCCAAGTCTGCACCAGACAACGCCTGCGGGGAAAAACCAAAAATCCTGCGAGTCCTGCTGGCAGAGACCTCGGCGATCAGCAGGTTCCGCCTGCAGTCAGCGTGCCACAGAGCTGCTCTGCTCACTGAGCCCTGCCGGGCCTGGGCACAGCAACTTTGCCTTGGCAACGCTGGGATGCGGCCCCTGACATCACAATAGCAGCCACCCTGGGCTGGTTTGTGAACTCTCAGAGTGCAGGGAACCAGATCTTCCCTACAGCTCAGGCCAAAAAAAGCCTGCAAAGCTCTCCTCTGCTACAAAGCAACACAAAAAGCCCTCCTAGTCCATAAGCTACTGCTCAAGGCATCTAAGAGTAACTCCAAGAACACACTAATCCCCTACAGCCCACCCGGAGAAATTGAGCACTGAGAAGGGAGCGGGATGTGAGGAACCACATCAGTGCTCTTTGGCCACTAATGCTTCTGAGCAAAAACCAGAAGGCTTCTTCCAGTTGGACCTTGCTCAGTTCAGGAAAGCAGCAAACAAGGAGAAGCACTACTTCAATTGCATTTAGAGGTTTCTCCTAGCTACATAGACCAGGTCATGGATCTTTCAGCACTGTTTATTCATTTTACATCACAGCCATGGGTGTGATTTCAGCAGGGAAATGCCATGACCAGAAATGCAAGGGGAATCCTTCTTTCTGGCTCCCTCTAGCAGAGAGGCCTTGGGACCAAAGCACCACCACCATTTCCCTCCCAGTTCTGTCCTTCCACAGTAGTTTTTAGGCCACGGAATTGAGATGGGTGGCATGGAAGTGACAGCTCTGACACACAACTGAAACCATCGGGGCCAGGGTGGCACGTGGGACTGTTTTTCCGCTCCAGCAGAACAGTGCAGCCCAGAGTGGTGACACTGATACCAAGTGAGTCCAGCCAAGCCAAAAGGGAGTCCAGCCAAGCCCAGTGGAGCCCAGCAAGGTGGTAGGAAGAGGCAGTGGAGCGGCAGATCTGATTCCCACACGCACGCCCAGCGTGGCGGACTGATGGTAGCGGCAGTGCCAAACAGAGCTCTGCAGGGAGAGACACCCATCACCATCGCCCCTGCCAACACCAGTGCTGCAGAGAGGGAGCAGGAAACTGCCATTGCAGGCCCACAGCTGCTCCAGGCAGCACCAGCAGCGCCCATCTACCATCAGAATCATTCCGTAAGCCCTCACCATCTTCTCCTTGTTCTGGGGGCCCCATGTGACACTTCATCTTTGTCGGTTACGTCATTACCTCTTTTGTACAATTTTTTTTTTATTGTTGTATAGTGCTGCTTTTTTTTTTTTTTTTTCTTGCTACACTGCAACATTTCTAACATTTCTGGCTTCTCATAGATTGGTTTTTCCGTTGTCCCCCTCCATTGTCGTGGAGAAGGGGAGAGAGGAGAGGCAGTACAAGGACTATCTCAGGCTGAGGACATAGAAAGAAGAGAAGGTCTTAGAAAGAAAAAGAAACCCTCATGCTGCCTCTTTTGGAAGCAATAAAAGTGCAGGTTTCTTAATATCCAGCTACAAGTCTTTGGAGTCTTGAGAGCCAAGAAGCACAAGAGCTCAGAAACCTTGTTGTGAGAGGCTAGAGATTGCTGGCTCCAAACATTTCAGGTGCTTATGTGGGGAAAGGGGCAGATCAAGCCTCGCTCTGGAGAGGTGATGCTCTGCTCTGCACACCCCACACTCCCAGGCCTGTATCCCAGCCCAGCAGTGGCCGCTGATCCCTGGCACAGCGGAGGCAATGCTCCACCCCTGTGTCTAGAACCCCTAACCCAGCTCCTAAATGGCCACGTGAGTGGCAGCCCCATGTGGGGGAAAGCCCCAGGAAAGCCAAAGAGATTTTAACTCAGGCTATGTGGCAACCACATGTCTTTGCCCTACCTCCTCTTGGAATTCTATTAGCTGAACACCATTGGAACCAGGAATGGCAGATGTGTTGGTTCTTTTCTATATATTTTCTCTCATTCTCTCTTCCTCTTTGTTCTTCCAATTTCATTCTCGCAGATTTTTCAGTAACTTAAAATCTAACACGCTTGGAATTTGTTAAGTTGAATACGCTAAGTTAATGCTTGATGGAATGCTTTATGTTGATTGAATCCTGCTCTAAATGTTTTGCCAAAGTTCTCTGATTTTCAAAAGTTGCCTGGGAAGATTTTTGTGTTGTTCCGACCTCTTGAGAACATCTTGTCAGTAATTCTCCTGCTTTTCTACATCAGAGTTCGTGAACAAGTTGAAGTCCTTTTAAAGTGTCTCACTGAGCAACGTTTTAGGGGCCTTACATTTGAACTGGCGCAATGAGCAGGGTATTCTTGAGGTGACATGGGCATTTGATCCAGCAGTAACTGCTCATGACATAATAAAGGAGAAATAAATTTTCAGTCAAGGCTGCTATCTTCTGGCAGAAAAGTAATAGACTCTCATGCAGAAAATGATGTGAACTGCTCTCTACTGACAGACCTGCTAAAAGCTTCTATAGAAAGCTTGTCCAGCCCTGAAGAGAGACGGAGACCGAGAAAAACTAGCACTATCCACAGTTACTGGTGGAGAAAAGATGAATTTTGGTAGAAGAAACTTTGAAAATCCCAGTACAGGACCATGCCCAGTATCCATATGCATGGAGGTTTGACTCAGAGAGCTCTGTGTTGCCAAGCAGCTAGAAAAGGAGCTGAATCAGTTGCCAATCGCCTTGGAGCCTGAAATAATAGCCAGCCTCAGGGCAGAGCAGGAATTGAATGCTGGGATGAAGCCAGCCCCAGAACCTGAGAAGCCAGTTAAACACGCTGGTCCAAAGCCAAAGAGCTGCAGAGCTGCAGCTGAGCAGTGCTGGGGAAGGCCTGGAACCAGCGTGTTCTAGAAAGTTCCAGAAACCATCTGGCCAATCAACGGCTGTTGATCTGCATGGCCACTCCCAGTCAGTCCCAGAGTCCTTTACTCTCTATGATAAACTCACCAGAAGTTCTCTGGGTGTCATCCATTGTGGTTTTTCTTCTCCCGAGGCTTCCTGTTGCTCATTGATTGTCTGATGTGTGGCCACTTCATGGCCCATCCCCTCCAGGACAAGCTCCCACAACTCCCCCTTTTTGGTTTTATTGAAAATGAAAGGTGTAACAATCATAGTAAAAATAATAACCTTGTCTTCACTAAAAACAACACAATACTTAATAGACTTTAACTAAACTTGAGAACTCAAAAAAACAGGTGAGTTCATATTGCAGAGAATAACTAAACAAGAAATAAATGCAATTTTCATTTCCCCTCACTTCTAAGGGCCCGAGTCCCAGGCATCTCTCTGCCAATTCATTCCCCCTCACTTACCCATAAATCAAAAGAGAAGAGAAAATCAAAAGGACTGGCTATGGTACCTTCCCCCGGTGCCCTCCCCCAAACACACAAGCCAAAAGAAAAGGCTTTAGGGAGGACCAGCCTGTGAGGACCTTATGGTGTGGCCGGGCACGGGTCTCCTGTGGGGCACCAGAGTCGCTCCTCCGGCTGTCCGGAGGGTGACGACTCTCCTGCATAAATAATTAAAGAACTGGGGTGACTGGCTTCTGAGGGTCTCCTGTATCGGGAATCTCTGAAACATGAATTACAAGAAAAATCGGGGACTGCTAATACAACAGGAAAGCGGGAGCAGGGTTGAGGGCTGTCACAAGGTGGGTTAGGGTAGAATCCGGGGAGGCATTGCCAGTGCCATCCTGGCATGGGCACGGAAAAGGAGGGCAGATGGCAGATGGCTGGTGGCTGGCCTGTGCTCTTGAGCAGGTTGCATCTCCAGTCCTGTCTTTCTCAGGGATAGTGGGTTCAGGGACACGCGGCAGTGAAAACGAAAACTGGGAAATAAAGTCTGCGAAATATTGTGCAACTAAAATTTAAACTGAAATGACCATCAAATACACCACCAATTGCCACCAAACATCGCACAGTAAATGATTTTCAATAATCACTATATGATCACTATATATCACTAATAATGTAACAATGTACATTGAAATGAAAAACCGGAGTCCATGGGAAACGTTAAAGGCTAAAATCTAGGGGACATGATAAGGGAAAGGTTAAAGTCTAGGGGACATTCTTTCAGGGCATAGCCCCAAGAAGTCCTCCAGCAGGCCCACAGGCCTCCACAGTGGCTCACGCAGATCCAAACTACACAAGTCTTCACTCCCACATGTTGGCCTTAGTTCCCGTGGCAGAACTTGCCTTCCCACTGGACACTCACCTGTGCCCGAGCCTGTGGAGAAGCCCGGCTCCCTCCCCCTCTGCCCACAGCAGCACAGACACTCCCAACCTTTCCCAAGAGCTGCAACACAACCACAGCCACAGCAGCATGCCCTGCACTGCCACCACTCCTCTGCACCATTTTGTCCCACTCTGCTCCTCTAGTCACTGCTGCCAGCCTGTCTCTCCACTAGAGGTTTTGGCCTGGAGGCACCAAGGTCAGAAGACCTTTGCCCACTTCCAGACCATGCCACAAACCCCATATATGGCTTTTCCCACATTTAGGAAACACCTGACCATTCAGAAGCAAATTTAGAGCTAATTCACAGGGTGAGAACAAAGGGAGACTTCCAGCACAGTAAAGGTTTTATGTATAATCGTATTTATTTACACTATCAATCTAAACAAACTAGAAACTATGAGCTATCAGCTAGAAACTAGAAACTACAAAAAACACCAATGGCCTCCTGCAGGGCTAGTATCTCCTGTCGGCCATAAACTGCTGCGTTGCCATGATCAGAGGCGTCAGGCTGGAGGTCGGCTTGGCTGAGGTTACAAAAGGATGCTGCCCAAAGAGAAAAAGAAGAAATTAATATCTACTGACCTCACAGGCTGAAACTGGCTTTCTCTGGCAAGCAGAAAAATACACAAAGAAGGGCATTCTGTGCACCTCTGTCTCCACATCCAGGACCATGCTACATGAGCCAAACATGGCTCCCAATCCCACAAATCCATTAACCCAGATGGCTTCAGCTGAAGGAGATTTGGTCTAGGCGACCTGGAAAGGCTCCTTCCAACCCATGCCAGGCCAGGATTCTCCTCTGTTTTCCTTTGAAAAGCTCCCAGACTGGAGATTCTCAGGAGCAGGGCCCATCTGCCGCCTTGGACTTGAGCAGACGAGGAGCCCCTGGCAGCGGGCGGCCGGCGCACCCGGCAGCCGCTTTGCCTTTTACCTGCAGAAGTTCCTGGGCAGACCAGCGCCTGTCCTCGTCCGTCTCCAGGCAGCAGCACAGAAAGTCTCGCAGCCAAGCCGACTGTTGCCTGGGCTTCTGCAGCTTCGGGGTGCCCCTGGTGCTTATCAGCTGCTGAACCTGGAGAAGAAGGAAATGCCACGCTCCACCTGTCTCCTCCACACCCCAAACTGCTCACACAGACCCCACTGGACAAGCTCCAGTTCCCAGTGGCTCTTTACTCCCTGCCAGAGGGAGGGAGATACCTTTCCTACCCCTACTAAAAGAACCCAAAGCCAGAGGCAGACGTAGCCAGTCCAACATGCAAAGGCTCTTGCCTTGATCCCTGATTTCATTGGCTGATGGAATTAGGAGCAACTCCATCAGCAGCAGCACACTTTGCTTCTCTCAGCACTGACACCAGCTCTACAGGCAAGGTGGAAGACAGACTTTAATCTAACTTTACTATTTCCAAGGATTCCACCCATAAAATGCAGCTCACTGCTCCCTTAGGTAAAGCTGCTCACTGCTCTCTTAGGCAAAGCTTCCATCAAGGAAAAGGCATAGTGATTTTCTTGTGCTATTCATGATGAAATGCCAAGGGGATAATCTGGGCAAGAAGCATAAGAGACTATGCAGCCTGGCACCTATCATTGTCAGGTGTTAGCAAGCTTCCCAGGCAGCAGAATGGGAGTAGATTTAGTCAGAGTGACAGGAGCATCTGAGGGGAGTTGCAGCGTACCGTGCGGGAGGTGTTCATCAGGTAAGGAGGTGCTCCTTCCACCATCTCGATCCCCACAATTCCAAAGGACCAGATGTCCACTTTGGGGCCGTAGGGCTTCTTTGTGAAAATTTCTGGGGCCATCCAGTGAGTAGTCCCAACAAGTGATCTTCGTTTGCTCTGCTCAGCGGTGAGCTGAGCAGAAAGGCCAAAATCAGCTGAGGAGAAAAAACACTCACATCAAGCCAGCTTGAAAAAGGAGAGCAAAGAAAAGAATTCCCCACTGAATCAATGTCTAAGAAGGCAGTGTGGAATCCAGCTGTACCAGGGGCATGCTGCCATTCCTCGGGCCTGCAGCTGAGGAAATACGCAATTGGCCACTTTGCAAAAGCCCCCGACTTCAGGCAGTGGCTTTTAGTCCCCTGAAGCTATTAGACTGCTGCTGCCTTGCTGGGGAAGGGACACACACAAGCCAAAGGCACTGCTGACCCCTTCTGCCCAGCTACAGCTCCCTGCACCTTGTGGCTGTGCTCTGCGCTCGCAGCAGGGCAGCCTGCACTGCCACAGGCACCAGGGAAGCGGCAGCACCCAAAGGCAGCCCCACACCGCAGCCCGCCACGGCTGAGCCTGGCCAGCAACACCCACCCAACTTGACAGAGCCGTCCAAGCCCAGGAGAATGTTGTGGCTTTTGATGTCTCGGTGGATCACTTGCTTGGAGTGAAGGAAATCCAGGCCTTGCAGGCACTGAGAGAGGAAAAAGAAACACGAGCCTGAGTGGATTGCGTCCCACAAGCAGGGCAGTGGCACACCTGCAAGACTGACTTCCTGGGGGATGCGGAGCCACGGCAGGCCAGGCTGCTGGCAAAGGCAGCAGAGCTCGCTGCTCCAACACGAGGACAGCAGAGCTTTTCTAAGGGCGTGGCTGTTTGTTTTGAAAGGGAAAGGGCAATTGTTGCTCTGGCCAGTGCCCTGCAAACACAGACTCAAGGTGCACTGCTGCAGTGCCTGTACTCTCTGCAGCCAGACAACAGTGTCTGCTTTTGCAAGCACCACTTGGGGTGCAAGGCTCTCCTTTGAGGCTGAGCTCTGTGAGAGTCCTGGGAGTATCTCTTTGTCTTTGCCACTTGCTCAACATGGTGCCACCAGCCACTTTGCTCTTGTGGGGAAGGAATGCAGCACTCACAGGCTCCAGGCAAGGCTTTAGAGAGGCAAACACAAACACACTAGAAGAAGGGCAGGCACATTGGCAGGCACTTCATCTGCTCTTGCTACTGCCAGGCATAAGAGAAAGGCAGAAAGGAAGCTTGGAAGGGGAAATCTCTCCTCTCCTTATCACCCATTTGGAAGGGCCGTCCCGACCAAGCCATGGGAAGAAACAAGCGCCATCCCTTACCTCCCGAGAGACAGCTGCTATCTCTCCTTCTGCCATATGAGTCTCCCTGATGACATCGTATAAAGAACCTCCATCCATGTATTCCATCACCAGCCAGAGTTCCTCATCCACCAGGTAGCTGAAAGGAGGAAACAACAGCCTGGAGATGAAGGTGTGCACTTACATGACCTGATGGATTCTTGCTCCTGTGTCTCTCTCAGAGGAAGACAGGCGGAATAGTCATTCACAATGCTCTACAGGGCTTGAACTCTATGCAGTCTAAAGGCTGCTTGGTATCCACACCAATGCAACAGGCCAAGGGAGATACAATCTACAGCGCTTTGTCAGCACTGGAGACCCGTGGGAAAAAATCAAATGCCAAAACAAATGAAACCATGTGGAGAGAGGACAGGAACTTTGAGGCTGTTGGCTCAGTAAGAAAGGGCCAAGGCCGGTCTTTGAAAGCACACTTCAAACTAGGTATGCCAGCAAAGATGAATGCAGCCCCAATGCAATCTCCTCCCAGGACGCTGTAGATCAGCCCAGAAGCAGGAATTAACAGCTCCATCCTCTGCCAGCCACCAAAGGAGTGGTTGAACTTCTGGCTTGCAGGATGTGAATGACCTTTCATGGCAGAACAGCAGAACCACTCACCTGTCTACAAAGGTCACAAGATTGGCATTCTTATTGCCACGCATGATCTGGATTTCATTCAGGCACACCTCGCTGTTGCTCTCTTCCAGGAGACTAATTTTCTTTATGGCCACCTAAAACAACATGGAAAACATGAACCAAAGTTGGTGGCACAGAACCACCAGGGGAACACGGAGACAGTGATGATGGGGTGACAGAGCTGGGCTGGGCCAAGCTGCCTTGTGGCTGGACATCAGACCGCTTGCTTGGGCACCTGCCAGGACAAAAAGCCAGATAGCCTTTGCCTTGGAAACCTGGCAGAAACATGGTCTATGCTGTCCACCTCAAAGCTCTAACAACACTCACCGTTCCCACAGACTTCCCCCATGGCTTTACTTTATCATCCCCATTTTCATTCACACTCCTCTTGCAAGCAGAAAGTCAATTTCTGCCAGAAAACATGGAGCAAAACTGCTGGACAACCTCTAGGGGGCTTGATCATTCCACTGGCATTCTCCATTTCACAGCAACAAAGCAAACTCTTCCAGACATGACAGATCAAATGCTGTCCTAAAACAGTTCTGCAGAAGCTGTGGCGCTGCTTGACGCTTACCTCTTCTCCTGTGGCAGTCTCCACTGCCATGCAGACCGTGCCAAAACCCCTAGAAACAAAACGGCCGCAGAGAAAGAAGAAGTCCTTTAGTCCCTGCAAGTGCAGGAATCCACAGTACAAGAGGAAAACAGTCCAGGGACAAACAGTAAATGGAAGGAACTGTGGCTGCACTCACCCTCTGCCAATTGTTTCCAGTTCTGTGTATTTAGCCTCAGGATCTCCCTCGCTCACCAGCATCTCTGTAAAAATCCCAAGGAAAGATGCTCCCTTCAAAAGAGATCCCACCGTGCAGCAGATCAGAAAGGCAGCCCCACTCTCTGGGACACTGCGCCCTTTCAACTCACTCCCTCAGGAAACAACAACACCACCACACCGCCACCACCTAAAAAACAACAGCAGCAGGACAAGCAGCCCTTCAGCACAGATGGCCTGTCCAAAACTAGAAGTCTAAACTAAAATCTAAGCACATCAAGAAACAGTCAGAGGAGACAGGGATCAGAAAAGTGTAAGCAAGAGAAGTGATTGTTGCTTACAGACATTAAGGGCAGCAGGACAAACACAACCTTTCTGTTCGGGCAATGAACACTCTGGGACATTCAACAAAAGATTAAATCCTTGCAAACATGCAAGGCATCTTGGCTTCTGGAATCCATTTTTATCAACAGCTGCCCTTTCCAGAACAGGAAGAATATTGCAAAGTGCCTCCAGCAGAGCTAAGATCTCAAGCATCAAGCAGGACTTTGCCTAAACAAGGCCCTTCTGCCGCTCAAGAGCAGCAGCTGATGTTCTACCCTACTGTGATGGGCCTTAGGAATGAGGTCCCTCAGCTTTTAGGACAGGCTGAGCTCTGAAGATGAGATGACCTTGGCCGTGCCCCACAGGAGCTGGGCCCCACAGGAGCTCCTGGAGGCCTCCTCATTTGCTCGGTCACAGCCTCCTGCTTAGCCAGAAACAATCTCTGCTCTGCCTTTTGCCTAGAGGGAAGCTCAGGCAAGGCCAAACCAGGCCCAGCTGCCCTCCGAGGCAGGAGCAGCAGCCCAGAGATCCCTCCCCACCTCAGAGCACAGCAACAGCTCCTGTGGGGAGGCCTCAGGAGCTGGCACTCAGCTGAGGAGGAACAGGAGCTGGGACAGCTCTTCCTGACACACACACACACACACCAGGCACTGCTGCGGCACACAAGGGTCACAAAGGACGTACTCAGCATGGCCAGGCACTTGTCCTCTGTCCTCTCTCCCAGCAGCTCCCTGCTGCCAGAGGAACTAGTCGTGCTCCAGGTGCACGAGCTGCTCCTGCTTGAGTTTCCAGCTTGGGCACTGGAGGCTTCTTCAGCTGCAGCTTGTGCAGGTGCCACAACAGAGGAGCTGTAGCTCTGGGACAAGAAATTAATTTGGGTCACAAATGTGCCTGGCAGAGATGCCCCTCTGATCTCATTTCAAATGCAAGCCCTGAGGAAGATGCTGCTGGCCACATCCAGGGCTCTTCACCTCTCAGCTTTTGCAGCCCACTTCTCCAGCTCAAGGCCCCGAACCCAAACCCTGCTTTTACATAAGGGACAAAATGTCACCAAAGACACTGCTAACCCAAACAGGCACTTACTGATGCTGGCTGCTCAGGCCGCGGACTGACAGCAGCAGCAGGTTCATTGGCACCTTCCTCCTCTTCAGCCTCTCCCTCGGGTGAAGAGGCAGCCGGAGCAGGTGCTGGTGCTATTGCTACCCCTTGTGTCTTGCTGAGACAAATTCCCAGCCCCTGTCAGAACAGTAGGGAAGTGATGCCTAAACGTCCAAGTTCCACACCCCTTCTCCAGGCCTCACAGGCTGGGGGAATTGCTCTGGGAGAGCTGGAAAGATTCCAGCCCTCAGCATCTTCAGCCAGGCAGGGCAGGTGCTGTCTGCTCAGAAACTTGCAGCTCTGCTTTGCTCCAGCCACAGGACTAGCCAGAGCTGCTACTTACTGATGCTGGATGCTCAGGCCCTGCAGTGGCAGCAGGTGCACTTTGGTGGGAATCTTCCTCCCCTTTGGTCTCCTCTTCAGGCAGACATGCATCCAGAGGAGGCTCAGAGGTCTGTTTTGGGCTCTGCAGATAGACAGCAGTGTCAGGGACAGGTAACCTCCCTATTCAGCTCTGGAGCCAGAATCACTAAGGAGAAATCATCTGCAGAGAAATGGCATTCTAATTGTTCAAACTCAAGTAAAATGGGCCAGTTAGATGGGACTGCACTCTCTTGTACAGGAGAACTTCCATCATGGCTTCAAGCACCAAGCAACCCCACTTTCAGCTGCTTAAAAGCTCTGAAAAGGAACTGGAGAAAACAGCCTGGGATCCAACTCCTCCTGCAGCTGCTGCTGCTTCTTCAGCTGCTGCTGCTGCTTCTGCTGCTGCTGCTGCTGCTGCTGCTGCTGCTGCTGCTGCTGCAAAGAGCCTGGACTGTTCTTTCATTCATCCAACCAGGCTGGCACTGGACTGCACCAGGCCCAGCTCACAGCTTGCTCCACAATTGTCAAATGCTACCCACACCAAAGGCTCCTTTCCCACTCACCCAAGGAGCGGATTCTCTCCAGGCACGGGTGATGTGACCTTCAAGACAAAAGGGAAAAAGAAGCAGATGCTGTAAGGAAACTGCCTGTGCTGGGCAAACCCACCAAATTGTCAGCAACCAAAGACAGAGCATTCTGCTTTCACTCCATCACTCCAGCAGCAACCCTTGTGTCACACAGCATGACAACAGCACAAACTACTGCCTCGTGTCCAAATTTTGTTCCCTTTGGCCATTCAACCCATAGAAACTTGAGACTGAGAAAGTCCCAGTGGTTCTGCAACAGGCATTCCAGCTTCTGCCCCACCCCACCCAGCAGGAGCTAGAGCTCCTCTCTTCCCTGGACTTTAGTTTTCTGAAGGGATTGCATGTATCAATTGCCATGAGCTTACTGAAAACCCTTCCCCAAAAAAGCTTCCCCCAAGTCCCCTTTAGCCATGGTGGCAGTTCTGTGGTGACACAGCGCAGGAACAGCTCCTGGGTTCAGGAGCATACAAGAACTGCTCTGAAATGTCCATCTCAGAGGCCTTTTCCAAGCTGATCCTGTGATTTCATCCCAGAAGGAATGGCTCTTTTAGCACTCAGGAAGTGTCAAGTTCCACAGGCACATGCTGGGATGAGGGAATGCAGACAAGAAGACTTGAACTGAGGGACTTTCCCTCAGTGCTGGAGAGCAGTGCACAGCTTTTCCAAGGACTCCTGCCAAGCTCTCCCAGTCTTCCTATCTTGGAAGTTGTCTGGCTTGAGCCAGCAAACTGAGGAGATTCCAGACCCCATGGGCACAGGCTATGCCACGGGAGGAGCGGAGCCCCTGCAGGCTACATTACAAATGCTGCCCAGGCCCCTCTGGCTAGAGACACCCCCTTCTTAGCTGCAGCTGCTGACAGCAGCTTTACCCAACTCAAGGCCTCTTGGTGGCATTTTGGTGTCCATATGCCACACTGCACAAAACCGTCCACTTACGTGCCAGCTGGGTGAAAAAGTACCCAGAATAGGCCACGGAGAAAGCCGTGCAAACTGCAGCACACACTCTCTCCATGGCCTGAGCAGCGCTGCCCAAGTCTGCACCAGACAACGCCTGCGGGGAAAAACCAAAAATCCTGCGAGTCCTGCTGGCAGAGACCTCGGCGATCAGCAGGTTCCGCCTGCAGTCAGCGTGCCACAGAGCTGCTCTGCTCACTGAGCCCTGCCGGGCCTGGGCACAGCAACTTTGCCTTGGCAACGCTGGGATGCGGCCCCTGACATCACAATAGCAGCCACCCTGGGCTGGTTTGTGAACTCACAGAGTGCAGAGAACCAGATCTTCCCTACAGCTCAGGCCAAAAAATGTCTGCAAAGCTCTCCTCTGCTACAAAGCAACACAAAAAGCCCTCCTAGTCCATAAGCTACTGCTCAAGGCATCTAAGAGTAACTCCAAGAACACACTAATCCCCTACAGCCCACCCGGAGAAATTGAGCACTGAGAAGGGATCAGGATGTGAGGAACCACATCAGTGCTCTTTGGCCACTAATGCTTCTGAGCAAAAACCAGAAGGCTTCTTCCAGCTGGACCTTGCTCAGTTCAGGAAAGCAGCAAACAAGGAGAAGCACTACTTTAATTGCATTTAGAGGTTTCTCCTAGCTACAGAAACCAGGTCATGGATCTTTCAGCACTGTTTATTCATTTTACATCACAGCCATGGGTGTGATTTCAGCAGGGAAATGCCATGACCAGAAATGCAAGGGGGATCCTTCTTTCTGGCTCCCTCTAGCAGAGAGGCCTTGGGACCAAAGCACCACCACCATTTCCCTCTCAGTTCTGTCCTTCCACAATAGATTTTAGGCCACGGGGTTGAGATGAGTGGCACAGAAGTGACAGCTCTGACACACAACTGAAACCATCAGGGCCAGGGTGGCACATGGGACTGTTTTTCTGCTCCAGCGGAACAGTGCAGCCCACTGGTGACACTGATACCAAGTGAGTTCAGCCAAGCCAAAAGGGAGTCCAGCCAAGCCCAGTGGAGCCCAGCAGGGTGGTAGGAAGAGGCAGTGGAGTGGCAGATCCGATTCCCATGCAGACGCCCAGCGTGGCGGACTGATGGTAGCGGCAGTGCCAAACAGAGCTCTGCAGGGAGAGACACCCATCACCATCGCCTCTGCACTACCAGTGCTGCAGAGAGGGAGCGGGAAACTGCCACTGCAGGCCCACAGCTGCTCCAGGCAGCACCAGCAGTGCCCATCAACCACCAGAATCATTCTGTAAGCCCTCACCATCTTCTCCTTGTTCTGGGGGCCCTGATTTATTAAAAAAATATGGATATTGATCTAGTATCGATATCCAACTGTGACAGACAAAAACTCTCTAACAATTTAAAGTTAGAAAGTGTATGTTTATTCGACGCCGGGCAGCGTGCAGGATAGCTCCCAAATACACACCACACCTTCCAGGTGATTACAGAGTCTTTTTATCCATACAAGTATTGAATATACAAAATACAAATGCATATTCATAATTTTGGTACATCCCATTCCCCGCTTCGTATGCTAATCACTCCAAAAGCTATTAAGCATGCGTAGTTTGTCCCTTGAAATGGGTCGGTGGTCCCTTTTATGGGGAGGGGTCCCAAAATGAGGAAGTAAATGAAGTCTTCCTCGTTCTGATCTTTCTACCTTTTCAGCGCAGGTATGACAAATGAACTCTTGGTAGAACTCCCATTCCTTGTCTTCAATTGGTTTCAGAACAGAGGGGGCCCACAATTGTCTTATGTTCTTAAAAGCTATTTATCAGTTTCTATATTCTTCATTATAAACCCAGCTAACCAAACATTGTGCTGACAAGCAATTAATTATTAGTTAACTACTAACTCCTAACTTCATCAAGGCCTACTCATTTATTAGTCTTATTTTAATTAACTCTAGTAAGGCTTATTTCTAACTAAAATCTTAGCTCTTCAAAATCTCTAAATGCCTTAAAGTTTACGTTTCATTCCCCACTTCTTCTTTGGAATGAGTAAATTCCTTTACTCAATATATAGACTTTTCTTCATCTGCCCAAGACATGTGTCCAGTTTGTTTCAAAACTAAGCCATATGCTTTTGATAGTGAAGTTAGGGCTGTCATTCGTCGTATCATTTTCCAATTCCAAACAAGTATTACAACAGATAAAATCAAGCTTATACTAACTAAAATAAGCAACACAATAATAGGATGAATTAAAGTATTAAGTATGCCAGTTGCTGTTGGTGACCATCCAAAAAGCACATCCCACCAATGATGAGACAAGTGTTCTTCAAATCGTTTAAAAACTCCTTTGATGGTTTCTGTGTCATGGTGTATAGTAATTAAAGTCTTTTTCCCTACGTCTCTAATCTCTTTTAAAATTTCTCTCAGTTCTTGATGTTCTAACAATTGAGCAACTAAAGTCAAATTCATTCCTATGGGCACGGGCACTATCTCTTGTACAGTAATTAAATTGGCTTTTATATACTGGTGTGATACTACAGGTGCCTGATATGAGAAGTCACATCCCTCAATTTTAACAAAGTTACAGACACATAAATTGAACTGAGTCTCATTCATGCTTAGATTGTCTATCATTATAGTGGGGCATGCTGTTCTGAGACAGACACAACCTTGTCCTACATATACAAGCAAAGTTGTTTGGTTACCTGAATGCGTTTCAAAGTGGCAAATGCTTTGGTCTGTATCTAAACATGTATCTTTATTACTTTCTAATGTCCCCTCACATATGTACCCAAGTTGTCTCCTCATAGAACAGGGCTCTAGGTTGATGGTTTGCCACTTTCCTCTGATTTCTCGCGCCCATGTTTTATGTTCAGAAGGATATAACACAGTCCCCTAATGGTTTAATCCTAGGGGCACTATAGGATGAATTAAGCTCACTGATGCATTATGTATTGTTAAGACAAAGGCTGTTACTTTACTTGTCATAGGGTTATAAGTGAAATTGACCAAAGTCCACCAAGCTTGTAGTTCCCTTTCTATATCAGATGCACTATCCCAAACAATTTTACGGAGTTCAGCAGGGAATATTCCCTCCCCGCCTTCTCTGATCACTGCAGCAGCTACTGAGCTGCTGACTGCATCCATAGTTGTGCTTGGGTACACCCAAGAGCTAGTGAAACATTTTCGCTGGCTGTGCCTAATGCATTAATTATTAATTTATGGTCTCGCTCTTCAGTATTCTCCCATTCTGGTAATACTTTGGATAACTTCCAATGGTTGTCACCCAGTGCTAGTAGGGAAGATTGCAAAAGTTGCTGTAATTTAACTAAGTCGTTCCCTACTGTTGTTAGTTTATTCATCAGTACTTCTGAATCTATGGTATTTAGCACTCCTAGTCCAGTCCCTAGCAGCCCAGTGAGATCTCTTTTACTCTTAAAGTTGGAGGGCATTTGTTTTTGAAGCCAAGTGGCCCAATCCATGAAAGGATTTCTGAGAAATGGGGCGCACTCTGGCCGGACATCTGAAGCATTTACCTGTATTCCCATTTCTACTCGCTTCAGAGACCATTCCGGATTGACCAGCAGTCTTTGGATTCCCGTTTTCTTAATAGCATACGGCCCAATTTTAGTAATCGTAGGAGCTATAGGCTGCTCCTCTACTTCCGGGATAAGTGGTTGTGGGGTAGTAATAGCTTTCTTTTGTATTGGAGGGGTAGTTCTAGTTCTGTTCTTATGATATTCAACACACACTTGAGTGATATTAAAATCAAGATCATGCCCTCTTATTGCACATCGCTCTAGTTTTAGTCTAAATTCAGGACATCTACTCAAACATTTGTCACAGCATTCAGGGCTAATCCGAATGAGTTTCATGGGTGGTTGGTAAGCCTCATGGAACCCATCTTGCACAAATGCATAGTTACATCCCCAAACATTTCTCCCTTCCCACAAACGTGCATTTGTAACCTTTAAAATCTCATTCAGGGCCCTACGAGAGTGGGGATCATAGGCCCTTCCTTGACACTGATATATTCCAGTTACGTTGTACTTGTGTGGTATTGTATTGGCTCCTGTTACAACTGTGGCAATAGTGATAATAGTTACGACCTTCTCCATCATGTCCATAATTTCTATAGGTCCATTTATTCGCTGTTGCAGGTGAGCTTCAACTTCAGCTCGTTGTCACCTGGTGTCACTTTCCAGACTCCCTCAGGAACTTTCTTCACTCGGGAGTGATGGATCCAGGCTTTCTGTTCTTTGATCTTGATTGCAGTAAAGATAGTGAGGAGCACTAGGTAGGGTCCTTCCCACTGTGGTTCCAGGCTTTTTTCTGCAAAAGACTTAACATATACATAATCCCCAGGTTGTACATCATGTACTGGCCCATCTAATTCTCTGGTCTGAGCTCCAGCCACATATTTTTCAATTTCCCTTAATTGTTTGTTCAGGGCTACTATATATTTATATAGGCTTTCTTCCCCTACCTGTGTTGGTGTGATTCCTTCTTGAACTGTATATGGTCTCCCATATAATATTTCAAAGGGGCTCAATTTTTCTTTTGTTCTTGGTTTTGTCCGGATTCGCAATAATGCTAATGGGAGAGCTTGGGGCCAAGGTAGGTTTGCTTCTTGTCCCAACCTTACAATCTGTTGTTTAATCAAATGATTCATCTTCTCCACTTGGCCACTCGATTGAGGATGATATGGGGTATGTAACTCCCAATCTATCCCCAGGTGATGGCTAATTTGTTGCACAATTTTGGAGATAAAATGCGGCCCTCTATCTGAGGATATAGTGGCTGGAACTCCAAACCTCGGTATTATTTCTTGCAACAGTGCTTTGGTTACCTCTCGTGCTTTAGCAGTCCTAGTAGAAAAGGCTTCTGGCCAACCCGAAAAGGTATCAGTCAATACTAGGAGATAACGATATCCCCCCTTCCTAGGTAATTCTGTAAATCGATTTGCCACTGTTGCCTAGGTCTACAACCTTTCCCAATTTGTCTAACTTTAGGCCTTGGGGTGTTTTTAGGATTAGTTCGGAGGCAAAGGCTACACTGATGAGTTACTTGTATTATTGTGCCCTGTAATTTCCTAGCTATAATTTTTCCTTTCAGATGGTTATACAGGGCATCTATTCCCTAGTGTGTTTTTTCATGCTCTTTTTGCACTAATGACCACAACAAATAGGAGGGCACCACAAGTCTCCCTTCCTCTGTTATAGCCCATCCTTCTTGATTAAAATTTGCTTTTTCTGCCTTAATAAGTTTCTTATCCTTTTTATTGTACACAAGCTTACCTTCAATAGAAATCTTTCCATCTGGGATTAATGTTGCTTCCACTGTCTCCTCAAATACCTCACCTTTGGCTGCGTCTTTTGCCTCTCTGTCCGCCAGCATATTCCCTTCTTCCAATTCAGAGCTCACTTTTTGGTGTGCCTCAATGTGCATGATGGCTACCTTCTCAGGTAGCTGCACTGCATCTAGTAGTCTCAGTATTTCTTGTGAATGTTTAATATTCTTCCCTTGCGAATTCAACAGTCCTCTCTCTTTCCAAATGGCTCCATGTGCATGAACTACCCCAAATGCATACCTTGAGTCTGTATAAATGTTAATCTCTCTTCCTTTTGCTAACTCTAAGGCTCGAGTTAAGGCGATTATTTCGGCCTTCTGTGCAGAGGTGTTTGCTGATAACGGTCCAGACTCTATTACCTCTCTGCTTGTGGTAACCGCATACCCAGCATGCCTTTTTCCACTGATGACATAGCTGCTTCCATCAGTAAACCAAGTCTCAGCACCTTCGAGTGGGATGTCCTTCAGATCCGGACGGCTGGAGTAGGTGGCTTCAATGGTCTCCAGACAGTCATGGATCACTGGTTCTCCCATACTCCCGCTGAGAAAGGAAGCTGGATTCACAATGTTAGTTACCACAATTTCAACATCATCCTGTTCCACTAGTACAGCTTGGTACTTTAGAAACCTCTGTGGAGAGAGCCAATGTCCCCCTTTTGCCTCAAGGACTGCAGACACTGTGTGAGATACTAGCACAGTCATCTTCTGGCCCAGGGTGAATTTGCATGCTTCTTGGATGTTCACTGCCACTGCTGCAACGGCTCTGAGACACCCTGGCCATCCTTTAGCTGCCGTATCCAGCTGTTTGGAGAGATAAGCCACTGCTCTCCGGTACGGGCCTAAGTTCTGTGCTAGTATTCCCAAGGCGATCCCTTGTTTTTCATGGGAAAATAGGAAAAATGGTTTACTTACGTCTGGAAGTCCTAAGGCTAGAGCTGACATGAGGGCCTTCTTTAGTTGGTCAAAGGCTTGGGTTGCTTCCTTTGTCCACTAGAGATCTCTGCTCTCTTCTGTGATCAGGGCATACAGAGGTTTAACAAGTAACCCATAGTTATAAATCCATAGTCTGCACCACCCTGTCATGCCTAAAAAGGTTCTTAGTTCTTTCACTGTCTGAGGTCTCGGGGTCTGACATATTGCTTCTTTGCGATCTTGGCCCAAGGTCCTTTGTCCAGCACTCACTTCATAACCCAGGTAAATGACTGTTTGCCTCACCATCTGGGCTTTCTTCTGGGATACTCGATACCCCTGCAGGCCCAAAAAGTTTAGGAGGCTTACCGTCCAATCCACACATGTTTCCTGGGTCTGGGTGGCTATCAGGAGATCATCCACATACTGAAGCAACTGTCCTTCTCCTAGTGGAGGTTCCCAAGATTCTAAATCCTTGGCAAGCTGTTCCCCAAATATAGTAGGAGAGTTCTTGTATCCCTGTGGTAATACACACCATGTGAGCTGGTTCCTCCGTCCAGTTTTGGGGTTCTCCCATTCAAATGCGAAAATTTTCTGGCTGGCTTCGTGGAGAGGGAGGCAAAAGAAAGCATCCTTTAAATCTAAAACGGTAAACCATGTTAGTTCAGGTGTTAAACGAGTTAACAAGGTACAAGGGTTAGCAACTACTGGGTACAAGTCTTCAGTTACCCTGTTAACAGCCCTTAAATCTTGTACTAACCTGTATGACCCATCAGGCTTCTTTACTGGCAAAATGGGGGTATTAAAATCAGATTGACACTCTTTTAACAGTCCTATTTGCAAAAAATGTTCTATAATTGGGCTAATCCCTTCCCTATCTTCTTTCTTCAGGGGGTATTGTTTAACCCTTACTGCCCGTTCCCCCTCCTTAAGCTTGATTTGTATAGGTACTGCATTCTTTGCTCTCCCTGGTATATTAGAAGCCCATACCCCAGGGAATACTTGATCCATTATTTTCTTGAAGTTTTTCTCTTCTTCACTTACAGTTTTAAGTTCTTTGGTTATTAACATTAGGCTCAACAACTCCACGTATTGTTGGTCCTTTACCTCCAAGCTAATGTCTCCATTTTTAAATATTATTTTTGCATCCAGCTGCTCTAGCAGATCCCTGCCCAAAAGTGCAGATGGAGCATTAGGCATATATAAAAACCGGTGAATTCCCCATTGTTTTCCCAATTTATATTTTAACAGTTTGCAAAAATATGCTCTTTCAGATTGGCCAGTAGCCCCTTTTACCATAACATAATCATTTGTTAAAGGTATTAGGGCCTTATTTAACACTGAAAATGTTGCCCCTGTGTCTACTAAAAATTCCACTTCCTTTTCTTTATTCCCTAGTTTAACTATAACCAGAGGGTCCCCTAGGGTAGGGCCCTCCGGTCCTCCTCAGTCCTCCTTCGCATGAGCAACCACTCTTTCTCCCCCCCGATCGCTTTTTCTCTGTTCGTCACCTCTTCTTCGTTCTGGGCACTGGTTCTTCCAGTGTCCAAATTTCCTGCAAAATGCACATTGATCTTTTCCCAGTCGGGGTGGTCCTTGTCTTGGCGGGTCTTGCTCACATCTTTCCTTTCCTTCCCCCCTTGCTACTGCTACTAATTTCTTCATCCCTTGTTTATATCCTTCCTCCCGGTTACTAAAGACTCTCCATGCTTCATCTAATAGAGTCTCCAAGTCTCGGCTATTTGGGCCCCGGATCTTCTGAAGTTTCCGCCTGATATCTCCTGTGGATTGTCCTAAAACCAAATTTATTAGTTGTTGTATTCCTTCCTCTGATCCAGGGTCCAGAGTGGTGTATCGCCGCATCGCGTCTCGTAGGTGATCTAAAAAATCAGAGGGTGTTTCAGAGGGACCTAGTTTAACAGCATACAAAGCTGACCAGTTTATGGTCTTAGGAATTGCTCGTTCTAGTCCTTTCACTATAAAGTCTTGATATCTCTTAAGCTGTGCTAATTCATCAGGTTCATTGGGATCCCACATCGGGTCCTGAAGAGGAAATACATCTTTAATATCCTCTTGTGTTGATACACAAGCATCCTCAGCTAAGTCCTTGGATACCTTTAAAACTAACTGCTTCTCTGTTTCTGTTAAAGCATCAAGTAGTAACTGCATGTCTGTCCAATCAGGTAAATGTTGCTTAACCATAAACTTCAACCTTTTGGCAACGCCTATCGGGTCATTTCGATAACCTTTAGCAGTCTTTTCCCAAGCCTCTAAATCCATTGAGAAAAAGGGGACCTTAATTATCCTTGGCTCCCCATCAGAGGCTATAGCTTGCCTTAAGGGTGCTTGTATGACTCCTTTAGTTTGCTTTCTAGTTGTTTGTGGGGGTGGGTTCATTCTGGTTTGCCTTCTGGTCCTTGACGCTATTGGACCTTGTGGGGAAGGCCTGGGACTTGGTTCAGATTCATCCCATTCACTATCACTACTGGGCAATGGTGGATAAAACTTTGAGGGTTCCCCTGATCTAGGAGTTGGTGGGGAAACTCTTGCTTTAATTACTGTTTTTTTCAGGGTAGACGAACCAGAGGATAGGTTAGGGGAGGCTGAAGTTGGTGAGGGTTCTAATTTCACTCGTTCCCTCACCCCCTCCTCTACTCCCCTCCCTTCCTGGTTTCTAGGTGGTGGTAAAAGTGCCTCCGCTGTCCCTTGTTCTAAGATCTCTGTTGCATACACTTTACTTGGGTGCAAGCATCTTTGATTTATTGAACATATGCTGCAACACCGTTTGAGCTTTTCCTTGTTAGCCTTATTATCCTTTTCAAGAGCCAGTACCAGTGGATCAGACGGTGGCCTAATCCCACAATCCCTTTGCCACTCAGGGTGATTTAGAAGACTGAAAAACATATCAGCATAAGTTACTTCTTGCCACTTTTGTTCACGCCTAAGGAAAAGCATTAACTGTAATAAAGTCTCATAGTCTAAAGTACCATTTGCTGGCCATTTCAACCCTCCATCAAGTCTATAGAGTGGCCACCACTGTGTAGAAAATTTAACAAGTTCCCTTTTAGTTTCACTACCAGCATAGCCCACCAGCGCTTTCCAGTGTGTTAAGATACACCCTAAAGGGGTTCCCTTAGGAATCTCTTTGCTCTCATTTGCGCCCATGTTCAGGGTTTTTCTTTTCAAAACGTCTTTTGATCTTATCCCAGTTCTTAACCTTTACCTGGTATTCTTCTGGTACAAAAATATGCTGGCCACACTCAACTCTAAGTATTTCCACTGGTTTCTTCAAAGTTCCTGAAACTCCGTTTTCTAACAATTCTAATATTTTACTGCTACCAGGAACCTCTTGACCAGTCACCAACAAAACTTGTATAACTTTCTGGGTAGCCTCTTGTTCTTTTGAATGACAAAAAGCACAAATTCCAGTCTTAGGTATTAGCCACCTGTACCCTTTTCGGACCCACAAATCCTGACAGACTACACAGCGAAATACAATCCACGGATTAAAATAACAATCTTTATTTGGGCAGGGGAATACTTCTGAACCAGGCTTTCTGTTCCTGTTTCTCCCGGTCCTGGTCATATAGCTATGCTAGCAAACAAAAGGGATAAAACAATTTGTTAGTTAATTTTCACCTTTTCTCCCTTCAAAACAAGGTTCAGAGCAGCAGCTGTTGAGGAAGACTTGTTATACAAAAGAAAAGGGAAAAAGAAAAAAACAAAGAAAAAAAACGACAAAAAATTGCAAGTTATTAATCACTCATTAAATCAAATCCTCTGTTATGTTTTGCTCTGGGTATATTACTGTTAAAATTTGTTTAAAAACTGTAAACAAACTTTCATACACTGTAGCAAGTTTGCAGCTAAAAGCCAAGCGTATCTCCTGTCGCACTGTAAACAAAGGACAAATGGAAATTTTACAAACTATCAGTCCAGTTTCGACCGAAATTTCGCAACTCCACACTGCACTGAGAGCTGTGTGAACCGCTACTATAGCCTGTTCTAAAAATTTTTGGATTGCTGACCAGATTTCTCTCACCCTTTGATTGAAAATGTTACAAAATGCAAAGTTCGGCTGCGTATTCGCAGCTGCAAAACCAGGTTTCTCTTTTTCCAAAAGTACCTAAATTCTAATAGTTTAGGCTCACAAAAAAACACCCTGGAGTTTTTCACAACCCCGAACACATTCAACAAATGTTCTAAAAAGGTCTTGCTAAAATCACACAACCTTCAGTCAAAACACAACACAAATCTTTCAACAATGAGTGGAGGGGAGGGAAAGATAAACTACTAGCAAACACTCACTCGCTAAACTTGGGGGTTTTTAGGCAGTTGAAAAATGTATCCTGAGGTCACAGAGCCTGAATTTTCCTCTAGTTATCTGGGAGACAAATGACCTCTTAATCACCAGGACTATCTTAAAAGTAGTTTAGGTTTCTCACTTCACCCTCTAGCTATAAAACAAAAATTCAACTTACAAAGCTTTTCATCCAACAACATATCAAATAAAATTTTCACAGTCAAAAGCACACGCTGCCCAAATTCACACAAATACACACAATCTAAGCACCATGCAAATACTTTAAATCAGTCTGCACTCCCAAAGGTCAGTATTTCTTTGCAAAGCAAATAACAATTTCACAAACTTCTTACAACTTCAAGTTCACAAAGCTCCTAAAAACATTTACAAAAATTAATAACACACTCCAAATCACACAAATTATAATGCTCACAGCACTAACTCTTACAAACCACAACAATTACAATGCTCAAATAGTTTTCCACAGCCTAAACACAAAAAATCACAAACTCACTAAACAAACACGGATCCGGTTACAACACACACATACAGCGCTTGGGGCCACAACCCAAATTGTCACAACAGGACGCTTCGCGTCCCAAGGTTCAGACTAACCACCCAAATTATGGATTACTAAGGTGCACCTTCCAAATTACAAACTGAGATCAGAGCCACTCCTGCTCCAATCCAAATCCACAACACCACAGCCGCTGCCTCCTCTACAAGGCACAGACTGCTAAACCTCTGGTACTTCTGCCTCCTCTACGAGGCACAGACTACCAACCTTGCTGCTGCCTCCTCTACGAGACACAGACTACCAACCTTCTGGTGCTGCTGCCTCCTCTACGAGGCACAGACTACCAACCTTGGATACGAGACGTCTCTCGTGTCTTTTTAACTGCCTATATAATAAGGTACCTTCCCTCAAATATAAATATACCTCTTGTCCGTAGTCCAGCAGGTTCTGGTCTTTCCCCGAGTAGTCAGCGAGATCGCAGGATCCCTCTTCCCAGAAATTTCTGGGTGGGCGCCCAGAGGGGTCCTGGACCCCACCGGCCCCACAGCCAGAGAGAGCAGTCCTCCTGCCTGGCTCGCCAAAATGATTTATTAAAAAATATGGATATTGATCTAGTATCGATATCCAACTGTGACGGACAAAAACTCTCTAACAGTTTAAAGTTAGAAAATGTATGTTTATTCGACGCCGGGCAGCGTGCGGGATAGCTCCCAAATACACACCACACCTTCCAGGTGATTACAGAGTCTTTTTATCCATACAAGTATTGAATATACAAAATACAAATGCATATTCATAATTTTGGTACATCCCATTCCCCGCTTCGTATGCTAATCACTCCAAAAGCTATTAAGCATGTGTAGTTTGTCCCTTGAAATGGGTCGGTGGTCCCTTTTATGGGGAGGGGTCCCAAAATGAGGAAGTAAATGAAGTCTTCCTCGTTCTGACCTTTCTACCTTTTCAATGCAAGTATGACAAATGAACTCTTGGTAGAACTCCCATTCCTTGTCTTCAATTGGTTTCAGAACAGAGGAGGCCAAAAATTGTCTTATGTTCTTAAAAGCTATTTATCAGTTTCTATATTCTTCATTATAAACCCAGCTAACCAAACATTGTGCTGACAAGCAATTAATTATTAGTTAACTACTAACTCCTAACTTCATCAAGGCCTACTCATTTATTATTCTTATTTTAATTAACTCTAGTAAGGCTTATTTCTAACTAAAATCTTAGCTCTTCAAAATCTCTAAATGCCTTAAAGTTTACGTTTCAGCCCCATGTGACACTTCACCTTTGTCGGTGACGTCATTACCTCTTTTGTACAATTTTATTTTTATTGTTGTATAGTGCTGCTTTTTTTTTTTTTTTCCTTGCTACATTGCAACATTTCTAACATTTCTGGCCTCTCATAGATTGGTTTTTCCGTTGTCCCCCTCCATTGTCGTGGAGAAGGGGAGAGAGGAGAGGCGTTACAAGGACTATCTCAGGCTGAGGACATAGAAAGAAGGGAAGGTCTGAGAAAGAAAAAGAAACCCTCATGGTGCCTCTTTTGGAAGCAATAAAAGTGCAGGTTTCTTAATATTCAGCCACAAGTCTTTGGAGTCTTGAGAGCCAAGAAGCACAAGAGCCCAGAAACCTTGTTGTGAGAGGCTAGAGATTGCTGGCTCCAAACATTTCAGGTGCTTATGTGGGGAAAGGGGCAGATCAAGCCTCGCTCTGGAGAGGTGATGCTCTGCTCTGCACACCCCACACTCCCAGGCCTGTATCCCAGCCCAGCAGTGGCCGCTGATCCCTGGCACAGCGGAGGCAATGCTCCACCCCTGTGCCTGGAACCCCTAACCCAGCTCCTAAATGGCCCTGTGAGTGGAAGCCCCATGTGGGGGAAGGCCCCAGGAAAGCCAAAGGGATTTTAACTCAGGCTATGTGGCAACCACATGTCTTTGCCCTACCTCCTCTTGGAATTCTATTAGCTGAACACCATTGGAACCAGGAATGGCAGATGTGTTGGTTCTTTTCTATTGATTTTCTCTCATTCTCTCTTCCTCTTTGTTCTTCCAAATTCATTCTAGCAGATTTTTCAGTAACTTAAAATCTAACAGGCTTGGAATTTGTTAAGTTGAATACACTAAGTTAGTGCTTGATGGAAAGCTTTATGTTGATTGAATCCTGCTCTAAATGTTTTGCCAAAGTTCTCTGATTTTCAAAAGTTGCCAGGGAAGATTTTTGTGTTGTTCCGAACTCTTGAGAACATCTTGTCCGTAATTCTCCTGCTTTGCTACATCAGAGTTTGTGAACAAGTTGAAGTCCTTTTAAAGTGTCTCACTGAGCAACGTTTTAGGGGCCTTACATTTGAACTGGCGCAATCAGCAGGGTATTCTTGAGGTGACATGGGCATTTGATCCAGCAGTAACTGCTCATGACATAATAAAGGAGAAACAAATTTTCAGTCAAGGCTGCTATCTTCTGGCAGAAAAGTAATAGACTCTCATGCAGAAAATGATGTGAACTGCTCTCTACTGACAGACCTGCTAAAAGCTTCTATAGAAAGCTTGTCCAGCCCTGAAGAGGGACGGATACTGCTGAGAAAAACTAGCACTATCCACAGTTACTGGTGGAGAAAACATGAATTTTGGTAGAAGAAACTTTGAAAATCCCAGTACAGGACCATGCCCGGTGTCCATATGCAAGGAGGTTTGACTCAGAGAGCTCTGTGTTGCGAAGCAGCTAGAAAAGGAGCTGAATCAGTTGCCAATTGCCTTGGAGCCTGAAATAATAGCCAGCCTCAGGGCAGAGCAGGAATGGAATGCTGGGATGAAGCCAGCCCCAGAACCTGAGAAGCCAGTTAAACACGCTGGTCCAAAGCCAAAGAGCTGCAGAGCTGCAGCTGAGCAGTGCTGGGGAAGGCCTGGAACCAGCGTGTTCTAGAAAGTTCCAGAAACCATCTGGCCCATCAACGGCTGTTGATCTGCATGGCCACTCCCAGTCAGTCCCAGAGTCCTTTACTCTCTATGATAAACACACCAGAAGTTCTCTGGGTGTCATCCATTGTGGCTTTTCTTCTCCCGAGGTTTCCTGTTGCTCACTGATTGTCTGATGTGTGGCCACTTCATGGCCCATCCCCTCCAGGACAAGCTCCCACAACTCCCCCTTTTTGGTTTTATTGAAAATGAAAGATGTAACAATCATAGTCAAAATAATAACCTTGTCTTAACTAAAAACAACACAATACTTAATAGACTTTAACTAAACTTGAGAACTAAAACAGGCGGGTTCATATTGCAGAGAATAACTAAACAAGAAGTAAATGCAATTTTCATTTCCCCTCACTTCTAAGGGCCCGAGTCTCAAGCATCTCTCTGCCAATTCATTCCCCCTCACTTACACATAAATCAAAAGAGAAGAGAAAATCAAAAGGACTGGCGATGGCACCTTCCCCTGGTGCCCTTCCCCAAACACACAAGCCAAAAGAAAAGGCTTTAGGGGGGACCAGCCTGTGAGGACCTTATGGTGTGACCGGGCACGGGTCTCCTGTGGGGCACCAGAGTCGCTCCTCCGGCTGTCCGGAGGGTGACGACTCTCCTGCCTAAATAATTAAAAGAACAGGGGTGACTGGCTTCTGAGGGTCGCCTGTGTCGGGAATCTCTGAAACATGAATTATAACAAAAATCGGGGACTGCTAATACAACAGGGAAGCGGGAGCAGGGTTGAGGTCTGTCGCAAGGTGGGTTAGGGTAGAATTCGGGGAGGCATGGCCAGTGCCATCCTGGCATGGGCACGGAAAAGGAGGGCAGATGGCAGATGGCTGGTGGCTGGCCTGTGCTCTTGAGCAGGTTCCATCTCCAGTCCTGTCTTTCTCAGGGATAGTGCGTTCAGGGACGCACGGCCGTGAAAACGAAAACTGAGAAATAAAGTCTGCAAAATATTGTGCAACTAAAATTTAAACTTAAATGACCATCAAATATACCACCAATTGCCACCAAACATCGCACAGTAAATGATTTTCAATAATCACTATATGATCACTAATAATGTAACAATGTACATTGAAATGAAAAACCGGAGTCCGTGGGAAAGGTTAAAGGTTAAAGTCGAGGGGACATTCTTCCAGGGCATAGCCCCAAGAAATCCTCCAGCAGGCCCACAGGCCTCCACAGTGGCTCACTCAGATTCAAACTGCACAAGTCTTCACTCCCACATGTTGGCCTTAGTTCCTGTGGCAGAACTTGCCTTCCCACTGGACACTCACCTGTGCCCGAGCCTGTGGAGAAGCCCAGCTCCCTCCCCGTCTGCCCACAGCAGCACAGACACTCCCAACCTTTCCCAAGAGCTGCAACACAACCACAGCGACAGCAGCATGCCCTGCACTGACACCACTGCTCTGCTCCATTTTGCCCCACTCTGCTCCTCTAGTCACTGCTGCCAGCCTGTCTCTCCACTAGAGGTTGTGGCCTGGAGGCACCAAGGTCAGAAGCCCTTTGCCCACTTCCAGACCATGCCACAAACCCCATATATGGCTTTTCCCACATTTAAGAAACACTTGACCATTCAGAAGCAAATTTAGAGCTAATTCACAGTGTGAGAACAAAGGGAGGCTTCCATCAAAGTAAAGGTTTTATGTATTATCGTATTTATTTACACTATCAATCTAAAAAAACTAGAAACTACGAGCTATCAGACTAGAAACTAGAAACTACAAAAAACACCAATGGCCTCCTGCAGGGCTAGTATCTCCTGTCGGCCATAAACTGCTGCGTTGCCATGATCAGAGGCGTCAGGCTGGAGGTCGGCTTGGCTGAGGTTACAAAAGGATGCTGCCCAAAGAGAAAAAGAAGAAATTAATATCTACTGACCTCACAGGCTGAAACTGGCTTTCTCTGGCAAGCAGAAAAATACACAAAGGAGGGCATTCTGTGCACCTCTGTCTCCACATCCAGGACCATGCTACATGAGCCAAACATGGCTCCCAATCCCACAAATCCATTAACCCAGATGGCTTCAGCTGAAGGAGATTTGGTCTAGGCGACCTGGAAAGGCTCCTTCCAACCCATGCCAGGCCAGGATTCTCCTCTGTTTTCCTTTGAAAAGCTCCCAGACTGGAGATTCTCAGGAGCAGGGCCCATCTGCCGCCTTGGACTTGAGCAGACGAGGAGCCCCTGGCAGCGGGCGGCCGGCGCACCCGGCAGCCGCTTTGCCTTTTACCTGCAGAAGTTCCTGGGCAGACCAGCGCCTGTCCTCGTCCGTCTCCAGGCAGCAGCACAGAAAGTCTCGCAGCCAAGCCAACTGTTGCCTGGGCTTCTGCAGCTTCGGGGTGCCCCCGCTGCTTATCAGCTGCTGAACCTGGAGAAGAAGGAAATGCCACGCTCCACCTGTCTCCTCCACACCCCAAACTGCTCACACAGACCCCACTGGACAAGCTCCACTCCCCAGTGGCTCTTTACTCCCTGCCCGAGGGAGGGAGATACCTTTCCTACCCCTACTAAAAGAAGCCAAAGCCAGAGGCAGCCGGAGCCAGTCCAACATGCAAAGGCTCTTGCCTTGACCCCTGATTTCATTGGCTGATGGAATTAGGAGCAACTCCATCAGCAGCAGCACACTTTGCTTCTCTCAGCACTGACACCAGCTCTACAGGCGAGGTGGAAGACAGACTTTAATCTAACTTTACTATTTCCAAGGATTCCACCCATAAAATGCAGCTCACTGCTCCCTTAGGTAAAGCTGCTCACTGCTCTCTTAGGCAAAGCTTCCATCAAGGAAAAGGCATAGTGATTTTCTTGTGCTATTCATGATGAAATGCCAAGGGGATAATCTGGGCAAGAAGCATAAGAGACTATGCAGCCTGGCACCTATCATTGTCAGGTGTTAGCAAGCTTCCCAGGCAGCAGAATGGGAGTAGATTTAGTCAGAGTGACAGGAGCATCTGAGGGGAGTTGCAGCGTACCGTGCGGGAGGTGTTCATCAGGTAAGGAGGTGCTCCTTCCACCATCTCGATCCCCACAATTCCAAAGGACCAGATGTCCACTTTGGGGCCATAGGGCTTCTTTGTGAAAATTTCTGGGGCCATCCAGTGAGTAGTCCCAACAAGTGATCTTCGTTTGCTCTGCTCAGCGGTGAGCTGAGCAGCAAGGCCAAAATCAGCTGAGGAGAAAAAACACTCACATCAAGCCAGCTTGAAAAAGGAGAGCAAAGAAAAGAATTCCCCACTGAAACAATGTCTAAGAAGGCAGTGTGGAATCCAGCTGTATCAGGGGCATGCTGCCATTCCTCGGGCCTGCAGCTGAGGAAATACGCAATTGGCCACTTTGCAAAAGCCCCCGACTTCAGGCAGTGGCTTTTAGTCCCCCGAAGCTATTAGACTGCTGCTGCCTTGCTGGGGAAGGGACACACACAAGCCAAAGGCACTGCTGACCCCTTCTGCCCAGCTACAGCTCCCTGCACCTTGTGGCTGTGCTCTGCGCTCGCAGCAGGGCAGCCTGCACTGCCACAGGCACCAGGGAAGCGGCAGCACCCAAAGGCAGCCCCACACCGCAGCCCGCCACGGCTGAGCCTGGCCAGCAACACCCACCCAACTTGACAGAGCCGTCCAAGCCCAGGAGAATGTTGTGGCTTTTGATGTCTCGGTGGATCACTTGCTTGGAGTGAAGGAAATCCAGGCCTTGCAGGCACTGAGAGAGGAAAAAGAAACACGAGCCTGAGTGGATTGCGTCCCACAAGCAGGGCAGTGGCACACCTGCAAGACTGACTTCCTGGGGGTTGGTGAGCCACGGCAGGCCAGGCTGCTGGCAAAGGCAGCAGAGCTGGCTGCTCCAACACGAGGACAGCAGAGCTTTTCTAAGGGCGTGGCTGTTTGCTTTTGAAAGGGAAAGGGCAATTGTTGCTCTGGCCAGTGCCCTGCAAACACAGACTCAAGGTGCACTGCTGCAGCGCCTGTACTCTCTGCAGCCAGACAACAGTGTCTGCTTTTGCAAGCACCACTTGGGGTGCAAGGCTCTCCTTTGAGGCTGAGCTCTGTGAGAGTCCTGTGAGGATCTCTTTGTCTTTGCCACTTGCTCAACATGGTGCCACCAGCCACTTTGCTCTTGTGGGGAAGGAATGCAGCACACACAGGCTCCCGGCAAGGCTTTAGAGAGGCAAACACAAACACACTAGAAGAAGGGCAGGCACATTGGCAGGCACTTCATCTGCTCTTGCTACTGCCAGGCATAAGAGAAAGGCAGAAAGGAAGCTTGGAAGGGGAAATCTCTCCTCTCCTTATCACCCGTTTGGAAGGGCCATCCCGACCAAGCCATGGGAAGCACAAGCGCCATCCCTTACCTCCCGAGAGACAGCTGCTATCTCTCCTTCTGCCATATGAGTCTCCCTAATGACATCCTGTAAAGAACCTCCGTCCATGTATTCCATCACCAGCCAGAGTTCCTCGTCCACCAGGTAGCTGAAAGGAGGAAACAACAGCCTGGAGATGAAGGTGTGCACTTACATGACCTGATGGATTCTTGCTCCTGTGTCTCTCTCAGAGGAAGACAGGCAGAATATTCATTCACAATGCTCTATAGGGCTTGAACTCTGTGCAGTCTAAACGCTGCTTGGTATCCACACCAATGCAACAAGCCAAGGGAAATACAATCTACAGCGCTTTGTCATCACTGGAGTCCCGTGGGAAAAAATCAAATCCCAAAAGAAATGAAACCATGTGGAGAGAGGACAGGAACTTTGAGGCTGTTGGCTCAGTGAGACAGGGCCAAGGCCGGTCTTTGAAAGCACACTTCAAACTAGGTATGCCAGCAAAGATGAATGCAGCCCCAATGCAATCTCCTCCCAGGACGCTGCAGATCAGCCCAGAAGCAGGAATTAACAGCTCCATCCTCTGCCAGCCACCAAAGGAGTGGTTGAACTTCTGGCTTGCAGGATGTGAATGACCTTTCATGGCAGAACAGCAGAACCACTCACCTGTCTACAAAGGTCACAAGATTGGCATTCTTATTGCCACGCATGATCTGGATTTCATTCAGGGACACCTCGCTGTTGCCCTCTTCCAGGAGACTAATTTTCTTTATGGCCACCTAAAACAACATGGAAAACATGAACCAAAGTTGGTGGCACAGAACCACCAGGGGAACACAGAGACAGTGATGATGGGGTGACAGAGCTGGGCTGGGCCAAGCTGCCTTGTGGCTGGACATCAGACTGCTTGCTTGGGCACCTCCCAGGACAAAGAGCCAGATAGCCTTTGCCTTGGAAACCTGGCAGAAACATGGTCTATGCTGTCCACCTCAAAGCTCTAACAACACTCACCGTTCCCACAGACTTCCCCCATGGCTTTACATTATTGTCCTCATTTTCATTCACACTCCTCTTGCAAGCAGAAAGTCAATTTCTGCCAGAAAACATGGAGCAAAACTGCTGGACAACCTCTAGGGGGCTTGATCATTCCACTGCCATTCTCCATTTCACAGCAACAAAGCAAACTCTTCCAGACATGACAGATCAAATGCTGTCCTAAAACAGTTCTGCAGAAGCTGTGGCGCTGCTTGACGCTTACCTCTTCTCCTGTGGCAGTCTCCACTGCCATGCACACCGTGCCAAACCCCCTAGAAACAAAAAAGCCGCACAGAAAGAGGAAGTCCTTTAGTCCCTGCAAGTGCAGGACTTCCGCAGTACAAGAGGAAAAAAGTCCAGGGACAAACAGTAAATGGAAGGAACTGTGGCTGCACTCACCCTCTGCCAATTGTTTCCAGTTCTGTGTATTTAGCCTCAGGATCTCCCTCGCTCACCAGCATCTCTGTAAAAATCCCAAGGAAAGATGCTCCCTTCAAAAGAGATCCCACCCTGCAGCAGATCAGAAAGGCAGCCCCACTCTCTGGGACACTGCGCCCTTTCAACTCACTCCCTCAGGAAACAACAACACCACCACACCGCCACCACCTAAAAAACAACAGCAGCAGGACAAGCAGCCCTGCAGCACAGATGGCCTGTCCAAAACTAGAAGTCTAAACTAAAATCTAAGCACATCAAGAAACAGTCAGAAGGGATCAGAAAAGTGTAAGCAAGAGAAGTGATTGTTGCCTACAGACAGTAAGGGCAGCAGGACAAACACAACCTTTCTGTTTGGGCAATGAACACTCTGGGACATTCAACAAAAGATTAAATCCTTGCAAAGATGCAAGGCATCTTGGGTTCTGGAATCCATTTTTATCAACAGCTGCCCTTTCCAGAACAGGAAGAATATTGCAAAGTGCCTCCAGCAAAGCTAAGAACTCCAGCTTGAAGCAGAACTATGCCTAAACAAGGCCCTTCTGCCGCTCAAGAGCAGCAGCTGATGTTCTACCCTACTGTGATGAGCCTTAGGAATGAGGTCCCTCAGCTTTTAGGACAGGCTGAGCTCTGAAGATGACCTTGGCCGTGCCCCACAGGAGCTGGGCCCCACAGGAGCTCCTGGAGGCCTCCTCATTTGCTCGGTCACAGCCTCCTGCTCAGCCAGAAACAATCTCTGCGCTGCCTTTTGCCTAGAGGGAAGCTCAGGCAAGGCCAAACCAGGCCCAGCTGCCCTCCGAGGCAGGAGCAGCAGCCCAGCGATCCCTCCCCACCTCAGAGCACAGCAACAGCTCCTGTGGGGAGGCCTCAGGAGCTGGCACTCAGCTGAGGAGGAACAGGAGCTGGGACAGCTCTTGCTGACACACGCACACACACACCAGGCACTGCTGCGGCACACAAGGGTCACAAAGGACGTACTCAGCATGGCCAGGCACTTGTCCTCTGTCCTCTCTCCCAGCAGCTCCATGCTGCCAGAGGAACTAGTCGTGCTCCAGGTGCACGAGCTGCTCCTGCTTGAGTTTCCAGCTTGGGCACTGGAGGCTTCTTCAGCTGCAGCTCGTGCAGGTGCCACGACAGAGGAGCTGGAGCTCTGGGACAAGAAATTAATTTGGGTCACAAATGTGCCTGGCAGAGATGCCCCTCCGATCTCATTTCAAATGCAAGCCCTGAGGAAGATGCTGCTGGCCACATCCAGGGCTCTTCACCTCTCAGCTTTTGCAGCCCACTTCTCCAGCTCAAGGCCCCGAACCCAAACCCTGCTTTTACATGAGGGACAAAATGTCACCAAAGACACTGCTAACCCAAACAGGCACTTACTGATGCTGGCTGCTATGGCCGGGGGCTGACAGCAGCAGCAGGTTCATTGGCACCTTCCTCCTCTTCAGCCTCTTCCTCGGGTGCAGAGGCAGCCGGAGCAGGTGCTGGCGCTGCCCTTGTGCTCTGTGCACAGACAGCAGCAGGAGGGTCAAGAAAGAACCTGTCATTCAGAGCCTTACGTCTCTTCAGCTACAGGCCCCGCTTCATCTCAGCTGTTCCTTTAGCTGCTGACTTTGGCTGTTCTTTGGGGAGGGCCAGGTCCCTTCTGGGGACAGTGTCTCCTCATATCCTGCAAGGCTGTGAACTGCACTTTTTCACTCTCTTCACTGGGGACAAGGAGCCTGCACAGCCCCTGGGCACAGAGGGCCTCACTTGTACCCCAGGAGCATCCAAAGACATCCTATTGCTACCTCTTGTCTCTTGCTGAGACAAATTCCCAGCCCCTGTCTGAACAGTAGGGAAGTGATGCCTAAATGTCCAAGTTCCACACCCCTTCTCCCGGCCTCACAGGCTGGGGGAAGTGCTCTGGGAGAGCTGGAAAGATTCCAGTCCTCAGCATCTTCAGCCAGGCAGGGCAGGTGCTGTCTGCTCAGAAACTTGCAGCTCTGCTTTGCTCCAGCCACAGGACTAGCCAGAGCTGCCACTTACTGATGCTGGATGCTCAGGCCCTGCAGTGGCAGCAGGTGCACTTTGGTGGGAATCTTCCTCCCATTTGGCCTCTTCTTCAGGAAGACATGCATCCAGAGGAGGCTCAGAGGTCTGTTTTGGGCTCTGCAGATAGACAGCAGTGTCAGGGACAGGGAACCTCTCTATTCAGCTCTGGAGCCAGATGCACTAAGGAGAAATCATCTGCAGAGAAATGGCATTCTAATTGTTCAAACTCAAGTAAAATGGGCCAGTTAGATGGGACTGCACTCTCTTGTACAGGAGAAATTCCATCATGGCTTCAAGGACCAAGCAACCTCACTTTCAGCTGCTTAAAATCTCTGAAAAGGAACTGGAGAAACAGCCTGGGATCCAACTCCTCCTGCAGATTCTGCTGCTGCTGCTGCTGCTGCTGCTGCGGCTGCTGCTGCTGCTGCTGCTGCTGCTGCTGCTGCTGCTGCTGCTGCTGCAAAGAGCCTGGACTGTTCTTTCATCCATCCAACCAGGCTGGCACTGGACTGCACCAAGCCCAACTCACAGCTTGCTCCACAATTGTCAAATGCTACCAACGTCAAAGGTTCCTTTCCCACTCACCCAAGGAGCGGATTCTCTCCAGGCACGGGTGATGTGACCTGCAAGACAAAAGGGAAAAAGAAGCAGATGCTGTAACGAAACTGCCTGTGCTGGGCAAGCCCACCAAATAGTCAGCAACCAAAGACAGAGCATTCTGCTTTCACTCCATCACTCCAGCAGCAACCCTTGTGTCACACAGCAAGACAACAGCACAAACTACTGCCTCGTGTCTACCCTTTGTCCTCTTTGGCCTCTCAACCCATAGAAACTCGAGACTGAGAAAGTCCCAATGGTTCTGCAACAGGCATTCCCGCTTCTGCCCCACCCCACCCAGCAGGAGCTACAGCTCCTCTCTTCCCTGGACTTCAGGTTTCTGAAGGGATTGCATGCAGCAATTGCCATGAGCTTACTGAAAACCCTTCCCCAACAAAGCTTCACCCAAGTCCCCTTTAGCCATGGTGGCAGTTCTGTGGTGACACAGCGCAGGAACAGCTCCGGGTTCAGGAGCATACAAGAACTGCTCTGAAATGTCCATCTCAGAGGCCTTTTCCAAGCTGATCCCGTGATTTCACCCCAGAAGGAATGGCTCTTTTAGCACTCAGGAAGTGTCAAGTTCCACAGGCACATGCTGGGATGAGGGAATGCAGACAAGAAGACTTGAACTGAGGGACTTTCCCTCAGTGCTGGAGAGCAGTGCACAGCTTTTCCAAGGACTCCTGCCAAGCTCTCCCAGTCCTCCTATCTTGGAAGTTTTCTGGCTTGAGCCAGCAAACTGAGGAGATTCCAGACCCCATGGGCACAGGCTATGCCACGGGAGGAGCGGAGCCCCTGCAGGCTACATTACAAATGCTGCCCAGGCCCCTCTGGCTAGAGACACCCCCTTCTTAGCTGCAGCTGCTGACAGCAGCTTTACCCAACTCAAGGCCTCTTGGTGGCATTTTGGTGTCCATATGCCACACTGCACAAAACCGTCCACTTACGTGCCAGCTGGGTGAAAAAGTACCCAGAATAGGCCACGGAGAAAGCCGTGCAAACTGCAGCACACACTCTCTCCATGGCCTGAGCAGCGCTGCCCAAGTCTGCACCAGACAACGCCTGCGGGGAAAAACCAAAAATCCTGCGAGTCCTGCTGGCAGAGACCTCGGCGATCAGCAGGTTCCGCCTGCAGTCAGCGTGCCACAGAGCTGCTCTGCTCACTGAGCCCTGCCGGGCCTGGGCACAGCAACTTTGCCTTGGCAACGCTGGGATGCAGCCCCTGACATCACAATAGCAGCCACCCTGGGCTGGTTTGTGAACTCACAGAGTGCAGAGAACCAGATCTTCCCTACAGCTCAGGCCAAAAAAAGCCTGCAAAGCTCTCCTCTGCTACAAAGCAACACAAAAAGCCCTCCTAGTCCATAAGCTACTGCTCAAGGCATCTAAGAGTAACTCCAAGAACACACTAATCCCACCTGGAGAAGTTGAGCAGTGAGAAGGGAGTGGGATGTGAGGAACCACATCAGTGCTCTTTGGCCACTAATGCTTCTGAGCAAAAACCAGGAGACTTCTTCCAGCTGGACTGTGGTGGTGTGTGTTTTGTGGGATTTTGCAGCGTTTTACTGTATGAGTTAGAAATTTATTGTTAGAAAGTTTTGTTTGGTATGTTCCTTGTACCCCCTATTTCTTTCCTTCACAGTGGTTTCTCCCAGGTTGTTTACCCCTAAGTTTTCCCACCACTTGACTGTCAATCTCCCTGTTCCTCCCCTTTTACCCCAAAGTAGACGAGCCAATCCAAGTTGTGCTGCCTACCTCCTGTCAGTCCATGTAACCACCCCCATTTTGTTCTCAAAAGTCCTTTGTCAATCATCCCTATTCTTGCCGTCAGTTGGTCCCCTGAGGCTTCTCCCCTCCCCAGCTTTTCCCCATTGGTTATGACCTATGATGTAATCCTAATGTAATCTGTTGCCATTGGATATCACATGGTGACACCCCTTCATGCCCACATACTTTATAAGTTCTGGCCTGATCCCATTTTCTTTGGCACTTGTCCCTCACCCGGTTCATGGAATAAAGTCTCCTTGAACCACATACATACAAGTGTCCTCTCCTTTGTCCCTCTGTCTCGAATCTTCGTGACACCTTTGTGCCAGCGTCACCCATATGGCTGCACACACCACCACCTGGTGATCCCACCGGAGACCCAGGGTCGGCTTCTAACTGATATAGTAAAACGCTGCAAAATCCCACAAAACACACACCACCACATCTTCCCCCTTTTATTTTATACATTTGATGGAACTTTGGGGAAAGATGATGTCGTGGGTATTAAACTTCAGTGACTGCTTGTTGGTCGCCTTCCCACCATTCATTTTCAGTAGTGACAGCAGCAGCAACTACAATTTTTGAAGCCGTGGACTTGGTGGTGGGGGTGGAAATGATGCGCTTTAGAATCCCAAATGCCAACGAAACTAGGAAAATAACAACAATGAGATATACAATGTCTTTTATGATGGATACTACCCATCTGGAAAGATTCCAGTTTTTAAACATGTCTCTAAACCAGTCCTCGTTTTCTTGCTTCACACTGTCAATAAGGCTCTTCATCTCTCGGATGGACGCATGGACGCTCTGGCTCTTTGATGACAAGTCAAAGCAGCATAACCCCTCAAACTCCTGACACCCATGCCCATGTGCCAGTAGCAGAAAATCAATAGCTTCCCGATTTTGTAGGGTAGCTTTCCTGGTTATTTCCTCGTCTTCGAGGAGATTACTTAAGGCCGTCGAGGTCAAATTCGCCTGCTTCGTCACCCAACACTCTAGATTGCCCAATTCACTTAGTGCTTTGGCTGCCACCACCCATGGCAGGAACACACAGATGGCAACCCTTTTTGGTTCTGCCCAATGGTAGATTTTGGCATTGCAATGTTCATCAAATTGATTTGCACTCCGTTTGGTAAATTTGGTTCTATTTTTTGATTGCTGAATTAGAATTTGGGAAAGCAAGGGAAAGACGCCTCAGAGTGCATGGACCTCCGAGAAGGCAAGAGGGGATTCCTGGATATGCCCGATCTCCACAAATCAAAAACAATCCTCGGTCCAACTTCCTGTCGTATGAGCCATCAGTTGAGGGAGCACCCACTTTGGTGACATACTGGCACCATTGGTTTGTCTGAAATTCAAGCTTATGTTGCTTAACATCCTCATACAAGTTGCAGCGAGAACTGGGCTCATAGTCAAAGTAGACACAGTAGGTGGCTTTCGTGGAGCCCAATAACTCAGATTCTTGGGGCTCAGTGTCGGCGTAGGGTAGATCGTAGACCCATTTCCGCCAGAGCACCAGGGGGTTCACAATGGGTGTCTTAGTGGTGTTAACAAGCCCCCAATACCTGAATATCTCCATCCACTTGTTTGGAGAGTTCTCATTGTTTATTAGAGTTTGGATGGTGTGCAGAGAGGTGGGATACTCCTGTAACTTAGACGGAGTCCCCACCAGGCAGGTGGACATCGGATTTTCTGCTGCGGATGACCTTGTTGGAGGGCATGGGCCAGGGTTACCCACACATTTTTCTGGGGTTGCGGAACGATCCGTGCGTCCAGAGAGGACTGGTAGAGGGCCATATGCTGGAACCAAATGAGGAACAGGAACACAGAGGTTGACATAATGTAAGTCTGAAAGAAAAAGAGACCATATAATAAATCAACGATGGAAAGAGAATGCCACTTGCTGTTACAAGATGGAGGTTAGAAAGGATTAAGGGACTCTTCTCCCCTAGTGGCGTTTCCTATTCAACGCCACTGCGTCATTTGTGGGATCTAAGGTGTCTGGGGAGGTGTTCTGTGTTGGACTCACTCGCTGTTCAGGGGTATAAGGTTTTACCCATTTCTTGGGGATACATCTGACTCCTGAGGACATGGACACACACGCGTATCCACGTCCCCAGATGACAAGCTGGTATGGATCCCGGATCTCTCCAGAGTCCGGATCCCTTATTAATACTGGAGGTCTTTCTTCAGGTTTTAATTGCTGATGCTGTTTAAAATGCCGCAGGACTGGCGGTTCCGGCCTATCGAAAGAGCAATTCAAAAAGTTAATAGTAAAACGGGCCTTGCAGAGCCTGAGCTGTGGTGACAAGGCTGGGATGTCTCTCCACTGGTGAAGGAGGACTTCTTTTAATGTTTGATGGGTCCTTTCTATCACAGCCTGGCTGGTGGGGAAGTGTGGAATCCCCGTCCGATGGTTAATCCCCCATTCTTGTAAAAACTCACCAAATGCCTTGGAAGTATAGGCTGGGCCATTATCAGTCTTGATGGTAGTGGGGACCCCTAAGGTCCCAAATGTGAATAGGATGTTTTTGCACATCTGCGGCCTTTTGTCCTCTGTGGGCCAAGGTGAAGACTGCCCCAGAGAGTGTCCACGGAAACGTGTACATGCTGGAATCTTCTGAATTTGTGTATATGTGTAATGTCAGTTTGCCACACCTCACAACTGCGGAGTCATCTAGGGTTCACTCCAGAACTTAAAGTTGGTAAGGTGGACTCCTGGCAGTCGGGGCACGCGGCAATAATTGCTTTGGCCTGGTCACACAGTAGGTGGAATTGGCGGACCAGACCTGGGGCATTTTGATGGAACAGCTGATGGCTTAGCTTGGTTTGCTGGACGACGTTTGGTGTAAAGGGGCGGCCAGAGCATCAGCCCTGTGGTTGCTTTCTGCAATAAAACCAGGAAGGTCGGTGTGTGACCTCACGTGCATTACATAAAAGGGTTGCTCTCGGTGGGAAACCAGATGAATTAATTTCGAGAGCAAGCCAAATATCACCGGGTTAGAAACCTCTTTGAGCACTGCATGCTCTGCCCTGGACACAACACCTGCTACATAAGCCGAATCTGTAACAATATTAATTGGTTCTGGAAATCTCTCAAAGGCCCTGATGACAGTGTCCAACTCAGCAACTTGTGGAGAACCCTCCACAGCCTTAACATCGGCTTCCCACTGCTGAGTCTGGGGGTCCTTCCATGTCATCACCTACTTGTGGGACCCTCCGGATAAGTCAGTAAAAAAGGTCAACGCCATCAGTGCTTTGTTACTTTGGATATTTTTTGGAATCAAATCAAATTGTGTTTCAAATAATTTATGACCTGGGTGGTTAATAAGAATTTATCCTGTGTAGCTGTCCAGGGATAACTGTAGGCTTTTATTGGTCTGAAGCAAGTGCTCAAGGGTTTCCTTAGACAATCTCCCCATGGATGTCTTAATAGGGAGATGAATGCACATGAAATCACACCCTGCCAGCACCCGCAGGTGAGCCCTGGCCCCCATGATCAGCTGAGCCATCAACTCTTGTGGCCTGGTGATGCTCTTGGACATCTGATGACCAAGGAACACCCACTCTATGATTAAGAGGGGATCCCGTTGATCTGTGTCCCATTGAAAGATCAGCCCATGGAGGTGCAGCAACTTACCAAGAATGATGAATCAGAAAGGCAGGCCTGCGCAGCACCAGTGGGCTTGCCTGCCTGCCAATGTGGACTGGACTTTCTCCAAAGCAGCCCTGACCTCCTGGGTCAGAGCCCTCGGGGAATCCAACTCCTCTCTCCCCCTCAAAGAGTTGAAGAGATGGGATAGGTCCCCCGTGGTGAGCCCCAGCCAGGGTTTGATCCAGTTTAAAGACCCACACAGCTGATGGAGGTGCCTTAACATTGAGGGGTTGTCATTAATAATTGGTCTTCGGGGCATGATGGTCCTGTTGCCAATCTCAAGGCTGAGATACTTCCAAGGCAGCAGTTGTTGCACTTTTTCCTTTTGTAACTTAAATTCAGCCGCCGACAAGGCTTCAATAGTGTCCTCCAGTGCCTCTGCAAGCACGTTGTCACTGTGGGCACAAACAAGGACATCATCCATATAGTGGTATAAGATGCAGTTTCCCCACTTGGCACACACCGGGGACAGAACTCTGGTGACATACCACTGGCAGATGATAGGACTCTTTTTAATCCCCTATGGGTGAACTCGCCAGTGGTAGCACTTCATGGGAGCCTCTCTGTTGATGGAGGGCACAGAGAAGGCAAAGCATGGTGCATCAGCTGGGTGTAGGGGAATTTGGAAGAAACAGTCTTTTATGTCTATCACCGCCAATTTCCAATTTTGGGGGAGCAGAGATGGGGAAGGTATCCCTGGTTGGAGTGACCCCATGTCCTTGATGACATTATTGATCTTTCTCAGATCGTGGAGGAGGCACCACTTGTCCTTCCCTGGCTTCTTAATAATGAAAACCAGAGAATTCCACGGGCTGTTGGTTTCTACTATATGGCCTTTGGCCAGTTCCTCCTTCACAATCTGAGTGAGCGCTCTTAATTTTTCCTTGCTTAGCGGCCACTGCTCTACCCAGACAGGTTTATTTGTGAGCCAATTAAGTCTTTGGGTAGGGCGCTCTTCAGTGGCTGCACCTAAAAATCCTGAGAGGCTGGCAGTTCTAATTTGGCCCCCCACTGGGACATGGCATCTCTCCTCCAGAGAGTGAACTCTGAATTCAAAACAAATGGGCGTACAGAGGCCAATTGCCCATTCGGCCCTGTAATTTGGACTATGCTCTTGGATTGCTGTGCCAATTGATGACCCCCTACACCTGAAACCGTGCTGCCTACACTTTGCAGCTCCCACTGTGGCAGCCATTTGTGTGGAGGAATGACCGTCACGTCTGCCCCGGTGTCCATCATCCCTTGAAGTTGGATGGAATGCCCCTCGCTCTTAAGGCCACACCATATGAGGGGCTCCTCCTCTCCCAGCGTCTCGATGTAAAAAAAAGAGGGGTCCAGATCATCACACAAAAGAGGAGGCACTGGAATGGCCTGTGCAATGATCTGTCCCTCCGGCAGGAATTGGGGGGGTGCCCACAGCACGCCATGAGATAGAAGGTCCTAGGATCAAGTGAGAGGATTGCAGGTGGGATTTCTATCTCATGTGAGGTGTGTTTAGTGTCCCCAATGACAAGGTATTTGCAGTTCAGAAGGTCGTTCCACCTGCAAGTTTCACGGTCTCGAATATGGGGTAGAAGCTCTGCTGTTGCGGTAATGAAGTGCCAATCCTACTTGGAAAAATGAATAGCTTTAGTAAGTCTGAGCCTGTATGGTTCTGTTTTGTCTGTGGCATACACTTGGCTGCTGATACCGAGTACGATATGGTGCACAGCAGCCTTCACGGCAACACTTTGACCTACCCTATTTATATCATTGCACGGGGTAGGTCCATGCTCCCCAGTTAGTTTTTTGGCTGGTCTAAGGTGTCCCCTCCCCTGTTTTTCCCCCTTGTGGAGGTGCCATTCCTAGGAAGGGGCACTGGCTGATAAAGTGGCCCTCCTGCTTGCAATGGAAACATCAGCATTTGGGTGGAAAAGGCCTCGATGTTGGAGTCCTCGGGGCCACCAATGTCGAAGCCGCAACCTTTCCCATGGCTTCTTCACCACATCCCCAGCCATCAGGGTGGCCTTCCTCGTGCACTCCTCAAGAAGTTGATCAGGCATCGGAGGAGGGGACACTGGGAGTGCCAAGATGATCCACCGACAATCTTCATTGGCATTGGTGGTGACGATCTCGAGTATGAGCTGATCTTGTAGCTCCTGCCCTTCCACTCTCTTTTCTACAGCAACTCTCACCTGGTCCACAAAGTCAATAAACGGCTCTGCAACAGCCTGCTTAAGAGCAATATATGATATAACAGGTTCCTTAGAGGGAGTGCTAAGGAATGCCCGCTCTGCAGTGTCCTTTGTAAGATCTAATACAGCCCTAGGAATCCCTGCAGCCTGCTTCTGAGCCTGGCTCCAGTCACCCTCACCAACAAAGTGGTTTATGGCGATTTCTTCTTCTTCTATGTCAGTGGCATAATCGGCGCTCTGTAAAATACCCAGAAGGAGGTCCCCTGCTAATCTCTTCCAAGTTCTTTCCCCCATTTTATATTCTGATAGAGGGAGCAGGCAACTAAATAGACGCTTTAAATCAGCAGGGACCATGGTATTAGAGTTAAATGTTGCCTTTAAAATGCTCCTAAAGAATTCACTTTTAGGGCCAAATTCACATTTGGTTTTACAGAGCTCCCTTTTGAACTCATACAAGAGGGGTTCCCATCTTGGGTGTTGCCCTCTTGCATTATAGGTTACTGGAGCCAGGAACAGAGGATTGGTGTTGTTGTCCACTTTCTGTTTTCCAGGCCCAGCACTCCCACCCCCCACATCACCGTGGGAACCGGAAGGTGGGGTGTGGGAAACAGGAAGGTGATGGGCAGGGTCCTGGTGGGTGGAGCCTTGCGCAGGAGTGACGTAGGAAGAGGGTGGTGGTGTCAGCATTGTGGGAAAAGGGGTGGGAAAAGGTGACGCAACCTCAAGGGGTAGTGCAGTGGGTGGAGCGGTGCAATAGCACCTGGGAGGGGTTTGACTAATTGCTGCAAGGGAAGAGGAGGGGTTAGGGAAAGGAAGAAGAGAGTCTGGGGTGTGTGTGGGAGGGGGTAAAAAGGGATTCTGGGGAGAAGAAGTACTCACCACGTGGCGACGGCCATCTTGTGATGGTAAAGTTGGCGTCAACAGGCAGCAGCCATTTTGTGGTACCTCTCCCGAGGGGTTAAGGAAAGGGTTTGGTGGGAAAAGGAAGGGGTTTGGTGGAATAGAGCCTCCTTGAGAGCAACCAGGACTATTAACAGGGTAAGAGGGATTAGGAGAAGGGTTAGGGACAGTGTCTCTGACAGTATGACCAACACTGTCAGAGCGAAGGTACCGAGGCGACCTGGGGTAGCCAGGGAGAAGGTGGCAACCCTGCGTCTTCTGTGGACGGTCTGCTCCCCCCTGTCTACCCGGTGCAGGGGAAGCGGGGATAGGAGAGTGCGGTGGGGAAAGGGGTCTAGGGAGAACTGGGATAGTGCAATGGATTAGTCTTAGTATCCCGTCCATCTTGACCACTCTCTGTATCCTTCACAACATCCCAAATCAACAGAAATAATTTCACTGAAGGATCACCCCTCTTGCTGCCCTCAGTCAAAACCACTCCAACACTCTCCATTCTCAAAAGAAGCAAACAAGGAGAAGCACTACTTCAATTGCATTTAGAGGTTTCTCCTAGCTACAGAGACCAGGTCGTGGATCTTTCAGCACTGTTTATTCATTTTACATCACAGCCATGGGTGTGATTTCAGCAGGGAAATGCCATGACCACAAATGCAAGGGGGATCCTTCTTTCTGGCTCCCTCTAGCAGAGAGGCCTTGGGACCAAAGCACCACCACCATTTCCCTCCCAGTTCTGTCCTTCCACAGTAGTTTTTAGGCCACGGGGTTGAGATGAGTGGCACAGAAGTGACAGCTCTGACACACAACTGAAACCATCAGGGCCAGGGTGGCACGTGGGACTGTTTTTCCGCTCCAGCAGAACAGTGCAGTCCAGACTGGTGACACTGATACCAAGTGAGTTCAGCCAAGCCAAAAGGGAGTCCAGCCAAGCCCAGTGGAGCCCAGCAGGGTGGTAGGAAGAGGCAGTGGAGCGGCAGATCCGATTCCCACGCACACGCCCATCGTGGCGGACTGATGGTAGCGGCAGTGCCAAACAGAGCTCTGCAGGGAGAGACACCCATCACCATCGCCGCTGCCACCATCTGCCGCGTACTTGCCCCCAACCACTGATCTCCAGTCCACTCAGTCCCAGCTAGCTCTCCAAGGGGCGAGTAGGGCAGCAAGAAGCACTCCCTGCTGGACCTGGATGGGCTTTTGGGAGTGCCTCCATTGCTCCCAAGGCGTAGCTGATCCCACTGGCGAATAACAAAGAGTTTCTTGTCAGGGGTAGAACTCCAAAGCTTTATTGAGACTGCAAAGAGCCCAACTGCACCTGATCACAACCTGCTGACAAGAGCACCAGAGAGGTGCAAACCACAAATTAAATAGAGAGAAGGAGGAGAACTGACTCGCCAATGAGAAAACAGTAAGGAGTGGCTCTTGTACAAACTGACAATGAGGGTATCCAATGAGGGAGGAAAGGGGAAGGGGCCCCAGGCCCTCACCCAATCACCTGACGCTCTGGATGGAAGCTTCAAGATGTAAGGGAAGGCACACCGAGTGACGGACAAGGCATCTGGGAGGAGACAGGGGAATGTCTCTGTACTTACAGGGTGATGGACACTTGAGGAGGGATGGGAAAACTAGGGATAAACCAAAGGGCCACAGAGGAGTACAAAGGGACAAACCATTTTAAAATCAAAATACAATGAAAATACAATAAAGTATAAAAACACAACTCCACAATCGGGTACTGCTAATACAACAGGAAATCAAGAGCAGGGTTGAGGGCTGTCACAAAGTGGGTTAGGGTAGAATCTGGGGAGGCATGGCCAGTGCCCTCCTGGCAAGGGCACGGAAAGGAAGGGCAGATGGCAGATGGCTGGTGGCTGGCTTGTGCTCTTGAGCAGGTTCCATCTCCAGTCCTGTCCTTCTTAAGGATAGTGGGTACAGGGACATGGCGGATTAATACGAAAACTGGAAAAGGAAGTCTGTTAAATATTGTGCAACTAAAATTTAAATTTAAATGATCATCAAATATACTGTCAATTGCCACAAAACATTGCACAGTAAATGATTTTGAATCATCACTATATGATGACTATATATCTCTATATATAGATATCTATACTGTATCTATATATTATATACTAATAATGTATCAAACGTACATTGAAACAAAAAACTGGAGTCCATGGGGGAGTTTAAAGTCTAGGGGACAAGATAAGGAAAAGGTTAAAATCTAAAGGGCGTTCTTCCAGGGCATAGCCCCAAGAAGTCCTCCAGCAGGCCCACAGGCCTCCACAGTGGCTCACGCAGATTCAAACTGCACAAGTCTTCACTCCCACATGTTGGCCTTAGTTCCCACGGCAGAACTTGCCTTCCCACTGGACGCTCACCTGTGCCCGAGCCTGTGGAGAAGCCCGGCTCCCTCCCCCTCTGCCCACAGCAGCACAGACACTCCCAACCTTTCCCAAGAGCTGCAACACAACCACAGCCACAGCAGCATGTCTTGCACTGCCACCACTGCTCTGCTCCATTTTGCCCCACTCTGCTCCTCTAGTCACTGCTGCCAGCCTGTCTCTCCACTAGAGGTTTTGGCCTGGAGGCACCAAGGTCAGAAGACCTTTGCCCACTTCCAGACCATGCCACAAACCCCATATATGGCTTTTCCCACATTTAAGAAACACCTGACCATTCAGAAGCAAATTTAGAGCTTATGCACAGCGTGAGAACAAAGGGAGGCTTCCAGCACAGTGAAGGCTTTATGTATTATCGTATTTATTTACACTATCAGTCTAAACAAACTAGAAACTACGAGCTATCAACTAGAAACTAGAAACTACAAAAAACACCAATGGCCTCTTGCAGGGCTAGTATCTCCTGTCAGCCATAAACTGCTGCGTTGCCATGATCAGAGGCATCAGGCTGGAGGTCGGCTTGGCTGAGGTTACAAAAGGATGCTGCCCAAAGAGAAAAAGAAGACATTAATTTCTACTGACCTCACAGGCTGAAACTGGCTTTCTCTGGCAAGCAGAAAAATACACAAAGGAGGGCATTCTGTGCACTTCTGTCTCCACATCCAGGACCTTGCTACATGAGCCAAACATGGCTCCCAATCCCACAAATCCATTAACCCAGATGGCTTCAGCTGAAGGAGATTTGGTCTAGGTGACCTGGAAAGGCTCCTTCCAACCCATGCCAGGCCGGATTCTCCTCTGTTTTCCTTTGAAAAGCCCCCAGACTGGAGATTCTCAGCAGCAGGGCCCATCTGCCGCCTTGGACTTGAGCAGACGAGGAGCCCCTGGCAGCGGGCGGCCGGCGCACCCGGCAGCCGCTTTGCCTTTTACCTGCAGAAGTTCCTGGGCAGACCAGCGCCTGTCCTCGTCCGTCTCCAGGCAGCAGCACAGAAAGTCTCGCAGCCAAGCCGACTGTTGCCTGGGCTTCTGCAGCTTCGGGGTGCCCCCAGTGATTATCAGCTGCTGAACCTGGAGAAGAAGGAAATGCCACGCTCCACCTGTCTCCTTCACACCCCAAACTGCTCACACAGACCCCACTGGACAAGCTCCACTCCCCAGTGGCTCTTTACTCCCTGCCAGAGGGAGGGAGATACCTTTCCTACCCCTACTAAAAGAACCCAAAGCCAGAGGCAGCCGTAGCCAGTCCAACATGCAAAGGCTCTTGCCTTGACCCCTGATTTCATTGGCTGATGGAATTAGGAGCAACTCCATCAGCAGCAGCACACTTTGCTTCTCTCAGCACTGACACCATCTCCCCAGGTGAGGTGGAAGACAGACTTTAATCTAACTTTACTATTTCCAAGGATTCCTCCCATAAATTGCAGCTCACTGCTCCCTTAGGTAAAGCTGCTCACTGCTCTCTTAGGCAAAGCTTCCATCAAGGAAAAGGCATAGTGATTTTCTTGTGCTATTCATGATGAAATGCCAAGGGGATAATCTGGGCAAGAAGCATAAGAGACTATGCAGCCTGGCACCTATCATTGTCAGGTGTTAGCAAGCTTCCCAGGCAGCAGAATGGGAGCAGATTTAGTCAGAGTGACAGGAGCATCTGAGGGTAGTTGCAGCGTACCGTGCTAGAGGTGTTCATCAGGTAAGGAGGTGCTCCTTCCACCATCTCGATCCCCACAATTCCAAAGGACCAGATGTCCACTTTGGGGCCGTAGGGCTTCTTTGTGAAGATTTCTGGTGCCATCCAGTGCGTAGTCCCAACAGCTGATCTTCGTTTGCTCTGCTCAGCGGTGAGCTGAGCAGCAAGGCCAAAATCAGCTGAGGAGAAAAAACACTCACATGAAGCCAGCGTGAAAAAGGAAAGCAAAGAAAAGAATTCCCCACTGAATCAATGTCTAAGAAGGCAGTGTGGAATCCAGCTGTACCAGGGGCATGCTGCCATTCCTCGAGCCTGCAGCTGAGGAAATACGCAATTGGCCACTTTGCAAAAGCCCCCGACTTCAGGCAGTGGCTTTTAGTCCCCTGAAGCTATTAGACTGCTGCTGCCTTGCTGGGGAAGGGACACACACAAGCCAAAGGCACTCCTGACCCCTTCTGCCCAGCTACAGCTCCCTGCACCTTGTGGCTGTGCTCTGCGCTCGCAGCAGGGCAGCCTGCACTGCCACAGGCACCAGGGAAGCGGCAGCACCCAAAGGCAGCCCCACACCGCAGCCCGCCACGGCTGAGCCTGGCCAGCAACACCCACCCAACTTGACAGAGCCGTCCAAGCCCAGGAGAATGTTGTGGCTTTTGATGTCTCGGTGGATCACTTGCTGGGAGTGAAGGAAATCCAGGCCTTGTAGGCACTGAGAGAGGAAAAAGAAACACGAGCCTGAGTGGATTGCGTCCCACAAGCAGGGCAGTGGCACACCTGCAAGACTGACTTCCTGGGGGATGCGGAGCCACGGCAGGCCAGGCTGCTGGCAAAGGCAGCAGAGCTCGCTGCTCCAACAGGAGGACAGCAGAGCTTTTCTAAGGGCGTGGCTGTTTGCATTTGAAAGGGAAAGGGCAATTGTTGCTCTGGCCAGTGCCCTGCAAACACAGACTCAAGGTGCACTGCTGCAGCGCCTGTACTCTCTGCAGCCAGACAACAGTGTCTGCTTTTGCAAGCACCACTTGGGGTGCAAGGCTCTCCTTTGAGGCTGAGCTCTGTGAGAGTCCTGTGAGGATCTCTTTGTCTTTGCCACTTGCTCAACATGGTGCCACCAGCCACTTTGCTCTTGTGGGGAAGGAATGCAGCACACACAGGCTCCAGGCAAGGCTTTAGAGAGGCAAACACAAACACACTAGAAGAAGGGCAGGCACATTGGCAGGCACTTCATCTGCTCTTGCTACTGGCAGGCGTAAGAGAAAGGCAGAAAGGAAGCTTGGAAGGGGAAATCTCTCCTCTCCTTATCACCCATTTGGAAGGGCCGTCCCGACCAGGCCATGGGAAGCACAAGCGCCATCCCTTACCTCCCGAGAGACAGCTGCTATCTCTCCTTCTGCCATATGAGTCTCCCTAATGACATCGTGTAAAGAACCTCCATCCATGTATTCCATCACCAGCCAGAGTTCCTCGTCCACCAGGTAGCTGAAAGGAGGAAACAACAGCCTGGAGATGAAGGTGTGCACTTACATGACCTGATGGATTCTTGCTCCTGTGTCTCTCTCAGAGGAAGACAGGAGGAATAGTCATTCACAATGCTCTACAGGGCTTGAACTCTATGCAGTCTAAACGCTGCTTGGTATCCACACCAATGCAACAGGCCAAGGGAAATACAATCTACAGCGCTTTGTCAGCACTGGAGACCCGTGGGAAAAAATCAATTGCCAAAAGAAATGAAACCATGTGGAGAGAGGACAGAACTTTGAGGCTGTTGGCTCAGTGAGGCAGGGCCAAGGCCGATCTTTGAAAGCACCCTTCAAACTAGGTATGCCAGCAAAGATGAACGCAGCCCCAATGCAATCTCCTCCCAGGACGCTGTAGATCAGCCCAGAAGCAGGAATTAACAGCTCCATCCTCTGCCAGCCACCAAAGGAGTGGTTGAACTTCTCGCTTGCTGGATGTGAATGACCTTTCATGGCAGAACAGCAGAACCACTCACCTGTCTACAAAGGTCACAAGATTGGCATTCTTATTGCCACGCATGATCTGGATTTCATTCAGGCACACCTCGCTGTTGCTCTCTTCCAGGAGACTAATTTTCTTTATGGCCACCTAAAACAACATGGAAAACATGAACCAAAGTTGGTGGCACAGAACCACCAGGGGAACACGGAGACAGTGATGATGGGGTGACAGAGCTGGGCTGGGCCAAGCTGCCTTGTGGCTGGACATCAGACCGCTTGCTTGGGCACCTCCCAGGACAAAGAGCCAGATAGCCTTTGCCTTGGAAACCTGGCAGAAACATGGTCTATGCTGTCCACCTCAAAGCTCTAACAACACTCACCGTTCCCACAGACTTCCCCCATGGCTTTACTTTATCATCACCGTTTTCATTCACACTCCTCTTGCAAGCAGAAAGTCAATTTCTGCCAGAAAACATGGAGCAAAACTGCTGGACAACCTCTAGGGGGCTTGATCATTCCACTGGCATTCTCCATTTCACAGCAACAAAGCAAACTCTTCCAGACATGACAGATCAAATGCTGTCCTAAAACAGTTCTGCAGAAGCTGTGGTGCTGCTTGACGCTTACCTCTTCTCCTGTGGCAGTCTCCACTGCCATGCACACCGTGCCAAAACCCCTAGAAACAAAACGGACACAGAGAAAGAAGAAGTCCTTTAGTCCCTGCAAGTGCAGGTCTCCACAGTACAAGAGGAAAAATGTCCAGGGACAAAAAGTAAATGGAAGGAACTGTGGCTGCACTCACCCTCTGCCAATTGTTTCCAGTTCTGTGTATTTAGCCTCAGGATCTCCCTCGCTCACCAGCATCTCTGTAAAAATCCCAAGGAATGATGCTCCCTTCAAAAGAGATCCCACCCTGCAGCAGATCAGAAAGGCAGCCCCACTCTCTGGGACACTGCGCCCTTTCAACTCACTCCCTCAGGAAACAACAACACCACCACACCGCCACCACCTAAAAAACAACAGCAGGAGGACAAGCAGCCCTGCAGCACAGATGGCCTGTCCAAAACTAGAAGTCTAAACTAAAATCTAAGCACATCAAGAAACAGTCAGAGGAGACAAGGATCAGAAAAGTGTAAGCAAGAGAAGTGATTGTTGCCTACAGACAGTAAGGGCAGCAGGACAAACACAACCTTTCTGTTCGGGCAATGAAGGCTCTGGGACAGTCAACAAAAGATTTAATCCTTGCAAACATGCAAGGCATCTTGGCTTCTGGAATCCATTTTTATCAACAGCTGCCCTTTCCAGAACAGGAAGAATATTGCAAAGTGCCTCCAGCAGAGCTAAGATCTCCAGCTTGAAGCAGGACTTTGCCTAAACAAGGCCCTTCTGCCGCTCAAGAGCAGCAGCTGATGTTCTACCCTACTGTGATGGGCCTTAGGAATGAGGTCCCTCAGCTTTTAGGACAGGCTGAGCTCTGAAGATGACTTTGGCCTTGCCCCACAGCAGCTGGGCCCCACAGGAGCTCCTGGAGGCCTCCTCATTTGCTCGGTCACAGCCTCCTGCTCAGCCAGAAACAATCTCTGCTCTGCCTTTTGCCTAGAGGGAAGCTCAGGCAAGGCCAAACCAGGCCCAGCTGCCCTCCGAGGCAGGAGCAGCAGCCCAGCGATCCCTCCCCACCTCAGAGCACAGCAACAGCTCCTGTGGGGAGGCCTCAGGAGCTGGCACTCAGCTGAGGAGGAACAGGAGCTGGGACAGCTCTTGCTGACACACACACACACCAGGCACTGCTGCGGCACACAAGGGTCACAAAGGACATACTCAGCATGGCCAGGCACTTGTCCTCTGTCCTCTCTCCCAGCAGCTCCCTGCTGCCAGAGGAACTAGTCGTGCTCCAGGTGCACGAGCTGCTCCTGCTTGAGTTTCCAGCTTGGGCACTGGAGGCTTCTTCAGCTGCAGCTTGTGCAGGTGCCACGACAGAGGAGCTGGAGCTCTGGGACAAGAAATTAATTTGGGTCACAAATGTGCCTGGCAGAGATGCCCCTCCGATCTCATTTCAAATGCAAGCCCTGAGGAAGATGCTGCTGGCCACATCCAGGGCTCTTCACCTCTCAGCTTTTGCAACCCACTTCTCCAGCTCAAGGCCCCGAACCCAAACCCTGCTTTTACATGAGGGACAAAATGTCACCAAAGACACTGCTAACCCAAACAGGCACTTACTGATGCTGGCTGCTCAGGCTGTGGGCTGACAGAAGGGGCAGGTTCATTGGCACCTTCCTCCTCTTCAGCCTCTTCCTCGGGTGCAGAGGCAGCCGGAGCAGGTGCTGGCGCTGCCCTTGTGCTCTGTGCACAGACAGCAGCAGGAGGGTCAGGAAAGAACCTGTCATTCAGAGCCTTACGTCTCTTCAGCTACAGGCCCCGCTGCATCTCAGCTGTTCCTTTAGCTCCTGACTTTGGCTGTTCTGTGGGGAGGGCCACGTCCCTCCTGGGGACAGTGTCTCCTCATATACTGCAAGGCTGTGAACTGAACCTTTGCACTGCTCTCTTCACTGGGGACAAGGAGCCTGCATAGCCCCTGGGCACAAAGGGCCTCACTTGTACCCCAGGAGCATCCAAAGACATCCTATTGCTACCTCTTGTCTCTTGCTGAGACAAATTCCCAGCCCCTGTCAGAACAGTAGGAAAGTGATGCCTAAATGTCCAAGTACCACACCCCTTCTCCAGGCCTCACAGGCTGGGGGAAATGCTCTGGGAGAGCTGGAAAGATTCCAGTCCTCAGCATCTTCAGCCAGGCAGGGCAGGTGCTGTCTGCTCAGAAACTTGCAGCTCTGCTTTGCTCAAGCCACAGGACTAGCCAGAGCTGCCACTTACTGATGCTGGATGCTCAGGCCCTGCAGTGGCAGCAGGTGCACTTTGGTGGGAATCTTCCTCCCCTTTGGCCTCTTCTTCAGGAAGACATGCATCCAGAGGAGGCTCAGAGGTCTGTTTTGGGCTCTGCAGATAGACAGCAGTGTCAGGGACAGGTAACCTCTCCATTCAGCTCTGGAGCCAGATGCACTAAGGAGAAATCATCTGCAGAGAAATGGCATTCTAATTGTTCAAACTCAAGTCAAATGGGCCAGTTAGATGGGACTGCACTCTCTTGTACAGGAGAACTTCCATCATGGCTTCAAGCACCAAGCAACCCCACTTTCAGCTGCTTAAATGCTCTGAAAATGAGCTGGAGGAAACAGCTCAGGATCCAACTCCTCCTGCAAATTCTGCTGCTGCTGCTGCTGCTGCTGCTGCTGCTGCTGCTGCTGCTGCTGCTGCTGCTGCTGCTGCTGCTGCTGCAAAGAGCCTGGACTGTTCTTTCATTCATCCCACAAGGCTAGCACTGGACTGCACCAGGCCCAGCTCACAGCTTGCTCCACAATTGTCAAATGCTACCCACACCAAAGGTTCCTTTCCCACTCACCCAAGGAGCGGATTCTCTCCAGACACGGGTGATGTGACCTGCAAGACAAAAGGGAAAAAGAAGCAGATGCTGTAAGGAAACTGCCTGTGCTGGGCAAGCCCACCAAATAGTCAGCAACCAAAGACAGAGCATTCTGCTTTCACTCCATCACTCCAGCAGCAACCCTTGTGTCACACAGCAAGGCAACAGCACAAACTACTGCCTCATGTCTACCCTTTGTCCTCTTTGGCCTCTCAACCCATAGAAACTCGAGACTGAGAAAGTTCCAGTGGTTCTGCAACAGGCATTCCAGCTTCTGCCCCACCCCACCCAGCAGGAGCTACAGCTCCTCTCTTCCCTGGACTTTAGTTTTCTGAAGAGATTGCATGCAGCAATTGCCATGAGCTTACTGAAAACCCTTCCCCAAAAAAGCTTCACCCAAGTCCCCTTTAGCCATGGTGGCAGTTCTGTGGTGACACAGCGCAGGAACAGCTCCTGGGTTCAGGAGCATACAAGAACTGCTCTGAAATGTCCATCTCAGAGGCCTTTTCCAAGCTGATCCTGTGATTTCACCCCAGAAGGAATGGCTCTTTTAGCACTCAGGAAGTGTCAAGTTCCAAAGGCACATGCTGGGATGAGGGAATGCAGACAAGAAGACTTGAACTGAAGGACTTTCCCTCAGTGCTGGAGAGCAGTGCACAGCTTTTCCAAGGACTCCTGCCAAGCTCTCCCAGTCCTCCTATCTTGGAAGTTTTCTGGCCTGAGCCAGCAAACAGAGGAGATTCCAGACCCCATGGGCACAGGCTATGGCACGGGAGGAGCGGAGCCCCTGCAGGCTACATTACAAATGCTGCCCAGGCCCCTCTGGCTAGAGACACCCCCTTCTTAGCTGCAGCTGCTGACAGCAGCTTTACCCAACTCAAGGCCTCTTGGTGGCATTTTGGTGTCCATATGCCACACTGCACAAAACCGTCCACTTACGTGCCAGCTGGGTGAAAAAGTACCCAGAATAGGCCACGGAGAAAGCCGTGCAAACTGCAGCACACACTCTCTCCATGGCCTGAGCAGCGCTGCACAAGTCTGCACCAGACAAAGCCTGTGGGGAAAAACCAAAAATCCTGCGAGTCCTGCTGGCAGAGACCTCGGCGATCAGCAGGTTCCGCCTGCAGTCAGCGTGCCACAGAGCTGCTCTGCTCACTGAGCCCTGCCGGGCCTGGGCACAGCAACTTTGCCTTGGCAACGCTGGGATGCGGCCCCTGACATCACAATAGCAGCCACCCTGGGCTGGTTTGTGAACTCACAGAGTGCAGGGAACCAGATCTTCCCTACAGCTCAGGCCAAAAAAAGCCTGCAAAGCTCTCCTCTGCTACAAAGCAAGACAAAAAGCCCTCCTAGTCCATAAGCTACTGCTCAAGGCATCTAAGAGTAACTCCAAGAACACACTAATCCCCTACAGCCCACCCAGAGAAATTGAGCACTGAGAAGGGAGCGGGATGTGAGGAACCACATCAGTGCTCTTTGGCCACTAATGCTTCTGAGCAAAACCCAGAAGGCTTCTTCCAGTGTGACCTTGCTCAGTTCAGGAAAGCAGCAAACAAGGAGAAGCACTACTTCAATTGCATTTAGAGGTTTCTCCTAGCTACAGAGACCAGGTCATGGATCTTTCAGCACTGTTTATTCATTTTACATCACAGCCATGGGTGTGATTTCAGCAGGGAAATGCCATGACCACAAATGCAAGGGGGATCCTTCTTTCTGGCTCCCTCTAGCAGACAGGCCTTGGGACCAAAGCACCACCACCATTTCCCTCCCAGTTCTGTCCTTCCACAGTAGTTTTTAGGCCACGGAGTTGAGATGGGTGGCACGGAAGTGACAGCTCTGACACACAACTGAAACCATCAGGGCCAGGGTGGCACGTGGGACTGTTTTTCTGCTCCAGCAGAACAGTGCAGCCCAGAGTGGTGACACTGATACCAAGTGAGTTCAGCCAAGCCAAAAGGGACTCCAGCCAAGCCCAGTGGAGCCCAGCAGGGTGGTAGGAAGAGTCAGTGGAGCGGCAGATCCGATTCCCACGCACACGCCCAGCATGGCAGACTGATGGTAGCGGCAGTGCCAAACAGAGCTCTGCAGGGAGAGACACCCATCACCATCGCCCCTGCCACCACCAGTGCTGCAGAGAGGGAGCAGGAAACTGCCACTGCAGGCCCACAGCTGCTCCAGGCAGCACCAGCAGCGCCCATCAACCACCAGAATCATTCTGTAAGCCCTCACCATCTTCTCCTTGTTCCGGGGGCCCTGATTTATTAAAAAAATATGGATATTGATCTAGTATCGATATCCAACTGTGACGGACAAAAACTCTCTAACAGTTTAAAGTTAGAAAGTGTGTGTTTATTCGACGCTGGGCAGCGTGCGGGATAGCTCCCAAATACACACCGCACCTTCCAGGTGATTACAGAGTCTTTTTATCCATACAAGTATTGAATATACAAAATACAAATGCATATTCATAATTTTGGTACATCCCATTCCCCACTTCGTATGCTAATCACTCCAAAAGCAATTAAACATGCGTAGTTTGTCCCTTGAAATGGGTCGGTGGTCCCTTTTATGGGGAGGGGTCCCAAAATGAGGAAGTAAATGAAGTCTTCCTCGTTCTGACCTTTCTACCTTTTCAATGCAAGTATGACAAATGAACTCTTGGTAGAACTCCCATTCCTTGTCTTCAATTGGTTTCAGAACAGAGGAGGCCCACAATTGTCTTATGTTCTTAAAAGCTATTTATCACTTTCTATATTCTTCATTATAAACCCAGCTAACCAAACATTGTGCTGACAAGCAATTAATTATTAGTTAACTACTAACTCCTAACTTCATCAAGGCCTACTCATTTATTATTCTTATTTTAATTAACTCTAGTAAGGCTTATTTCTAACTAAAATCTTAGCTCTTCAAAATCTCTAAATGCCTTAAAGTTTACGTTTCATTCCCCACTGCTTCTTTGGAATGAGTAAATTCCTTTACTCAATATATAGACTTTTCTTCATCTGCCCAAGATATGTGTCCAGTTTGTTGCAAAACTAAGCCATATGCTTTTGATAGTGAAGTTAGGGCTGTCATTCATTGTATCATTTTCCAATTCCAAACAAGTATTACAACAGACAAAATCAAGCTTATACTAACTAAAATAAGCAACACAATAATAGGATGAATTAAAGTATTAAGTATGCCGGTTGCTGTTGGTGACCATCCAAAAAGCACATCCCACCAATGATGAGATAAGTGTTCTTCAAATCGTTTAAAAACTCCTTTGATGGTTTCTGTGTCATGGTGTATAGTAATTAAAGTCTTTTTCCCTACGTCTCTAATCTCTTTTAAAATTTCTCTCAGTTCTTGATGTTCTAACAATTGAGCAACTAAAGTCAAATTCATTCCTATGGGCACGGGCACTATCTCTTGTACAGTAATTAAATTGGCTTTTATATACTGGTGTGATACTACAGGTGCCTGATATGAGAAGTCACATCCCTCAATTTTAACAAAGTTACAGACACATAAATTGAACTGAGTCTCATTCATGCTTAGATTGTCTATCATTATGGTGGGGCATGCTGTTCTGAGACAGACACAACCTTGTCCTACATATACAAGCAAAGTTGTTTGGTTACCTGAATGTGTTTCAAAGTGGCAAATGCTTTGGTCCGTATCTAAACATGTATCTTTATTACTTTCTAATGTCCCCTCACATATGTACCCAAGTTGTCTCCTCATAGAACAGGGCTCTAGGTTGATGGTTTGCCACTTTCCTCTGATTTCTCGCGCCCATGTTTTATGTTCAAAAGGATATAACACAGTCCCCTCATGGTTTAATCCTAGGGGCACTATAGGATGAATTAAGCTCACTGATGCATTATGTATTGTTAATACAAAGGCTGTTACTTTACTTGTCATAGGGTTATACGTGAAATTGACTAAAGTCCACCAAGCTTGTAGTTCCCTTTCTATATCAGATGCACTATCCCAAACAATTTTACGGAGTTCAGCAGGGAATATTCCCTCCCCGCCTTTTCTGATCACTGCAGCAGCTACTGACTGTACCCATAGTTGTGCTTGGGTACACCCAAGAGCTAGTGAAACATTTTCACTAGCTGTGCCTAATGCATTAATTATTAATTTATGGTCTCGCTCTTCAGTATTCTCCCATTCTGGTAATACTTTGGATAACTTTTAATGGTTGTCACCCAGTGCTAGTAGGGAAGATTGCAAAGGTTGCTGTAATTTAACTAAGTCGTTCCCTACTGTTGTTAGTTTATTCATCAGTACTTCTGAATCTATGGTATTTAGCACTCCTAGTCCAGTCCCTAGCAGCCCAGTGAGATCTCTTTTACTCTTAAAGTTGGAGGGCATTTGTTTTTGAAGCCAGGTGGCCCAATCCATGAAAGGATTTCTGAGAAATGGGGCACACTCTGACCGGACATCTGAAGCATTTACCTGTATTCCCATTTCTACTCGCTTCAGAGACCATTCCGGATTGACCAGCAGTCTTTGGATTCCCATTTTCTTAATAGCATGCGGCCCAATTTTAGTAATCGTAGGAGCTATAGGCTGCTCCTCTACTTCTGGGATAAGTAGTTGTGGGGTAGTAATAGCTTTCTTTTGTATTGGAGGGGTAGTTCTAGTTCTGTTCTTATGATATTCAACACACACTTGAGTGATATTAAAATCAAGATCATACCCTCTTATTGCACATCCCTCTAGTTTTAGTCTAAATTCAGGACATCTACTCAAACATTTGTCACAGCATTCAGGGCTAATCCGAATGAGTTTCATGGGTGGTTGGTAAGCCTCATGGAACCCATCTTGCACAAACGCATAGTTACATCCCCAAACATTTCTCCCTTCCCACAAACGTGCATTTGTAACCTTTATAATCTCATTCAGGGCCCTACAAGAGTGGGGATCATAGGCCCTTCCTTGACACTGATATATTCCAGTTACGTTGTACTTGTGTGGTATTGTATTGGCTCCTGTTACAACTGTGGCAATAGTGATAATAGTTACGACCTTCTCCATCATGTCCATAATTTCTATAGGTCCATTTATTCGCTGTTGCAGGTGAGCTTCAACTTCAGCTCGTTGTCACCTGGTGTCACTTTCCAGACTCCCTCAGGAACTTTCTTCACTCGGGAGTGATGGATCCAGGCTTTCTGTTCTTTGATCTTGATTGCAGTAAAGGTAGTGAGGAGCACTAGGTAGGGTCCTTCCCACTGTGGTTCCAGGCTTTTTTCTGCAAAAGACTTAACATATACATAATCCCCAGGTTGTACATCATGTACTGGCCCATCTAATTCTCTGGTCTGAGCTCCAGCCACATATTTTTCAATTTCCCTTAATTGTTTGGTCAGGGCTACTATATATTTATGTAGGGTTTCTTCCCCTACCTGTGTTGGTGTGATTCCTTCTTGAACTGTATATGGTCTCCCATATAATATTTCAAAGGGGCTTAATTTTTCTTTTGTTCTTGGTTTTGTCCGGATTCGCAATAATGCTAATGGGAGAGCTTGGGGCCAAGGTAGGTTTGCTTCTTGTCCCAACCTTACAATCTGTTGTTTAATCAAATGATTCATCTTCTCTACTTGGCCACTCGATTGAGGATGATATGGGGTATGTAACTCCCAATCTATCCCCAGGTGATGGCTAATTTGTTGCACAATTTTGGAGATAAAATGCGGCCCTCTATCTGAGGATATAGTGGCTGGAACTCCAAACCTCGGTATTATTTCTTGCAACAGTGCTTTGGTTACCTCTCGTGCTTTAGCAGTCCTAGTAGAAAAGGCTTCTGGCCAACCCGAAAAGGTATCAGTCAATACTAGGAGATAACGATATCCCCCCTTCCTAGGTAATTCTGTAAAATCGATTTGCCACTGTTGCCTAGGTCTACAACCTTTCCCAATTTGTCTAACTTTAGGCCTTGGGATGTTTTTAGGATTAGTTTGGAGGCAAAGGCTACACTGACGAGTTACTTGTATTATTGTGCCCTGTAATTTCCTAGCTATAATTTTTCCTTTCAGATGGTTATACAGGGCATCTATTCCCTAGTGTGTTTTTTCATGCTCTTTTTGCACTAATGACCACAACAAATAGGAGGGCACCACAAGTCTCCCTTCCTCTGTTATAGCCCATCCTTCTTGATTAAAATTTGCTTTTACTCCCTTAATAAGTTTCTTATCCTTTTTATTGTACACAGGCTTACCTTCAATAGAAATCTTTCCATCTGGGATTAATGTTGCTTCCACTGTCTCCTCAAATACCTCACCTTTGGCTGCGTCTTTTGCCTCTCTGTCCGCCAGCATATTCCCTTCTTCCAATTCAGAGCTCACTTTTTGGTGTGCCTCAATGTGCATGATGGCTACCTTCTCAGGTAGCTGCACTGCATCTAGTAGTCTCAGTATTTCTTCTGAATGTTTAATATTCTTCCCTTGCGAATTCAACAGTCCTCTCTCTTTCCAAATGGCTCCATGTGCATGAACTACCCCAAATGCATACCTTGAGTCTGTATAAATGTTAATCTCTCTTCCTTTTGCTAACTCTAAGGCTCGAGTTAAGGCGATTATTTCAGCCTTCTGTGCAGAGGTGTTTGCTGATAACGGTCCAGACTCTATTACCTCTCTGCTTGTGGTAACCGCATACCCAGCATGCCTTTTTCCACTGATGACATAGCTGCTTCCATCAGTAAACCAAGTCTCAGCACCTTTGAGTGGGATGTCCTTCAGATCCGGACGGCTGGAGTAGGTGGCTTCAATGGTCTCCAGACAGTCATGGATCACTGGTTCTCCCATACTCCCGCTGAGAAAGGAAGCTGGATTCACAATGTTAGTTATCACAATTTCAACATCATCCCGTTCCACTAGTATAGCTTGGTACTTCAGAAACCTCTGTGGAGAGAGCCAATGTCCCCCTTTTGCCTCAAGGACTGCAGACACTGTGTGAGATACTAGCACAGTCATCTTCTGGCCCAGGGTGAATTTGCGTGCTTCTTGGATGTTCACTGCCACTGCTGCAACGGCTCTGAGACACCCTGGCCATCCCTTAGCTGCCGTATCCAGCTGTTTGGAGAGATAAGCCACTGCTCTCTGGTACGGGCCTGAGTTCTGTGCCAGTATTCCCAAGGCGATCCCTTGTTTTTCATGGGAAAATAGGAAAAATGGTTTACTTACGTCTGGAAGTCCTAAGGCTAGAGCTGACATGAGGGTCTTCTTTAGTTGGTCAAAGGCTTGGGTTGCTTCCTTTGTCCACTGGAGATCTCTGCTCTCTTCTGTGATCAGGGCATACAGAGGTTTAACAAGTAACCCATAGTTATAAATCCATAGTCTGCACCACCCTGTCATGCCTAAAAAGGTTCTTAGTTCTTTCACTGTCTGAGGTCTCGGGGTCTGACATATTGCTTCTTTGCGATCTTGGCCCAAGGTCCTTTGTCCAGCACTCACTTCATAACCCAGGTAAATGACTGTTTGCCTCACCATCTGGGCTTTCTTCTGGGATACTCGATACCCCTGCAGGCCCAAAAAGTTTAGGAGGCTTACCGTCCAATCCACACATGTTTCCTGGGTCTGGGTGGCTATCAGGAGATCATCCACATACTGAAGCAACTGTCCTTCTCCTGGTGGAGGTTCCCAAGATTCTAAATCCTTGGCAAGCTGTTCCCCGAATATAGTAGGAGAGTTCTTGTATCCCTGTGGTAATACACACCATGTGAGCTGGTTCCTCCGTCCAGTTTTGGGGTTCTCCCATTCAAATGCGAAAATTTTCTGGCTGGCTTCGTGGAGAGGGAGGCAAAAGAAAGCATCCTTTAAATCTAAAACGGTAAACCATGTTAATTCAGGTGTTAAACGAGTTAACAAGGTATAAGGGTTAGCAACTACTGGGTACAAGTCTTCAGTTACCCTGTTAACAGCCCTTAAATCTTGTACTAACCTGTATGACCCATCAGGCTTCTTTACTGGCAAAATGGGGGTATTAAAATCAGATTGACACTCTTTTAACAGTCCTATTTGCAAAAAATTTTCTATAATTGGGCTAATCCCTTCCCTATCTTCTTTCTTCAGGGGGTATTGTTTAACCCTTACTGCCCGTTCCCCCTCCTTAAGCTTGATTTGGATAGGTACTGCATTCTTTGCTCTCCCTGGTATATTAGAAGCCCATACCCCAGGGAATACTTGATCCATTATTTTCTTGAAGTTTTTCTCTTCTTCACTTACAGTTTTAAGTTCTTTGGTTATTAACATTAGGCTCAACAACTCCACGTATTGTTGGTCCTTTACCTCCAAGCTAATGTCTCCATTTTTAAATATTATTTTTGCATCCAGCTGCTCTAGCAGATCCCTGCCCAAAAGTGCAGATGGAGCATTAGGCATATATAAAAACCGGTGAATTCCCCATTGTTTTCCCAATTTATATTTTAACGGTTTGCAAAAATATGCTCTTTCAGATTGGCCAGTAGCCCCTTTTACCATAACATAATCATTTGTTAAAGGTATTAGGGCCTTATTTAACACTGAAAGTGTTGCCCCTGTGTCTACTAAAAATTCCACTTCCTTTTCTTTATTCCCTAGTTTAACTATAACCAGAGGGTCCCCTAGGGTAGGGCCCTCCGGTCCTCCTCAGTCCTCCTTTGCATGAGCAACCACTCTTTCTCCCCCCCGATCGCTTTTTCTCTGTTCGTCACCTCTTCTTCGTTCTGGGCACTGGTTCTTCCAGTGTCCAAATTTCCTGCAAAATGCACATTGATCTTTTCCCAGTCGGGGTGGTCCTTGTCTTGGCAGGTCTTGCTCACATCTTTCCTTTCCTTCCCCCCTTGCTACTGCTACTAATTTCTTCATCCCTTGTTTATATCCTTCCTCCCGGTTACTAAAGACTCTCCATGCTTCATCTAATAGAGTCTCCAAGCCTCGGCTATTTGGGCCCCGGATCTTCTGAAGTTTCCGCCTGATATCTCCTATGGATTGTCCTAAAAACAAATGTATTAGTTGTTGTATTCCTTCCTCTGATCCAGGGTCCAGAGTGGTGTATCGCCCCATCGCGTCTCGTAGGTGATCTAAAAAATCAGAGGGTGTTTCAGAGGGACCTTGTTTAACAGCATATAAAGCTGACCAGTTTATGGTCTTAGGAATTGCTCGTTCTAGTCCTTTCACTATAAAGTCTTGATATCTCTTAAGCTGTGCTAATTCATCAGGTTCATTGGGATCCCACATCGGGTCCTGAAGAGGAAATACATCTTTAATATCCTCTTGTGTTGATACGCAAGCATCCTCAGCTAAGTCCTTGGATACCTTTAAAACCAACTGCTTCTCTGTTTCTGTTAAGGCATCAAGTAGTAACTGCATGTCTGTCCAATCAGGTAAATGTTGCTTAATCATAAACTTCAACCTTTTGGCAACGCCTATCGGGTCATTTCGATAATCTTTAGCAGTCTTTTCCCAAGCCTCTAAATCCATTGAGAAAAAGGGGACCTTAATTATCCTTGGCTCCCCATCAGAGGCTACAGCTTGCCTTAAGGGTGCTTGTATGACTCCTTTAGTTTGCTTTCCAGTTGTTTGTGGTGTGGGGGTGGGTTCATTCTGGTTTGCCTTCTGGTCCTTGACGCTATTGGACCTTGTGGGGAAGGCTTGGGACTTGGTTCAGATTCATCCCATTCACTATCACTACTGGGCAATGGTGGATAAAACTTTGAGGGTTCCCCTGATCTAGGAGTTGGTGGGGAAACTCTTGCTTTAATTACTGTTTTTTTCAGGGTAGACGAACCAGAGGATAGGTTAGGGGAGGCTGAAGTTTGTGAGGGTTCTGATTTCACTCGTTCCCTCACCCCCTCCTCTACTCCCCTCCCTTCCTGGTTTCTAGGTGGTGGTAAAAGTGCCTCCGCTGTCCCTTGTTCTAAGATCTCTGTTGCATGTACTTTACTTGGGTGTGAGCATCTTTGATTTATTGAACATGTGCTGCAACACCGTTTGAGCTTTTCCTTGTTAGCCTTATTATCCTTTTCAAGAGCCAGTACCAGTGGATCAGACGGTGGCCTAATCCCACAATCCCTTTGCCACTCAGGGTGATTTCGAAGACTGAAAAACATATCAGCATAAGTTACTTCTTGCCACTTTTGTTCACGCCTAAGGAAAAGCATTAACTGTAATAAAGTCTCATAGTCTAAAGTACCATTTGCTGGCCATTTCAACCCTCCATCAAGTCTATAGAGTGGCCACCACTGTGTAGAAAATTTAACAAGTTCCCTTTTAGTTTCACTACCACCATAGCCCACCAGCACTTTCCAGTGTGTTAAGATACACCCTAAAGGGGTTCCCATAGGAATCTCTTTGCTCTCATTTGCGCCCATGTTCAGGGTTTTTCTTTTCAAAACGTCTTTTGATCTTATCCCAGTTCTTAAGCTTTACCTGGTATTCTTCTGGTACAAAAATATGCTGGCCACACTCAACTCTAAGTATTTCCACTGGTTTCTTCAAAGTTCCTGAAACTCCGTTTTCTAACAATTCAAATATTTTACTGCTACCAGGAACCTCTTGACCAGTCACCAACAAAACTTGTATAACTTTCTGGGTAGCCTCTTGTTCTTTTGAACGACAAAAAGCACAAATTCCAGTCTTAGGTATTAGCCACCTGTACCCTTTTCGGACCCACAAATCCTGACAGACTACACACCGAAATACAATCCACGGATTACAATAACAATCTTTATTTGGGCAGGGGAATACTTCTGAACCAGGCTTTCGGTTCCTGTTTCTCCCGGTCCTGGTCATATAGCTATGCTAGCAAACAAAAGGGATAAAACAGTTTGTTAGTTAATTTTCACCTTTTCTCCCTTCAAAACAAGGTTCAGAGCAGCAGCTGTTGAGGAAAACTTGTTATACAAAAGAAAAGGGAAAAAGGAAAAAAAAAAGAAAAAAAACAACAAAAAATTGCAAGTTATTAATCACTCATTAAATCAAATCCTCTGTTATGTTTTGCTCTGGGTATATTACTGTTAAAATTTGTTTAAAAACTGTAAACAAACTTTCATACACTGTAGCAAGTTTGCAGCTAAAAGCCAAGCGTATCTCCTGTTGCACTGTAAACCAAGGACAAATGGAAATTTTACAAACTATCAGTCCAGTTTCGACCGAAATTTCGCGACTCCACACTGCACTGAGAGCTGTGTGAACCACTACTATAGCCTGTTCTAAAAATTTTTGGATTGCTGACCAGATTTCTCTCACCCTTTGATTGAAAATGTTACAAAATGCAAAGTTCGGCTGCGTATTCGCAGCTGCAAAACCAGGTTTCTCTTTTTCCAGAAGGACCTAAATTCTAATAGTTTAGGCTCACAAAAAAACACCCTGGAGTTTTTCACAACCCCGAACACATTCAACAAATGTTCTAAAAAGGTCTTGCTAAAATCACACAAACTTCAGTCAAAACACAACACAAATCTTTCAACAAGGAGTGGAGGGGAGGGAAAGATAAACTACTAGCAAACACTCACTCGCTAAACCTGGGGTTTTCCAGGCAGTTGAAAAATGTATCCTGAGGTCACAGAGCCTGAATTTTCGTCTAGTTATCTGGGAGACAAATGACCTCTTAATCACCAGGACTATCTTAAAAGTAGTTTAGGTTTCTCACTTCACCCTCTAGCTATAAAACAAAAATTCAACTTACAAAGCTTTTCATCCAACAACATATCAAATAAAATTTTCACAGTCAAAAGCACACGCTGCCCAAATTCACACAAATACACACAATCTAAACACTATGCAAATACTTTAAATCAGTCTGCACTCCCAAAGGTCAGTATTTCTTTGCAAAGCAAATAACAATTTCACAAACTTCTTACAACTTCAAGTTCACAAAGCTCCTAAAAACATTTACAAAAATTAATAACACACTCCAAATCACACAAATTATAATGCTCACAGCACTAACTCTTACAAACCACAACAATTACAATGCTCAAATAGTTTTCCACAGCCTAAACACACAAAATCACAAACTCACTAAACAAACATGCCGGTTACAACACACACATACAGCGCTTGGGGCCACAACCCAAATTGTCACAACAGGACGCTTCGCGTCCCAAGGTTCAGACTAACCACCCAAATTATGGATTACTAAGGTGCACCTTCCAAATTACAAACTGAGATCAGAGCCACTCCTGCTCCAATCCAAATCCACAACACCACAGCCGCTGCCTCCTCTACGAGGCACAGACTGCTAAACCTCTGGTACTGCTGCCTCCTCTACGAGACACAGACTACCAACCTTGCTGCTGCCTCCTCTATGAGACACAGACTGCAAAACTTCTGGTGCTGCTGCCTCCTCTACGAGGCACAGACTACCAACCTTCTGGTGCTGCTGCCTCCTCTACGAGGCACAGACTACAAAACTTCTGGTGCTGCTGCCTCCTCTACGAGGCACAGACTACCAACCTCGAATACGAGACGTCTCTCGTGTCTTTTTAACTGCCTATATAATAAGGTACCTTCCCTCAAATATAAACATACCTCTTGTCCGTAGTCCAGCAGGTTCTGGTCTTTCCCCGGGTAGTCAGTGAGATCGCAGGATCCCTCTTCCCAGAAATTTCTGGGTGGGCGCCCAGAGGGGTCCCGGACCCCACCGGCCCCACGGCCAGAGAGAGCAGTCCTCCTGCCTGGCTCGCCAAAATGATTTATTAAAAAAATATGGATATTGATCTAGTATCGATATCCAACTGTGACGGACAAAAACTCTCTAACAGTTTAAGGTTAGAAAGTGTATGTTTATTTGACGCCAGGCAGCGTGCAGGATAGCTCCCAAATACACACCGCACCTTCCAGGTGATTACAGAGTCTTTTTATCCATACAAGTATTGAATATACAAAATGCAAATGCATATTCATAATTTTGGTACATCCCATTCCCCGCTTCGTATGCTAATCACTCCAAAAGCTATTAAGCATGCGCAGTTTGTCCCTTGAAATGGGTCGGTGGTCCCTTTTATGGGGAGGGGTCCCAAAATGAGGAAGTAAATGAAGTCTTCCTCGTTCTGACCTTTCTACCTTTTCAATGCGGGTATGACAAATGAACTCTTGGTAGAACTCCCATTCCTTGTCTTCAATTGGTTTAAGAACAGAGGAGGCCCACAATTGTCTTATGTTCTTAAAAGCTATTTATCAGTTTCTATATTCTTCATTATAAACCCAGCTAACCAAACATTGTGCTGACAAGCAATTAATTATTAGTTAACTACTAACTCCTAACTTCATCAAGGCCTACTCATTTATTATTCTTATTTTAATTAACTTTAGTAAGGCTTATTTCTAACTAAAATCTTAGCTCTTCAAAATCTCTAAATGCCTTAAAGTTTATGTTTCAGCCCCATGTGACACTTCACCTTTGTCGGTGACGTCATTACCTCTTTTGTACAATTTTATTTGTATTGTTGTATAGTGTTGCTTTTTTTTTTTTTCCCTTACTACATTGCAACATTTCTAACATTTCTGGCCTCTCATAGATTGGTTTTTCCGCTGTCCCCTCCATTGTCGTGGAGAAGGGGAGAGAGGAGAGGCGTTACAAGGACTATCTCAGGCTGAGGACATAGAAAGAAGGGAAGGTCTTAGAAAGAAAAAGAAACCCTTTTTCTGTCTCTTTGGGAAGCAATAAAAGTGCAGGTTTCTTAATATCCAGCCACAAGTCTTTGGAGTCTTGAGAGCCAAGAAGCACAGGAGCCCAGAAATCTTGTTGTGAGAGGCTAGAGATTGCTGCCTCCAAACATTTCAGGTGCTTATATGGGGAAAGGGGCAGATCAAGCCTCGCTCTGGAGAGGTGATGCTCTGCTCTGCACACCCCACACTCCCAGGCCTGTATCCCAGCCCAGCAGTGGCCGCTGATCCCTGGCACAGCAGAGGCAATGCTCCACCCCTGTGTCTGGAACCCCTAACCCAGCTCCTAAATGGCCACGTGAGTGGCAGCCCCATGTGGGGGAAGGCCCCAGGAAAGCCAAAGGGATTTTAACTCAGGCTATGTGGCAACCACATGTCTTTGCCTTATCTCCTCTTGGAATTCTATTAGCTGAACACCATTGGAACCAGGAATGGCAGATGTGTTGGTTCTTTTGTCTATATTTTCTCTCATTCTCTCTTCCTCTTTGTTCTTCCAATTTCATTCTCGCAGATTTTTCAGGAACTTAAAATCTAACAGGCTTGGAATTTGTTAAGTTGAATACGCTAAGGTAATGCTTGATGGAATGCTTTATGTTGATTGATTCCTGCTCTAAATGTTTTGCCAAAGTCCTCTGATTTTCAAAAGTTGCCTGGGAAGATTTTTGTGTTGTTCCGACCTCTTGAGAACATCTTGTCAGTAATTCTCCTGCTTTTCTACATCAGAGTTCGTGAACAAGTTGAAATCCTTTGAAAGTGTCTCACTGAGCAACGTTTTTGGGGCCTTACATTTGAACTGGCGCAATGAGCAGGGTATTCTTGAGGTGACATGGGCATTTGATCCAGCAGTAACTGCTCATGACATAATAAAGGAGAAACAAATTTTCAGTCAAGGCCGCTATCTTCTGGCAGAAAAGTAATAGACTCTCATGCAGAAAATGATGTGAACTGCTCTCTACTGACAGACCTGCTAAAAGCTTCTATAGAAAGCTTGTCCAGCCCTGAAGAGAGACGGAGACTGAGAAAAACTAGCACTATCCACAGTTACTGGTGGAGAAAACATGACTTTTGGTAGAAGAAACTTTGAAAATCCCAGTACAGGACCATGCCCGGTGTCCATATGCATGGAGGTTTGACTCAGAGAGCTCTGTGTTGCCAAGCAGCTAGAAAAGGAGCTGAATCAGTTGCCAATTGCCTTGGAGCCTGAAATAATAGCCAGCCTCAGGGCAGAGCAGGAATTGAATGCTGGGATGAAGCCAGCCCCAGAACCTGAGAAGCCAGTTAAACACGCTGGTTCAAAGCCAAAGAGCTGCAGAGCTGCAGCTGAGCAGTGCTGGGGAAGGCCTGGAACCAGCGTGTTCTAGAAAGTTCCAGAAATCATCTGGCCAATCAACGGCTGCTGATCTGCATGCCCACTCCCAGTCGGTCCCAGAGTCCTTTACTCTCTATGATGAGCTCACCAGAAGTTCTCTGGGTGTCATCCATTGTGGCTTTTCTTCTCCCGAGGTTTCCTGTTGCTCACTGATTGTCTGATGTGTGGCCACTTCATGGCCCATCCCCTCCAGGACAAGCTCCCACAACTCCCCCTTTCTGGTTGTATTGAAAATGAAAGGTGTAACAATCATAGTCAAAATAATAACCTTGTCTTAACTAAAAACAACACAATACTTCATAGACTTGAACTAAACTTGAGAACTAAAATAAACAGGTGGATTCATATTGCAGAGAATAACTAAACAAGAAGTAAATACAGTTTTCATTTCTCCTCACTTCTAAGGGCCCGAGTCCCAGGCATCTCTCTGCCAATTCATTCCTCCTCACTTACCCATAAATCAAAAGAGAAGAGAAAATCAAAAGGACTGGCTATGGTACCTTCCCCTTGTGCCCTTCCCCAATTACAAAAGCCAAAAGAAAAGGCTTTAGGGGGGACCAGCCTGTGAGGACCTTATGGTGTGGCCGGGCACGGGTCTCCTGTGGAGCACCAGAGTCGCTCCTCCGGCTGTCCGGAGGGTGACGACTCTCCTGCCTAAATAATTAAAAGAACTGGGGTGACTGGCTTCTGAGGGTGGCCTGTATCGGGAATCTCTGAAACATGAATTACAACAAAAATCGGGGACTGCTAATAAACAGGGAAGCGGGAGCAGGGTTGAGGGCTGTCACAAAGTGGGTTAGGGTAGAATCTGGGGAGGCATGGCCAGTGCCATCCTGGCATGGGCACGGAAAAGGAGGGCAGATGGCAGATGGCTGGTGGCTGGCCTGTGCTCTTGAGCAGGTTCCATCTCCAGTCCTGTCTTTCTCAGGAATAGTGGGTTCAGGGACACGCGGCAGTGAAAACAAAAACTGAGAAATAAAGTCTGCGAAATATTGTGCTACTAAAATTTAAACTAAAATGACCATCAAATATACTGTCAATTGCCACCAAATATTGCACAGTAAAATTTTCAGTAATCACTATATGATCACTATATATAACTAATAATGTAACAATGTACATTGAAATGAAAAACCGGAGTCCATGGGAAAGGTTAAAGGTTAAAGTCTAGAGGACATTCTTCCAGGGCATAGCCCCAAGAAGTCCTCCAGCAGGCCCACAGGCCTCCACAGTGGCTCACGCAGATTCAAACTGCACAAGTCTTCACTCCCACATGTTGGCCTTAGTTCCCGTGGCAGAACTTGCCTTCCCACTGGACGCTCACCTGTGCCCGAGCCTGTGGAGAAGCCCGGCTCCCTCCCCCTCTGCCCACAGCAGCACAGACACTCCCAACCTTTCCCAAGAGCTGCAACACAACCACAGCCACAGCAGCATGCCCTGCACTGCCACCACTGCTCTGCTCCATTTTGCCCCACTCTGCTCCTCTAGTCACTGCTGCCAGCCTGTCTCTCCACTAGAGGTTGTGGCCTGGAGGAACCAAGGTCAGAAGACCTTTGCCCACTTCCAGACCATGCCACAAACCCCATATATGGCTTTTCCCACATTTAAGAAACACCTGACCATTCAGAAGCAAATTTAGAGCTTATGCACAGCGTGAGAACAAAGGGAAGCTTCCGGCACAGTGAAGGTTTTATGTATTATCGTATTTATTTACACTATCAGTCTAAACAAACTAGAAACTACGAGCTATCAACTAGAAACTAGAAACTACAAAAAACACCAATGGCCTCTTGCAGGGCTAGTATCTCCTGTCGGCCATAAACTGCTGCGTTGCCATGATCAGAGGCGTCAGGCTGGAGGTCGGCTTGGCTGAGGTTACAAAAGGATGCTGCCCAAAGAGAAAAAGAAGACATTAATTTCTACTGACCTCACAGGCTGAAACTGGCTTTCTCTGGCAAGCAGAAAGATACACAAAGGAGGGCATTCTGTGCACCTCTGTCTCCACATCCAGGACCATGCTACATGAGCCAAACATGGCTCCCAATCCCACAAATCCATTAACCCAGATGGCTTCAGATGAAAGAGATTTGGTCTAGGCGACCTGGAAAGGCTCCTTCCAACCCATACCAGGCCAGGATTCTCCTCTGTTTTCCTTTGAAAAGCCCCCAGACTGGAGATTCTCAGGAGCAGGGCCCATCTGCCGCCTTGGACTTGAGCAGACGAGGAGCCCCTGGCAGCGGGCGGCCGGCGCACCCGGCAGCCGCTTTGCCTTTTACCTGCAGAAGTTCCTGGGCAGACCAGCGCCTGTCCTCGTCCGTCTCCAGGCAGCAGCACAGAAAGTCTCGCAGCCAAGCCGACTGTTGCCTGGGCTTCTGCAGCTTCGGGGTGCCCCCGGTGATTATCAGCTGCTGAACCTGGAGAAGAAGGAAATGCCACGCTCCACCTGTCTCCTCCACACCCCAAACTGCTCACACAGACCCCACTGGACAAGCTCCACTCCCCAGTGGCTCTTTACTCCCTGCCAGAGGGAGGGAGATACCTTTCCTACCCCTACTAAAAGAACCCAAAGCCAGAGGCAGCCGTAGCCAGTCCAACATGCAAAGGCTCTTGCCTTGATCCCTGATTTCATTGGCTGATGGAATTAGGAGCAACTCCATCAGCAGCAGCACACTTTGCTTCTCTCAGCACTGACACCAGCTCTACAGGCGAGGTGGAAGACAGACTTTAATCTAACTTTACTATTTCCAAGGATTCCACCCATAAAATGCAGCTCACTGCTCCCTTAGGTAAAGCTGCTCACTGCTCTCTTAGGCAAAGCTTCCATCAAGGAAAAGGCATAGTGATTTTCTTGTGCTATTCATGATGAAATGCCAAGGGGATAATCTGGGCAAGAAGCATAAGAGACTATGCAGCCTGGCACCTATCATTGTCAGGTGTTAGCAAGCTTCCCAGGCAGCAGAATGGGAGTAGATTTAGTCAGAGTGACAGGAGCATCTGAGGGGAGTTGCAGCGTACCGTGCTAGAGGTGTTCATCAGGTAAGGAGGTGCTCCTTCCACCATCTCGATCCCCACAATTCCAAAGGACCAGATGTCCACTTTGGGGCCATAGGGCTTCTTTGTGAAAATTTCTGGGGCCATCCAGTGAGTAGTCCCAACAAGTGATCTTCGTTTGCTCTGCTCAGCGGTGAGCTGAGCAGAAAGGCCAAAATCAGCTGAGGAGAAAAAACACTCACATCAAGCCAGCTTGAAAAAGGAGAGCAAAGAAAAGAATTCCCCACTGAATCAATGTCTAAGAAGGCAGTGTGGAATCCAGCTGTTCCAGGGGCATGCTGCCATTCCTCGGGCCTGCAGCTGAGGAAATACGCAATTGGCCACTTTGCAAAAGCCCCCGACTTCAGGCAGTGGCTTTTAGTCCCCTGAAGCTATTAGACTGCTGCTGCCTTGCTGGGGAAGGGACACACACAAGCCAAAGGCACTGCTGACCCCTTCTGCCCAGCTACAGCTCCCTGCACCTTGTGGCTGTGCTCTGCGCTCGCAGCAGGGCAGCCTGCACTGCCACAGGCACCAGGGAAGCGGCAGCACCCAAAGGCAGCCCCACACCGCAGCCCGCCACGGCTGAGCCTGGCCAGCAACACCCACCCAACTTGACAGAGCCGTCCAAGCCCAGGAGAATGTTGTGGCTTTTTACGTCTCGGTGGATCACTTGCTTGGAGTGAAGGAAATCCAGGCCTTGCAGGCACTGAGAGAGGAAAAAGAAACACGAGCCTGAGTGGATTGCGTCCCACAAGCAGGGCAGTGGCACACCTGCAAGACTGACTTCCTGGGGGATGCGGAGCCACGGCAGGCCAGGCTGCTGGCAAAGGCAGCAGAGCTGGCTGCTCCAACACGAGGACAGCAGAGCTTTTCTAAGGGCGTGGCTGTTTGCTTTTGAAAGGGAAAGGGCAATTGTTGCTCTGGCCAGTGCCCTGCAAACACAGACTCAAGGTGCACTGCTGCAGCGCCTGTACTCTCTGCAGCCAGACAACAGTGTCTGCTTTTGCAAGCACCACTTGGGGTGCAAGGCTCTCCTTTGAGGCTGAGCTCTGTGAGAGTCCTGTGAGGATCTCTTTGTCTTTGCCACTTGCTCAACATGGTGCCACCAGCCACTTTGCTCTTGTGGGGAAGGAATGCAGCACACACAGGCTCCCGGCAAGGCTTTAGAGAGGCAAACACAAACACACTAGAAGAAGGGCAGGCACATTGGCAGGCACTTCATCTGCTCTTGCTACTGCCAGGCATAAGAGAAAGGCAGAAAGGAAGCTTGGAAGGGGAAATCTCTCCTCTCCTTATCACCCATTTGGAAGGGCCGTCCCGACCAAGCCATGGGAAGCACAAGCGCCATCCCTTACCTCCCGAGAGACAGCTGCTATCTCTCCTTCTGCCATATGAGTCTCCCTGATGACATCGTATAAAGAACCTCCATCCATGTATTCCATCACCAGCCAGAGTTCCTCATCCACCAGGTAGCTGAAAGGAGGAAACAACAGCCTGGAGATGAAGGTGTGCACTTACATGACCTGATGGATTCTTGCTCCTGTGTCTCTCTCAGAGGAAGACAGGCGGAATAGTCATTCACAATGCTCTACAGGGCTTGAACTCTATGCAGTCTAAAGGCTGCTTGGTATCCACACCAATGCAACACGCCAAGGGAGATACAATCTACAGCGCTTTGTCAGCACTGGAGACCCGTGGGAAAAAATCAAATGCCAAAACAAATGAAACCATGTGGAGAGAGGACAGGAACTTTGAGGCTGTTGGCTCAGTAAGAAAGGGCCAAGGCCGGTCTTTGAAAGCACACTTCAAACTAGGTATGCCAGCAAAGATGAATGCAGCCCCAATGCAATCTCCTCCCAGGACGCTGTAGATCAGCCCAGAAGCAGGAATTAACAGCTCCATCCTCTGCCAGCCACCAAAGGAGTGGTTGAACTTCTGGCTTGCAGGATGTCAATGACCTTTCATGGCAGAACAGCAGAACCACTCACCTGTCTACAAAGGTCACAAGATTGGCATTCTTATTGCCACGCATGATCTGGATTTCATTCAGGCACACCTCGCTGTTGCTCTCTTCCAGGAGACTAATTTTCTTTATGGCCACCTAAAACAACATGGAAAACATGAACCAAAGTTGGTGGCACAGAACCACCAGGGGAACACGGAGACAGTGATGATGGGGTGACAGAGCTGGGCTGGGCCAAGCTGCCTTGTGGCTGGACATCAGACCGCTTGCTTGGGCACCTGCCAGGACAAAAAGCCAGATAGCCTTTGCCTTGGAAACCTGGCAGAAACATGGTCTATGCTGTCCACCTCAAAGCTCTAATAACACTCACCGTTCCCACAGACTTCCCCCATGGCTTTACTTTATCATCCCCATTTTCATTCACACTCCTCTTGCAAGCAGAAAGTCAATTTCTGCCAGAAAACATGGAGCAAAACTGCTGGACAACCTCTAGGGGGCTTGATCATTCCACTGGCATTCTCCCTTTCACAGCAACAAAGCAAACTCTTCCAGACATGACAGATCAAATGCTGTCCTAAAACAGTTCTGCAGAAGCTGTGGCGCTGCTTGACGCTTACCTCTTCTCCTGTGGCAGTCTCCACTGCCATGCACACCGTGCCAAAACCCCTAGAAACAAAACGGTCGCAGAGAAAGAAGAAGTCTTTTAGTCCCTGCAAGTGCAGGAATCCACAGTACAAGAGGAAAACAGTCCAGGGACAAACAGTAAATGGAAGGAACTGTGGCTGCACTCACCCTCTGCCAATTGTTTCCAGTTCTGTGTATTTAGCCTCAGGATCTCCCTCACTCACCAGCATCTCTGTAAAAATCCCAAGGAAAGATGCTCCCTTCAAAAGAGATCCCACCCTGCAGCAGATCAGAAAGGCAGCCCCACTCTCTGGGACACTGTGCCCTTTCAACTCACTCCCTCAGGAAACAACAGCACCACACCACCACCACCTTAAAAACAACAGCAGCAGGACAAGCAGCCCTGCAGCACAGATGGCCTGTCCAAAACTAGAAGTCTAAACTAAAATCTAAGCACATCAAGAAACAGCCAGAAGAGACAGGGCACAGAAAAGTGTAAGGAAGAGAAGTGATTGTTGCCTACAGACATTAAGGGCAGCAGGACAAACACAACCTTTCTGTTCGGGCAATGAAGACTCTGGGACAGTCAACAAAAGATTTAATCCTTGCAAACATGCAAGGCATCTTGGGTTCTGGAATCCATTTTTATCAACAGCTGCCCTTTCCAGAACAGGAAGAATATTGCAAAGTGCCTCCAGCAAAGCTAAGAACTCCAGCTTGAAGCAGGACTTTGCCTAAACAAGGCCCTTCTGCCGCTCAAGAGCAGCAGCTGATGTTCTACCCTACTGTGATGGGCCTTAGGAATGAGGTCCCTCAGCTTTTAGGACAGGCTGAGCTCTGAAGATGACTTTGGCCTTGCCCCACAGGAGCTGGGCCCCACAGGAGCTCCTGGAGGCCTCCTCATTTGCTCGGTCACAGCCTCCTGCTCAGCCAGAAACAATCTCTGCTCTGCCTTTTGCCTAGAGGGAAGCTCAGGCAAGGCCAAACCAAGCCCAGCTGCCCTCCGAGGCAGGAGCAGCAGCCCAGCGATCCCTCCCCACCTCAGAGCACAGCAACAGCTCCTGTGGGGAGGCCTCAGGAGCTGGCACTCAGCTGAGGAGGAACAGGAGCTGGGACAGCTCTTGCTGACACACGCACACACACACCAGGCACTGCTGCGGCACACAAGGGTCACAAAGGACGTACTCAGCATGGCCAGGCACTTGTCCTCTGTCCTCTCTCCCAGCAGCTCCCTGCTGCCAGAGGAACTAGTCGTGCTCCAGGTGCACGAGCTGCTCCTGCTTGAGTTTCCAGCTTGGGCACAGGAGGCTTCTTCAGCTGCAGCTTGTGCAGGTGCCACGACAGAGGAGCTGGAGCTCTGGGACAAGAAATTAATTTGGGTCACAAATGTGCCTGGCAGAGATGCCCCTCCGATCTCATTTCAAATGCAAGCCCTGAGGAAGATGCTGCTGGCCACATCCAGGGCTCTTCACCTCTCAGCTTTTGCAGCCCACTTCTCCAGCTCACGGCCCTGAACCCAAACCCTGCTTTTACATGAGGGACAAAATGTCACCAAAGACACTGCTAACCCAAACAGGCACTTACTGATGCTGGCTGCTCAGGCTGTGGGCTGACAGAAGGGGCAGGTTCATTGGCACCTTCCTCCTCTTCAGCCTCTTCCTCGGGTGCAGAGGCAGCCGGAGCAGGTGCTGGCGCTGCCCTTTTGCTCTGTGCACAGAAAGCAGCAGGAGGGTCAGGAAAGAACCTGTCATTCAGAGCCTTACGTCTCTTCAGCTACAGGCCTCGCTGCATCTCAGCTGTTCCTTTAGCTCCTGACTTTGGCTGTTCTGTGGGGAGGGCCAGGTCCCTCCTGGGGACAGTGTCTCCTCATATACTGCAAGGCTGTGAACTGCACCTTTGCACTGCTCTCTTCACTGGGGACAAGGACCCTGCATAGCCCCTGGGCACAAAGGGCCTCACTTGTACCCCAGGAGCATCCAAAGACATCCTATTGCTACCTCTTGTCTCTTGCTGACACAAATTCCCAGCCCCTGTCAGAACAGTAGGAAAGTGATGCCTAAATGTCCAAGTACCACACCCCTTCTCCAGGCCTCACAGGCTGGGGGAAGTGCTCTGGGAGAGCTGGAAAGATTCCAGTCCTCAGCATCTTCAGCCAGGCAGGGCAGGTGCTGTCTGCTCAGAAACTTGCAGCTCTGCTTTGCTCAAGCCACAGGACTAGCCAGAGCTGCCACTTACTGATGCTGGATGCTCAGGCCCTGCAGTGGCAGCAGGTGCACTTTGGTGGGAATCTTCCTCCCCTTTGGCCTCTTCTTCAGGAAGACATGCATCCAGAGGAGGCTCAGAGGTCTGTTTTGGGCTCTGCAGATAGACAGCAGTGTCAGGGACAGGTAACCTCTCCATTCAGCTCTGGAGCCAGATGCACTAAGGAGAAATCATCTGCAGAGAAATGGCATTCTAATTGTTCAAACTCAAGTAAAATGGGCCAGTTAGATGGGACTGCACTCTCTTGTACAGGAGAACGTCCATCATGGCTTCAAGCACCAAGCAACCCCACTTTCAGCTGCTTAAATGCTCTGAAAATGAGCTGGAGAAAACAGCTCAGGATCCAACTCCTCCTGCAAATTCTGCTGCTGCTGCTGCTGCTGCTGCTGCTGCTGCTGCTGCTGCTGCTGCTGCTGCTGCAAAGAGCCTGGACTGTTCTTTCATTCATCCCACAAGGCTAGCACTGGACTGCACCAGGCCCAGCTCACAGCTTGCTCCACAATTGTCAAATGCTACCCACACCAAAGGTTCCTTTCCCACTCACCCAAGGAGCGGATTCTCTCCAGACACGGGTGATGTGACCTGCAAGACAAAAGGCAAAAAGAAGCAGATGCTGTAAGGAAACTGCCTGTGCTGGGCAAGCCCACCAAATAGTCAGCAACCAAAGACAGAGCATTCTGCTTTCACTCCATCACTCCAGCAACAACCCTTGTGTCACACAGCAAGGCAACAGCACAAACTACTGCCTCGTGTCTACCCTTTGTCCTCTTTGGCCTCTCAACCCATAGAAACTCGAGACTGAGAAAGTTCCAGTGGTTCTGCAACAGGCATTCCAGCTTCTGCCCCACCCCACCCAGCAGGAGCTACAGCTCCTCTCTTCCCTGGACTTTAGTTTTCTGAAGAGATTGCATGCAGCAATTGCCATGAGCTTACTGAAAACCCTTCCCCAAAAAAGCTTCCCCCAAGTCCCCTTTAGCCATGGTGGCAGTTCCGTGGTGACACAGTGCAGGAACAGCTCCTGGGTTCAGGAGCATACAAGAACTGCTCTGAAATGTCCATCTCAGAGGCCTTTTCCAAGCTGATCCTGTGATTTCATCCCAGAAGGAATGGCTCTTTTAGCAATCAGGAAGTGTCAATTTCCACAGGCACATGCTGGGATGAGGGAATGCAGACAAGAAGACTTGAACTGAGGGACTTTCCCTCAGTGCTGGAGAGAAGTGCACAGCTTTTCCAAGGACTCCTGCCAAGCTCTCCCAGTCTTCCTATCTTGGAAGTTGTCTGGCTTGAGCCAGCAAACTGAGGAGATTCCAGACCCCATGGGCACAGGCTATGGCACGGGAGGAGCGGAGCCCCTGCAGGCTACATTACAAATGCTGCCCAGGCCCCTCTGGCTAGAGACACCCCCTTCTTAGCTGCAGCTGCTGACAGCAGCTTTACCCAACCCAAGGCCTCTTGGTGGCATTTTGGTGTCCATATGCCACACTGCACAAAACCGTCCACTTACGTGCCAGCTGGGTGAAAAAGTACCCAGAATAGGCCACGGAGAAAGCCGTGCAAACTGCAGCACACACTCTCTCCATGGCCTGAGCAGCGCTGCCCAAGTCTGCACCAGACAACGCCTGCGGGGAAAAACCAAAAATCCTGCGAGTCCTGCTGGCAGAGACCTCGGCGATCAGCAGGTTCCGCCTGCAGTGAGCGTGCCACAGAGCTGCTCTGCTCACTGAGCCCTGCCGGGCCTGGGCACAGCAACTTTGCCTTGGCAACGCTGGGATGCGGCCCCTGACATCACAATAGCAGCCACCCTGGGCTGGTTTGTGAACTCACAGAGTGCAGAGAACCAGATCTTCCCTACAGCTCAGGCCAAAAAAAGCCTGCAAAGCTCTCCTCTGCTACAAAGCAACACAAAAAGCCCTCCTAGTCCGTAAACTACTGCTCAAGGCATCCAAGAGTAACTCCAAGAACACACTAATCCCCTATAGCCCACCCTGAGAAGTTGAGCACTGAGAAGGGAGCAGGATGTGAGGAACCATATCAGTGCTCTTTGGCCACTAATGCTTCTGAGCAAAAACCAGGAGACTTCTTCCATCTGGACTGTGGTGGTACGTGTTTTGTGGGATTTTGCAGCGTTTTACTGTATGAGTTAGAAATTTATTGTTAGAAGGTTTTGTTTGGTATGTTCCTTGTACCCCCTATTTCTTCCCTTCACAGTGGTTTCTCCCAGGTTGTTTACCCCTAAGTTTTCCCACCACTTGACTGTCAATCTCCCTGTTCCTCCCCTTTTACCCCAATGTAGATGTGCCAATCCAAGTTGTTCTGCCCACCTCCTGTCAGTAAGTGTAACCACCCCCATTTTGTTCTCAAAAGTCCTTTGTCAATCATCCCTATTCTTGCCGTCAGTTGGTCCCCTGAGGCTTCTCCCCTCCCCAGCTTTTCCCCATTGGTTATGACCTATGATGTAATCCTAATGTAATCTGTTTCCATTGGATATCACATGGTGACACCCCTTCACGCCGACACACTTTATAAGTTCTAGCCGGGTCCCATTTTCTTTGGCACTTGCCCCTCACCCAGTTCATGGAATAAAGTCTCCTTGAACCACATACAAGTGTCCTCTCCTTTGTCTCTCTGTCTCGAATCTTCGTGACACCTTTGTGCCAGCGTCACCCTCACGGCTGCACACACCACCACCTGGTGATCTCACTGGATACCCAGGGTCGGATTCTAACTGATATAGTAAAACGCTGCAAAATCCCACAAAACACACACCACCACATCTCCCCCCTTTTATTTTATACATTTGATGGAACTTTGGGGAAAGATGATGTCGTGGGTATTAAACTTCAGTGACTGCTTGTTGGTCGCCTTCCCACCATTCGTTTTCAGTAGTGACAGCAGCGGCGACTACAATTTTTGAAGCCGTGGACTTGGTGGTGGGGGTGGAAATGATGCACTTTAGAATCCCAAATGCCAATGAAACTAGGAAAATAACAACAATGAGATATGCAATGTCTTTTATGATGGATACTACCCATCTGGAAAGATTCCAGTTTTTAAACACGTCTCTAAACCAGTCCTCGTTTTCTTGCTTCACACTGTCAATAAGGCTCTTCATCTCTCGGATGGACTCATGGACGCTCTGGCTCTTTGATGACAAGTTAAAGCAGCATAACCCCTCAAACTCCTGAAACCCATGCCCATGTGCCAGTAGCAGAAAATCAATAGCTGCCCGATTTTGTAGTGTAGCTTTCCTGGTTATTTCCTTGTCTTCGAGGAGATTACTTAAGCCCGTCGAGGTCAAATTCGCCTGCTTCATCACCCAACACTCTAGATTGCCCAATTCACTTAGTGCTTTGGCTGCCACCACCCATTGCAGGAACACACAGGTGGCAATCCTTTTTGATTCTGCCCAATGGTAGATTTTGGCATTGCAATGTTCATCAAATTGATTTGCACTCCATTTGGTAAATTTGGTTCTATTTTTTCATTGCTGAATTAGAATTTGGGAAAGCAAGGAAAAGGTGCCCCAGAGTGCGTGGACCTCTGAGAAGGCAAGAGGGGATTCCTGGATATGCCCAATCTCCACAAATCAAAAACAGTCCTCGGTCCAACTTCCTGTCATATGAGTCATCAGTTGAGGGAGCACCCACTTTGGTGACATACTGGCACCATTGGTTTGTCTGAAATTCAAGCTTATGTTGCTTAACATCCTCATACAAGTTGCGGCGAGAACTGGGCTCATAGTCAAAGTAGACACAGTAGGTGGCTTTCGTGGAGCCCAATAACTCAGATTCTTGGGGCTCAGTGTCAGCGTAGGGTAGATCGTAGACCCATTTCCACCAGAGCACCAGGGGGTTCACAATGGTTGTCTCAGTGGTGCTAACAAGCCCCCAATACCTGAATATCTCCATCCACTTGTTTGGAGAGTTCTCATTGTTAATTAGAGTTTGGATGGTGTGCAGAGAGGTGGGATACTCCTGTAACTTAGATGGAGTCCCCACCAGGCAGGTGGACGTCGGATTTTCTGCTGCGGATGACCTTGTTGGAGGGCATGGGCCAGGGTTACCCACACATTTTTCTGGGGTTGCCGAACGATCCGTGCGTCCAGAGAGGACTGCTAGAGGGCCATATGCTGGAACCAAATGAGGAACAGGAACACAGAGGTTGACATAATGTAAGTCTGAAAGAAAAAGAGACCATATAATAAATCAACGATGGAAAGAAAATGCCACTTGCTGTTACAAGATGGAGGTTAGAAAGGATTAGGGGACTCTTCTCCCCTTGCAGCGATTCCTATTCGACGCCACTGCGTCATTTGTGGGATCTTCTAAGGTGTCTGGGGAGGTGTTCTGTGTTGGACTCACTCGCTGTTCAGGGGTATAAGGTTTTACCCATTTCTTGGGGATACATCTGACTCCTGAGGACATGGACACACACGCGTATCCACGTCCCCAGATGACAAGCTGGTATGGATCCTGGATCTCTTCAGAGTCCGGATCCCTTATTAATACTGGAGGTCTTTCTTCAGGTTTTAATTGCTGATGCTGTTTAAAATGCCGCAGGACTGGCGGTTCCGGCCTATCGAAAGAGCAATTCAAAAAGTTAATAGTAAAACGGGCCTTGCAGAGCCTGAGCTGTGGTGACAAGGCTGGGATGTCTCTCCACTGGTGAAGGAGGACTTTCTTTAATGTTTGATGGGTCCTTTCTATCACAGCGTGGCTGGGTGGGGAAGTGTGGAATCCCCGTCCAATGGTTAATCCCCCATTCTTGTAAAAACTCACCAAATGCCTTGGAAGTATAGGCTGGGCCATTATCAGTCTTGATGGTAGTAGGGACCCCTAAGGTCCCAAATGCCTGAATAGGATGTTTTTGCACATCTGCGGCCTTTTGTCCTCTGTGGGCCGAGGTGAAGACTGCCCCGGAGAGTGTCCACGGAAACGTGTACATGCTGGAATCTTCTGAATTTGTGTATATGTGTAATGTCAGTTTGCCACACCTCACAAATGCAGAGTCCTCTAGGGTTCACTCCAGAACTTAAAGTTGGTAAGGTGGACTCCTGGCAGTCGGGGCATGCGGCCATAATTGCTTTGGTAGGTGGAATTGGCGGACCAGACCTGGGGCATTTTGATGGAACAGCTGATGGCTCAGCTTGGCCTGCTGGACGATGTTTGGTTGGCCAGCTAGCTGTAAAGGGGCGGCCAGAGCATCTGCCCTGTGGTTGCTTTCTGCAATAAAACCAGGAAGGTCAGTGGGTGACCTCATTTGCAATACATAAAAGGGTTGCTCTCGGTGGGAAACCAGATAAATTAATTTCGAGAGCAAGCCAAATATCACCGGGTTAGAAACCTCTTTGAGCCCTGCATGCTCTGCCCTGGACACAACACCTTCTATGTAAGCCGAATCTGTAACAATATTAATTGGTTCTGGAAATCTCTCGAGGGCCCTGATGACAGCGTCCAACTCAGCAACTTGTGGAGAACCCTCAACAGCCTTAACATCGGCTTCCCACTGCTGAGTCTGGGGGTCCTTCCATGTCATCACCTACTTGTGGGACCCTCCGGATAAGTCAGTAAAAATGGCCAATGCCGTCAGTGCTTCGTTACTTTGGATATTTTTCAGAATCAAATCAAATTGTGTTTCAAATAATTTATGACCTGAGTGGTTAATAACAATTTATCCTGTGTAGCTGTCCAGGGATAACTGTAGGCTTTTATTGGTCTGAAGCAAGTGCTCAAGGGTTTCCTTAGACAATCTCCCTGTGGATGTCTTAATAGGGAGATGAATGCACATGAAATCACACCCTGTCAGCGCCCGCAGGCGAGCCCTGGCCCCCATGATCAGCTGAGCCATCAACTCTTGTGGCCTGGTGATGCTCTTGGACATCTGATGACCAAGGAACACCCACTCTTTGATTAAGAGGAGATCCCGTTGATCTGTGTCCTATTGAAAGATCAGCCCATGGAGGTGCAGAAACTTACCAAGAATGATGAATCAGAAGGGCAGGCCCTCGCAGCACCAGTGGGCTTGCCTGCCTGCCAGTGTGGACTGGACTTTCTCCAAAGCAGCCCTGGCCTCCTGGGTCAGAGCCCTCGGGGAATCCAATTCCTCTCTCCCCCTCAACAAGTCGAAGAGATGGGATAGGTCCCCCGTGGTGAGCCCCAGCCAGGGTTTGATCCAGTTTAAAGACCCACACAGCTGATGGAGGTCCCGTAACGTTGAGGGGTTGTCATTAATAATTGGTCTTCGGGGCATGATGGTCCTGTTGCTGATCTCAAGGCTGAGATACTTCCAAGGCAGCAGTTGTTGCACTTTTTCCTTTTGTAACTCAAATTCAACTGCCGACAAGGCTGCAATAGTGTCCTCCAGTGCCTCTGCAAGCACGTTGTCACTGTGGGCACAAACAAGGACATCGTCCATATAATGGTATAAGATGCAGATTCCCCACTTGGCACACACCGGGGACAGAACTCTGGTGACATACCACTGGCAGATGGTAGGACTCTTTTTCATCCCCCATGGGAGAACTCGCCAGTGGTAGCACTTCATGGGAGCCTCTCTGTTGATGGAGGGCAGAGAGAATGCAAAGCATGGTGCATCAGCTGGGTGTAGGGGAATTTGGAAGAAACAGTCTTTTATGTCTATCACTGCCAATTTCCAATTTTGGGGGAGCATAGATGGGGAAAGAATCCCTGGTTGGAGGGACCCCATGTCCTTGATGACACTGATCTTTCTCAGATCGTGGAGGAGGCGCCACTTGTCCTTCCCTGGCTTCTTAATAATGAAAACCAGAGAATTCCACGGGCTGTTGGCTTCTACTACATGGCCTTTGGCCAGTTCCTCCTTCACAATCTGAGTGAGCGCTCTTAATTTTTCCTTGCTTAGCGGCCACTGCTCTACCCAGACAGGTTTATCTGTGAGCCAATTAAGTCTTTGGGTAGGGCGCTCTTCAGTGGCTGCACCTAAAAATCCTGAGAGGCTGGCAGTTCTAATTTGGCCCCCCACTGGGACATGGTGTCTCTCCTCCAGAGAGTGAACTCTGAATTCAAAACAAATGGGCGTACAGAGGCCAATTGCCCATTCGGCCCTAAAATTTGAACTATGCTCTTGGATTGCTGTGCCAATTGTGGACCCCCTACACCTGAAACCATGCTGCCTACACTTTGCAGCTCCCACTGTGGCAGCCATTTGTGTGGAGGAATGACCGTCACGTCTGCCCCGGTGTCCATCATCCCCTGAAGTTGGATGGAATGCCCCTCGCTCTTAAGGCCACACCATATGAGGGGCTTCTCCTCTCCCAGCGTCTCGATGTAAAAAAAAGAGGGGTCCAGATCATCACACAAAAGAGGAGGCACTGGAATGGCCTGTGCAATGATCTGTCCCTCCGGCAGGAATTGGGGGGGTGCACACAGCACACCATGAGATAGAAGGTCCTAGGATCAAGTGAGAGGATTGCAGGAGGGATTTCTATCTCATGTGGGGTGTGTTTAGTGTCCCCAGTGACAAGGTATTTGCAGTTCAGAAGGTCGTTCTGCCTGCGAGTTTCACAGTCTCGAATGTGGGGTAGAAGCTCTGCTGTTGCGGTAATGAAGTGCCAATCCTACTTGGAAAAATGAATAGCTTTAGTAAGTCTGAGCCTGTATGGTTCTGTTTTGTCTGTGGCATACACTTGGCTGCTGATACCGAGTACGATATGGTGCACAGCAGCCTTCACGGCAACACTTTGACCTACCCTATTTATATCATTGCACAGGGTAGGTCCATGCTCCCCAGTTAGTTTTTTGGCTGGTCTAAGGTCTCCCCTCCCCTGTTTTCCCCCCTTGTGGAGGTGCCATTCCTAGGAAGGGGCACTGGCTGATAAAGTGGCCCTCCTGCTTGCAATGGAAACATCAGCGTTTGGGTGGAAAAGGCCTCGATGTTGGAGTCCTCGGGGCCACCAATGTCGAAGCCGCAACCTTTCCCATGGCTTCTTCACCACATCCCCAGCCATCAGGGTGGCCTTCCTCATGCACTCCTCAAGAAGTTGATCAGGCGTCGGAGGACGGGACACTGGGAGTGCCAAGATGATCCACCAACAATCTTCATTGGCATTGGTGGTGACAATCTTGAGTATGAGCTGATCTTGTAGCTCCTGCCCTTCCACTCTCTTTTCTACAGCAGCTCTCACCTGGTCCACAAAGTCAATAAACGGCTCTGCAACAGACTGCTTAAGAGCAATATATGATATAACAGGTTCCTTAGAGGGCATGCTAAGGAATGCCCGCTCTGCAGTGTCCTTTGTAAGATCTAATACAGCCCTAGGAATTCCTGCAGCCTGCTTCTGAGCCTGGCTCCAGTCACCCTCACCAACAAGGTGGTTTCTGGTGATTTCTTCTTCTTCTATGTCAGTGGCATAATCGGCGCTCTGTAAATTACCCAGAAGGAGGTCCCCTGCTAATCTCTTCCAAGTTCTTTCCCACATTTTATATTCTGATAGAGGGAGCAGGCAACTAAATAGACGCTTTAAATCGGCAGGGACCATGGTATTAGAGTTAAATGTTGCCTTTAAAATGCTCCTAAAGAATTCACTTTTAGGGCCGAATTCACATTTGGTTTTACAGAGCTCCCTTATGAACTCATACAAGAGGGGTTCCCATCTTGGGTGATGCCCTCTTGCATTATAGGCTACTGGAGCCAGGAACAGAGGATTGGTGTTGTTGTCCACTTTCTGTTTTCCAGGCCCAGCACTCCCACCCCCCACGTCACCGTGGGAACCGGAAGGTGGGGTGTGGGAAACAGGAAGGTGATGGGCAGGGTCCTGGTGGGTGGAGCCTTGCGCAGGAGTGACGTAGGAAGAGGGTGGTGGTGTCAGCATTGTGGGAAAAGAGGTGGGAACAGGTGACGCAACCTCAAGGGGTGGTGCAGTGGGTGGAGCGGTGCAATAGCACCTGGGAGGGGTTTGACTAATTGCTGCAAGGGAAGAGGAGGGGTTAGGGAAAGGAAGAAGAGAGTCTGGGGTGTGTGTGGGAGGGGGTAAAAAGGGATTCTGGGGAGAAGAAGTACTCACCACGTGGCGACGGCCATCTTGTGATGGTAAAGTTGGCGTCAACAGGCAGCAGCCATTTTGTGGTACCTCTACCGAGGGGTTAAGGAAAGGGTTTGGTGGGAAAAGGAAAGGGCTTGGTGGAATAGAGGCTCCTTGAGAGCAACCAGGACTATTAACAGGGTAAGAGGGATTAGGAGAAGGGTAAGGGACAGTGTCTCTGACAGTATGAACAACACTGTCTGAGTGAAGGTACTGAGGGGACCTGGGGTAGCCAGGGAGAAGGTGGCAACCCTGCGTCTTCTGTGGACGGTCTGCTCCCCCCTGTCTACCCGGTGCAGGGGAAGCGGGGATAGGAGAGTGCGGTGGGGAAAGGGGTCTAGGGAGAACTGGGGATAGTGCAATGGATTAGTCTTAGTATCCCATCCATCTTGACCACTCTCTGTATCCTTCACAACATCCCAAATCAACAGAAATAATTTCACAAAACCTCCTTTCACTGAAGGATCACCCCTCTTGCTGCCCTCAGTCAAAACCACTTCAACACTCTCCATTCTCGAAAGCAGCAAACAAGAAGAAGCACTACTTCAATTACATTTAGAGGTTTCTCCCAGCTACAGATACCAGGTCATGGATCTTTCAGCACTGTTTATTCATTTTAAATCACAGCCATGGGTGTGATTTCAGCAGGGAAATGCCATGACCAGAAATGCAAGGGGCATCCTTGTGTCTGTCTCCCTCTACAATAGAGGCCTTGGGACCAAAGCACCACCACCATTTCCCCCCGAGTTTTGTACTTCCACAGTATTTTTTAGGCCATAGGGATGAGATGGGTGGCACGGAAGTGACAGCTCTGACACACAACTGAAACCATCAGGGCCAGGGTGGCACGTGGGGCTGTTATTCTGCTCCAGCAGAACAGTGCAGCCTAGAGTGGTGACACTGATACCAAGTGAGTTCAGCCAAGCCAAAAGGGAGTCCAGCCAAGCCCAGTGGAGCCCAGCAGGGTGGTAGGAAGAGGCAGTGGAGTGGCAGATCCGATTCCCACGCACACGCCCAGCATGGCAGACTGATGGTAGCGGCAGTGCCAAACAGAGCTCTGCAGGGAGAGACACCCATCACCATCGCCCCTGCCACCACCAGTGCTGCAGAGAGGGAGCAGGAAACTGCCACTGCAGGCCCACAGCTGCTCCAGGCAGCACCAGCAGCGCCCATCTACCATCAGAATCATTCTGTAAGCCCTCACCATCCTCCCCTTGTTCCAGGGGCCCCATGTGACACTTCACCTTTGTCGGTTACGTCATTACCTCTTTTGTACAATTTTTTTTTTATTGTTGTATAGTGCTGGGATGAAGCCAGCCCCAGAACCTGAGAAGCCAGTTAAACACGGTGGTCCAAAACCAAAGAGCTGCAGAGCTGCAGCTGAGCAGTGCTGGGGAAGGCCTGGAACCAGTGTGTTCTAGAAAGTTCAAGAAACAAATCACATCTGGCCAATCAACGGCTGTTGATCTGCATGGCCACTCCCAGTCGGTCCCAGAGTCCTTTACCTTTAAGAATGGGCAAGGAGACCAGCTCCTTTTTAATGCCTTTATTAGAGTGACCAGCTCCAGGTGGGGGCCCGAGGGGTCGCGCACACCGCCGCTGCTCCCTGTGGCGACGCAGAGGAGGAGGTAGTCAGTTGTGCTGTGCAGCAGAACTTGGGCTTCCGTCCTCACGGGCGTGCCTGGGAAGATGCTTTTGGGCTCGTCGACTAGGGTTTTTGCTCTCGGTTGGCTCTTCTTAGGTTAGGGTGACACTTTAGAGTTGATTTTGCAGCACTGGTAAGGCAGAGGGACTTCTTCCCGATGGCCAAAGTCCATTTGTTGTTCAGGTCTTAAATTGGCTTGTTTTCTTTAGGGGTTTTTCTGAGTTTCTGGTCACAGTCCTTAATTTGCATATTCTTGGGGGTGCGCCTGTTGCCATTTTGGGGAGCAGCGGAGGTGTTACCCGGTGGTTGCCACACGGATAACAAGTACAGTAAAGGGGCACAACATAGGGAGAGATAAGGGAAACATCAATGGGGATTTAACAGGTAATAACAGTCTTAATTAACACATTTAACTTTAAATTCCTTAACTAATGAACTTGTTCATAACAACTCCCCCCTCTATTTCTTTGATATGGCTTATGCCCGCATCAATTTGCTGTTTCTGGCTCCTGAAAATAAACTTTTCTGAGTCTCTGGAATTTATTATAAATTTCTCTGGCACTTTCATGGCTCTGCTCCTGATTTTTCATCAACATCATTTTAGCTGGTTTCTGGGTAGACCCTTCAGAAAGTTGCATACCTGCCCTAACAGTTGAAGTCACAGCCCGGATTAAACAGGGGAGTATACAGGGTAAAAGTAATAATCCTGATATTGCACAGATTATAATAAATCCAGCCTTTTTCCACCATGTTCCCTTGAAAGACCAGAATTCGTCCCACCAGTTGTCACTTATTAAAGGTGTCCACTCTTGAGTTCCAACATAGGTCAATTTACGAATTTCTTTTGATATATTTTTAATCACTGCACTTTTGTCATCAATCTCCAAGCAACACTCTGATGAATTAAATTTTCCACATATACCTCCCTCATCTGCCAATAAATAGTCTACTGCCAATCTGATTTGATAGATTACTGCCCTTGTTTGTGATAATTGGTCACCTACATGTTCAAATGCCAATGCTGTTCGATTTGATACAGTTTCTAGTACTGCTTGGAGTCTGATTATCCTATTAAGCATATAAATGGGGGTACGGTATTCCCAGGACCCATCCTGAGCCCATGTAGCTGGCCCATAGGTTCAAATAATTTCCTCTGGGGTCCATATTTTACTTTTCCATGTCTGTGAACCTCCCATGTCAATTATGTCTCTTTTCTTTCTTTTGTCTTTCCTTAAATCATCATATACTGGGACCCCTAGATGTGCTCCTGATTCCTTGGGTAAGAGGAAAAAGGCTGGTTTTATGATTCCAATAGTACAACTCCCTGCCCAGTCCCCAGGTAACTTAGTATATGCAGTATCCCCACAAATCCAAAATAGGTATTCTGGGGCTTGCCAGAACCCCTCACTTGTTTCAGTTGGAAATTCCCAAAACTTTGACAGCTCTTTAATTCCCCAGAAGGGGTTGATCTCTTTTTCTGTGCATTTGTGGAGTTTATACCCTTCATGGTATATGCATCCCTTTCCTCGTTTTTCAGCAGTCCAGTATGTAAGGGGTTCCTTTGGGACCCATCTAATTCCTGAATTCTTTACTATCAAGTATCTTTTGCATGCCATTTTTCCCACTCGATACTGTACCTCCTTCCCGCTCTCAGTATACATTCTTCCCCCAATACCTTTAATTTCAATTCCCATTTTTCCCTCCCCCGAGATTTTAGGACTTCATTTGGTGGTCTCATTTGCTTCCATCTTAAAATTTCCAGTGGACTTAGACTACTCCCCTCCCATGGCCAGATTTCAGTCATTTGGGTACTCCCACAAACCCAGCAGTCGGTTAAATTCAATTCTTTGCTAATCTTCTTAACTAAATCTATAAATAAGTTTTTTCCTAAGGGGGTGTCAGTATTTTCTTTTTCCTTTATTACAGGTTTTTCTTTTATCAGGTCCTTCACCCCTTCGTGCTCAAAACAGAACCATGTTTCTTCTACTGGGCACTCCCCAAGTAGGCGCTGCCTATAAGAGGCAGTATTCCTGGTGGTCCAATAGATTCGCCCATCCTCCTGGCAGGTAATCAATTGAGAGTGGTTAAAGCAGTTCAGGTTTAGATTAGTGTGGACTCTAAATAGGGACCTCAAGTCATCCCCATCATAGATAGGGTGATAACACCTGGTGCAAGGGTCTCTCTCTCCGCTGAGAGTGTTGTCTATTAATATCAGCAGCACCAACTTTCCCAAGAGTCCGGTAGGGGCCATTCTCCTTCACTGACACCCCCCGGCCTTGCCTCTTGGTTCTGAGGATTCCCTAAAGCTCAACAGAGTCCTCTCCTATTAACTGCTCCACTCTCTGTTAATTTAATTTTATCACCCTTTAGGGAAGCTCAGTAGAAGAAGCTTTCCTTTATGGGGGGGTTTCAGTTCTTTATAACTTTTTCTTTAAACTCTTTAACAACTTATAACAACTTTTTAACTTTCACAACAATATTCTTAATAAGTCTCTTAGCAGCAAATAATAATAACTTATACACCACTGTCCTTGGTTCCTGTTTTTCTCCTGAGGGTTATTTTCAACTTTTCTGGGTCCTGACTTATCATCCACTCTCCTGGATCGGTGCGTGGGATTCCGTTTACTGGCCTTTCGGACGGTGCAGGGGAGCTGGGTCCTTGGTTGGGAGGTGGTACCAGCCCTTTGACTCTAGTGATATGAGTCCAACCCTTCTCTCGGGTTCGTACGGCAGTGTGTGTAGTCAACAGCACCTGAAAGGGACCTTCAAATTTAGGTGTTAAGGGAGTGTTGTTCCATGACTTAATTAATACCCAATCCCCCGGCTGGATGTTGTGCACATTGGTATCATGAGGAGAAGTCTGAGGTATGTATCCTCTTTTTCTCAGGCTCTCTAGGGTCCTTCCAACAGCTTTCAGATATTTTCTAGTAGCCTCTTCCCCATCTGCATAATTTCCCCCACTGTAAGGGGACAGTAAAAAGGGGAGCCCAAACATCATTTCATAGGGGGACACTCCTATGTCTGCTCTAGGCCTTGTTCTGATTCGTAACAGAGGTAGGGGTAAACACTTGAGCCAATTTAATTTAGTTTCTACAATCAATTTGGTTAACACATTTTTAAGGGTCTTGTTCATTCTTTCAATTCTACCCGAGCTCTGGGGATGCCATGGAGTATGCAGCCTCCACTTCATTCCCAAAGCCTCGACGACCTGGTGTAATGCCTGAGCAGCAAAATGAGGTCCCCTGTCAGAGTCAATGGTGTTTACCAAACCATACCGGGGAAGGATTTCCTCCAGAATTATTTTTGCAACCACTTCCGCAGTTCCCTTCTTAGTAGGAAAAGCCTCTATCCAATGGGTGAGGTGGTCTACTATTACCAATAAATGTTTATACCCCTGTACGGGAGGCATTTCAGTAAAATCTATCTGTATGTTTTGAAATGGTCTTAGAGCCAATTCTCTCCCTCCAGGTTCTAGTTTTCTCATCACTTTCTGATTTATCTTTTGACAGATTACACATCCTTTGGTTATTGATTTGGCCAGATCATATATTCCAATACAGAGATTTTCTCTGAGGAAATGGTCACATAATCCCTGAGTTCCCCAATGTGTCAACTCATGTATTTCAGTTAATATTTTTCGAGCCAGTGCTTGGTTTATAAATTTCCTCCCATCTTGAGTTAACCACTCCCCCTGCTTCCCCTGGTGTAACCCAAGTTCTTCTATAGCTTTCAGTTCTTTTTCACTGAATATTGGTGTTACTTCATCTTTTTCCTGTCTAGTTTTCTTTTCTAACCTGAAGATCTTGATTGGTTCCCCTGATTCCAAAGCGGCCTCTTTAGCTACTTGGTCAGCAAGCTTATTTCCTTTTATCGCTGGGTATTCACCTTCTGATGTCCTTTTACATGCACTATTGCTATTTCTGTGGGTTTCTGCAAAGATTTCAATACTAATTTTATCAACTCAGTGTGTACCAAACTTTCACCTTTGGAATTTAAATATCCCCTTTCCTCCCAGATCTTCCCAAATGTGTGTACTATGCCAAATGCATATTGGGAGTCCGTGTAAATAGTGCCATAATCATCCTCTAGTAGGTCCAGTCCCCTCTTTAGTGCATACACTTCACAACATTGGGCTGACCAGTTTGGAGACAGCTTCCCTTTTTCTACAACTTCCATATCTTTGCCATCTATTACTGCATACCCAGAGACCCTCCTCCCCGCAATCACTCTGGAGGACCCATCTGTAAACAGTACTCTCCCATAAGGAAAGGGTATATCTTCAAGGTCTTCCCTTACTTTTGTTTGCATATTGATTAACTCAATACAGTCACGTTCTAAGTTTTCCTCTGGTTCCCCAGAAAGGAACTGTGCAGGATTAAGGCATTTAGAAGTGTTGAGATCTAGGTTTTCAGTGTCCATTAATATAATTTCATATTTCAGGATTCTGGAATCAGTGAGCCATTGCTGTGCTCATTGGCTGAGGACTGTTCTGATGTCATGTGGTGTATGCACTTTAATCTTTCCCTGTAATGTTAGCTTCTGAGCTTCTTCTATTAGAACTGCTGCTGCTGCTATGGCTTGTAAAGAAGCTAGGCCACCCCCTAGCCACAGGATCTAATAACTTAGATAAAAATGCCACTGGTTTCCGAGACCCTCCCCATTCTTGGGCAAGTACTCCATAAGCAATTCCCTCCTCCGCACTTACAAAGAGGTCAAATTCCTTCCTGAGGTTAGGTAAACTCAATACTGGGGCTGAAGACAATTTATGTTTCAGATCCTGTAGTTGTTGGTCATCATCTTGTGTCCATTTAATTGGCTCCTGGTCTACTAATTTGTTGTACAGAAATTTCACCCTCTGTGAATAATTATCTATCCACAGTTTACAATACCCAAAAAGTCCCAAGAGCTTCCTCACATCCCTTTTCGTTTTAGGAGTTGGGATGGCCAGAATTCCTGTTATTCTCTCAGAGCTTAGCTTTTTGTACCCTCCTCCAATCACATGCCCGAGGTATGTGACTTCAGGTTCTACAAATTGCACTTTGTCCCTTGATACTTTCAGCCCCTTTTTCCCTAGGAAATTTAATAATTGTATACTTACAGTTTTGACCTCACTTTCTTGTTCCTCTGATATTAATAAATCATCAACATACTGCAATATTCTTATCCCTTCCTTATGCTGGAATTGATCTAATAATTCCTCTAATGCTTGCCCAAACAGGTTAGGAGATTCAGTAAATCCTTGGGGTAAGCGTGGCCACCTTAGCTGCATTTTCCGATTTCTGTCTGGATATTCCCACTCGAATGCAAACCAATCCCTGCATTCCTCGGCCAAAGGGCATGACCAAAAAGCATCCTTCAAATCTATGATGGTAAACCATGCATGCTCTCTGGGGATCTGATTCAGCAATGTATATGGGTTAGATACCACTGGGTGGCATGCGATTGTTCTTTTATTTACTTCCCTTAGATCTTGGACTAACCTGTATTTTCCCTCAGCCTTCTTAACAGCCAATATAGGGCTATTATGTGGGGACATGCATGGCTCCAAAATGCCTTCTTTTAATAGGTGTTCAATCACAGGCACCAGCCCTTTCTTTCCTTCTGCTGATATGGGATATTGCTTTACTCGCATGGGAGGAGTATCTCTGTGCATTTCTACCTTTATGGGCAGTATATCTAAATATCCATATTTTCCTTCCTCCGCCCACACCTCAGGGTGAATTTCTTTCAGATCTCCTTGGGTTAATTTCATGAGTTTGACTACCATTTTTCCTTTTTCTGGCAAAATCCCCACTCCCAACAGCACCTGTAAATCTCTTCCTAGCAGGTTGGTTTCTAGGTTAGGCAGATAAAGTATATCCACCATACACCGCTTAGAGTTGCCTTCTATCTTTACTTTTTCCACAGTTGGGGCTCTAAATGGTTTCCCTTCTGCCCCGAGCAACTCACAAGTTTTACTCCCAACAGTTACCCCCTTTGGTAATTTATTTATACTTGATCTATCTGCTCCCGTATCCACGAGAAACTCAAATTCTTCCTCTTGGAGACCTACATTAAAATTTACTAGGGGCTCCTCTTGATGTTTCATTGGGTCCCCCAACATATAGAGCCCCTGACACCCCTAATCATCACCCCTCAAAACCCGTTCTAGGGCCTCCTGCTCTTGTGCAATTGTTTCATCCATCAATAATTTTTTGCAATCCCTCTTAAAATGTCCAACCTCCCCACAATAATAACATGTCCTACCATTAGGTGTCCCTTCTATCCTTCCTGGTCTCCCCCCTTCCCTCCTGAGTCCTGGTTTTTCCCAGTTTCGCCCTCCCGAGGGGGTGGGTTTCCCTTGATTTGTTCCCGGAGGCAGAATTAATTGCTTATTATCAGCCCCAACACTTTCTCGTGCCACAGCCACCATTATCCTAGCTTTTGTCTCCGCCTTCTCCTCTTCTCTTCTCAGATAAACTTTCAATGCCTCTTTTAACAATTCATTAATACCTTTTTCTTGCCAGTCCTCAATCTTCTCCAATTTTCTCCTTATATCCGGCCAAGACTTTGTCACAAATTGCACTTTTAAAAGCACTTGTCCTTCTGGGCTATCGGGATCTATGTTAGAATATAGCTGAAAATTCCTTCTCAATCTATTCAGCCAATTTGCAGGGGTCTCATCTTTTTCCTGGGTCCCCTCAAAAGCTAATTTGGTGTTACTGCTTCGGGGAACCGACTCCTTTATACCTTTGATTATTAAGGACCTGTAATCCCTCATATTTCTTCTGCTTTCTTCCCTATTGGGGGCCACCCCGGGTCTACCAAGGGCATTTTTAAGTCTCCAGGGGGCCCTATCCTATTCTCCCTCTCCCAGCTTCGTATTCCTGCTGCCCGGATCATCCTTACTTCTTCAGGGCAGAATAAAATATTCAGTATGGAATTTAACTCCCCCCAGGTGTAGATGTTAGGTCCAAGAAAATGGTCCACCTGGTTTGAGATCCCTACTGGATCCTCCACCAAGTTCCCCAACTCTTTCTTAAAATTCCTGACTTCCGAGGCAGTAAGTGGAGCATTTACAAATCCTACCCCTCCCATCATTCCACCCATTGGAACCTCCCTGAGGGGCATCATTTTTTCCAGTTTTATGGTTCTTAACCGAGTATTGCACCAAGGGCCTTCCATACTGTTATCAGTTGGGGGAGTTGTCTGGACTGTAGGGTCATGGTGGTCACTAACAGGAGGGGATAATGAACTCCGGTCCCAATTAGGAGGTGGTAAAGGGATGGACGCAGGTGAGGGAGAAGAGTGTAAATTCATGGGATTGGGGTCTAAGGCTAAATTTTGGAGTGTTGCCGAGCTAGGGGAAGTTGGAAAAGTTACTATAGGGATAGGGGGAGGTTCTGGTTTAGGGTTAGAAACACCAGGAGTAGGTGGAATCTGAGATATGGTTGGCGAAGAGAGATTGTTTGGGGGAGAAGCTGAATTAGAAGCCGAATTGGATGCTGAAAACTAGACAAAGGAGTTGGGGCGGAGAGGGATGTTGTGAAAGGAGTCAGGATAGGGGCCAGGGAAGTCGGGACTGGTTTGGGGTCTTGTATATAAATATTAGGAGGGGGTGGTAGTGGGATTATTGCTGGGGGAGCCAGTAGGGGGTTAGGATTCAGGGTTGGGTAAATTGGAGGAGGAGGAGGTGGCAAATAATCAAGGGGATCCCAGGTCTTAGGAGTGCTTTGTCCGTCCCCGTTTTCCTCCTTATCTTCCTCTTTCTTTTTTAGTTTATGGATCTTCACACTCTCTTTACTCACAGCTTTCAACCAACAAGCAGCATATTCTATCTGCTCTATGTCGGGAGTCTCTTGTGGTTTTAAATAATGATGTAATTGGGAACAAATCCATGGGTCATTTGTTCCATACCACGGCCACTTGCCCTGTCATTTTAACTTTGGCCAAATTTCTGTGCAAAAATAAATCATCTTTACTCGGTCTAGGGATTTGGTGGCTTCCTGAGACTCCCAATTACTCAAACACTGTCCTAGTGGGCTCTCTATGGGTAGGCTTTTTATCTTCTTTTTTCCCACAAGGGGGCTTCCTCTCCTACTAGCACACTGTCCCATTTTAAATCAACAACTTAAAATCCGCTTAAATGTGCCCCTACCCAAAAGGAAAGCTACAGACGGGCAACACAAATCTACAACCAAACCAAACTTCAATGTAAGCCTTTTCCCCCCTCAGTGTAACTTAATCCTTCACAGACCTCTTTCGCACCTCCCTTTCACTCCAAGGAAAAAAAAACGGGATCCACACACACTTTCTCCACCCGGGCAGATTTCCACACTCACACTTTTGGTATCGACTTCCTAGGTCCCCCCTAAGACAGCCCGACACCAGGGTCTATCCTAATGATTTGACCCCCTAATTGTAATCCTGTGCTTTGCCTCTACTCCTAGAGACTCCTGAGCACGCTTTTCGACACCAACCAGGGTACACAGCATTAGAAGCCTCCCTGCCGGCACCAGGACCTCCCCTAGTCTAGCCTCCCGCCGGGCCGGACACCTTTAGTCCGCTGCCCCGGGCTACACTGCCCTGTTCTAATACCGTTCCTTCCTAAATTTTTTGAACGGAGGTAGGAAGGGTCCAGGAGACTCCGTAGGGTTACCCAGGTGTATCCTTTCCCAAAAAAATGAGATCAACCCAAGCGGGGCCCGACCCCTTTGCCGTCCACCGGTCCAGCTTGGCTACCCCTCCCCAGCGGAATAGCCTAGGCGAAAGGGATGTGTGCAGAATGTGTGGTGCCTGGCCTTGCCCTTCCGACTCCCCACCCCGGTGCTCTCAGCTGTGGGTTTACGGTCCCCTCCCTGAGACCGCGGCAGCACACCACCTAACGGCACGTCTGTCCTGGCCCTGGGAAGCAAGGGGCCCTCGTGAGCGCTCGGTGCCGGCAGTGCCTGGGGGCACCCAGTGAATGCGTGGGACTCACACACCGTCTGGGTATTCCCCACGCCCGGACCTACCCAGACCGCTAGGGAGACCTTGCCCTGCTGCGTGCCACTCACACCTGGCTATCCCCTGCACGCCCGGGGGGGGCCCTTATTAACCCCAGGAGACGCCTCTTTCTCACCAGTCTCTTTCGCTTCCCCCCTTTCCCGGCCGGCCCCCTCTCGGGAGTCCGAAACCACGGTACTAGGGGTCCCTCTCGCCTCGAGAGTCCGGGCTGCCGGCCCTCGTCTCAGACACACACCACTCGCACGCCTCCTTCGCCTGCCACTGGGATTCTCACCCTCCGGCGCTCCTCTGCGTCGTCGTGCCCGGCTGGTCCTCTCCTCCGTCCGGATAGCCAGCGATCCTGGAGGTCCAGGGTGAGTGGCTGTCCCAGTCCTGGAGTCCTCTTCTGGTGTGGCTTTCCTGGCCAATGCACCAAGTAGTTAAGAATGGGCAAGGAGACCAGCTCCTTTTTAATGCCTTTCTTAAAGTGACCAGCTCCGGGTAGGTGCCTGGGGGATCGCGCACACCGCCGCTGCTCCCTTCGGCGACGCAGAGGAGGAGGTAGTCAGTTTCGCTATACAGCAAAACTGGGGTTTCCATCCTCGCAGGCGTGCCTGGGAAGACGCTTTTGGGGCTCGTCAGTTAGGGTTTTTGCTCTCAGTTGGTTCTACTTAGGATAGGACGATGCTCCGGAGTTGATGCTGCAGCGCTGGTAAGGTAGGAGGACTTCTCCCCAATGGCTAAAGTCCGTTTGTTGTTCAGGTCTTAAGTTGGCTTGTTTCCTTTAGGGGTTTTTTCCGAGTTTCTGGTCACGGTCCTTGATTTGCATACTCTTGGGGGTACTCCGGTCGCCATTTTGGGGAGCAGCGGAGGTGTTACCCGGTGGTCGCAACATGGATGACAAATACAGAAAAGGGGGCACAACATACGGAGAGATAAGGGAAACATCAACGGGGATTTAACAGGTAATAACAGTCTTAATTAACACTTTTTAACTTTAAATTCTTTTAACTTGTTATAACACTTAACTAATCAACTTATTCATAACAGGTACTGCTAATACAACAGGAAAGCAGGAGCAGGGTTGAGGGCTGTCACAAAGTGGGTTAGGGTAGAATCTGGGGAGGCATGGCCAGTGCCCTCCTGGCAAATGCACAGAAAAGAAGGGCAGATGGCAGATGGCTGGTGGCTGGCCTGTGCTCTTGAGCAGGTTCCATCTCCAGTCCTGTCCTTCTCAAGGATAGTGGGTACAGGGACGTGGCGGATGAATACGAAAACTGGAAAAGGAAGTCTGTTAAATATTGTGCAACTAAAATTTAAATTTAAATGATCATCAAATATACTGTCAATTGCCACAAAACATCGCACAGTAAATTATTTTGAATCATCACTGTATGATGACAATATATCTATATATATAGATATCTATACTATATCTATGTATTATATCTATATCTATATATTATATACTAATAATGTATCAAATGTACATTGAAAAAAAAACCCGGAGTCCATGGGAGAGTTTAAAGTCTAGGGGACAAGATAAAGGAAAGGTTAAAATCTAAAGGACATTCTTCCCGGGCATAGCCCCAAGAAGTCCTCCTGCAGGCCCACAGGCCTCCACAGTGGCTCACGCAGATCCAAACTGCACAAGTCTTCACTCCCACATGTTGGCCTTAGTTCCGTGGCAGAACTTGCCTTCCCACTGGACGCTCACCTGTGCCCGAGCCTGTGGAGAAGCCCGGCTCCCTTCCCCTCTGCCCACAGCAGCACAGACACTCCCAACCTTTCCCAAGAGCTGCAACACAACCACAGCCACAGCAGCATGCCCTGCACTGCCACCACTGCTCTGCTCCATTTTGCCCCACTCTGCTCCTCTAGTCACTGCTGCCAGCCTGTCTCTCCACTAGAGGTTGTGGCCTGGAGGCACCAAGGTAAGAAGTCCTTTGCCTGCTTACAATCCATGCCACACACCCCATATATGGCTTTTCCCACATTTAAGAAACACCTGACCATTCAGAAGCAAATTTAGAGCTTATGCACAGCGTGAGAACAAAGGGAGGCTTCCAGCACAGTGAAGGTTTTATGTATTATCGTATTTATTTACACTATCAGTCTAAACAAACTAGAAACTACGAGCTATCAACTAGAAACGAGAAACTACAAAAAACACCAATGGCCTCTTGCAGGGCTAGTATCTCCTGTCGGCCATAAACTGCTGCGTTGCCATGATCAGAGGCGTCAGGCTGGAGGTCGGCTTGGCTGAGGTTACAAACGGATGCTGCCCAAAGAGAAAAAGAAGACATTAATTTCTACTGACCTCACAGGCTGAAACTGGCTTTCTCTGGCAAGCAGAAAGATACACAAAGGAGGGCATTCTGTGCACCTCTGTCTCCACATCCAGGACCTTGCTACATGAGCCAAACATGGCTCCCAATCCCACAAATCCATTAACCCAGATGGCTTCAGCTGAAAGAGATTTGGTCTAGGCGACCTGGAAAGGCTCCTTCCAACCCATACCAGGCCAGGATTCTCCTCTGTTTTCCTTTGAAAAGTCCCCAGACTGGAGTTCTCAGGAGCAGGGCCCATCTGCCGCCTTGGACTTGAGCAGACGAGGAGCCCCTGGCAGCGGGTGGCCGGCGCACCCGGCAGCCGCTTTGCCTTTTACCTGCAGAAGTTCCTGGGCAGACCAGCGCCTGTCCTCGTCCGTCTCCAGGCAGCAGCACAGAAAGTCTCGCAGCCAAGCCGACTGTTGCCTGGGCTTCTGCAGCTTCGGGGTGCCCCTGGTGCTTATCAGCTGCTGAACCTGGAGAAGAAGGAAATGCCACGCTCCACCTGTCTCCTTCACACCCCAAACTGCTCACACAGACCCCACTGGACAAGCTCCACTGCCCAGTGGCTCTTTACTCCCTGCCAGAGGGAGGGAGATACCTTTCCTACCCTTACTAAAAGAACCCAAAGCCAGAGGCAGCCATAGCCAGTCCAACATGCAAAGGCTCTTGCCTTGATCCCTGATTTCATTGGCTGATGGAATTAGGAGCAACTCCATCAGCAGCAGCACACTTTGCTTCTCTCAGCACTGACACCAGCTCTACAGGCGAGGTGGAAGACAGACTTTAATCTAACTTTACTATTTCCAAGGATTCCTCCCATAAAATGCAGCTCACTGCTCCCTTAGGTAAAGCTGCTCACTGCTCTCTTAGGCAAAGCTTCCATCAAGGAAAAGGCATAGTGATTTTCTTGTGCTATTCATGATGAAATGCCAAGGGGATAATCTGAGCAAGAAGCATAAGAGACTATGCAGCCTGGCACCTATCATTGTCAGGTGTTAGCAAGATTCCCAGGCAGCAGAATGGGAGTAGATTTAGTCAGAGTGACAGGAGCATCTGAGGGGAGTTGCAGCGTACCGTGCTAGAGGTGTTCATCAGGTAAGGAGGTGCTCCTTCCACCATCTCGATTCCCACAATTCCAAAGGACCAGATGTCCACTTTGGGGCCGTAGGGCTTCTTTGTGAAACTTTCTGGTGCCATCCAGTGAGTAGTCCCAACAGCTGATCTTCGTTTGCTCTGCTCAGCGGTGAGCTGAGCAGCAAGGCCAAAATCAGCTGAGGAGAAAAAACACTCACATGAAGCCAGCGTGAAAAAGGAAAGCAAAGAAAAGAATTCCCCACTGAACCAATGTCTAAGAAGGCAGCGTGGAATCCAGCTGTACCAGGGGCATGCTGCCATTCCTCGGGCCTGCAGCTGAGGAAATACGCAATTGGCCACTTTGCAAAAGCCCCCGACTTCAGGCAGTGGCTTTTAGTCCCCTGAAGCTATTAGACTGCTGCTGCCTTGCTGGGGAAGGGACACACACAAGCCAAAGGCACTCCTGACCCCTTCTGCCCAGCTACAGCTCCCTGCACCTTGTGGCTGTGCTCTGCGCTCGCAGCAGGGCAGCCTGCACTGCCACAGGCACCAGGGAAGCGGCAGCACCCAAAGGCAGCCCCACACCGCAGCCCGCCACGGCTGAGCCTGGCCAGCAACACCCACCCAACTTGACAGAGCCGTCCAAGCCCAGGAGAATGTTGTGGCTTTTTACGTCTCGGTGGATCACTTGCTTGGAGTGAAGGAAATCCAGGCCTTGCAGGCACTGAGAGAGGAAAAAGAAACAGGACCCTGAGTGGATTTCCTCCCACAAGCAGGGCAGTGGCACACCTGCAAGACTGACTTCCTGGGGGATGCGGAGCCACGGCAGGCCAGGCTGCTGGCAAAGGCAGCAGAGCTGGCTGCTCCAACACGAGGACAGCAGAGCTTTTCTAAGGGCGTGGCTGTTTGCTTTTGAAAGGGAAAGGGCAATTGTTGCTCTGGCCAGTGCCCTGCAAACACAGACTCAAGGTGCACTGCTGCAGCGCCTGTACTCTCTGCAGCAAGACAACAGTGTCTGCTTTTGCAAGCACCACTTGGGGTGCAAGGCTCTCCTTTGAGGGTGAGCTCTGTGAGAGTCCTGTGAGTATCTCTTTGTCTTTGCCACTTGCTCAACATGGTGCCACCAGCCACTTTGCTCTTGTGGGGAAGGAATGCAGCACACACAGGCTCCAGGCAAGGCTTTAGAGAGACAAACACAAACACACTAGAAGAAGGGCAGGCATATTGGCAGGCACTTCATCTGCTCTTGCTACTGCCAGGCGTAAGAGAAATGCAGAAAGGAAGCTTGGAAGGGGAAATCTCTCCTCTCCTTATCACCCATTTGGAAGGGCCGTCCCGACCAAGCCATGGGAAGCACAAGCGCCATCCCTTACCTCCCGAGAGACAGCTGCTATCTCTCCTTCTGCCATATGAGTCTCCCTAATGACATAGTGTAAAGAACCTCCATCCATGTATTCCATCACCAGCCAGAGTTCTTCATCCACCAGGTAGCTGAAAGGAGGAAACAACAGCCTGGAGATGAAGGTGTGCACTTACATGACCTGATGGATTCTTGCTCCTGTGTCTCTCTCAGAGGACGACAGGCGGAATAGTCATTCACAATGCTCTACAGGGCTTGAACTCTGTGCAGTCTAAAGGCTGCTTGGTATCCACACCAATGCAACAGGCCAAGGGAAATACAATCTACAGCGCTTTGTCAGCACTGGAGACCCGTAGGAAAAAATCAAATGCCAAAACAAATGAAACCATGTGGAGAGAGGACAGGAACTTTGAGGCTGTTGGCTCAGTGAGACAGGGCCAAGGCCGGTCTTTGAAAGCACACTTCAAACTAGGTATGCCAGCAAAGATGAACGCAGCCCCAATGCAATCTCCTCCCAGATCGCTGTAGATCAGCCCAGAAGCAGGAATTAACAGCTCCATCCTCTGCCAGCCACCAAAGGAGTGGTTGAACTTCTGGCTTGCAGGATGTGAATGACCTTTCACGGCAGAACAGCAGAACCACTCACCTGTCTACAAAGGTGACAAGATTGGCATTCTTATTGCCACGCATGATCTGGATTTCATTCAGGCACACCTTGCTGTTGCTCTCTTCCAGGAGACTAATTTTCTTTATAGCCACCTAAAACAACATGGAAAACATGAACCAAAGTTGGTGGCACAGAACCACCAGGGGAACACAGAGACAGTGATGATGGGGTGACAGAGCTGGGCTGGGCCAAGCTGCCTTGTGGCTGGACATCAGACCGCTTGCTTGGGCACCTCCCAGGACAAAGAGCCAGATAGCCTTTGCCTTGGAAACCTGGCAGAAATATGGTCTATGCTGTCCACCTCAAAGCTCTAACAACACTCACCGTTCCCACAGACTTCCCCCATGGCTTTACTTTATCATCCCCAGTTTCATTCACACTCCTCTTGCAAGCAGAAAGTCAATTTCTGCCAGAAAACATGGAGCAAAACTGCTGGACCACCTCTAGGGGGCTTGATCATTCCACTGGCATTCTCCCTTTCACAGCAACAAAGCAAACTCTTCCAGACATGACAGATCAAATGCTGTCCTAAAACAGTTCTGCAGAAGCTGTGGCGCTGCTTGACGCTTACCTCTTCTCCTGTGGCAGTCTCCACTGCCATGCACACCGTGCCAAAGCCCCTAGAAACAAAACGGCCGCAGAGAAAGAAGAAGTCCTTTAGTTCCTGCAAGTGCAGGACTCCGCAGTACAAGAGGAAAAAAGTCCAGGGACAAACAGTAAATGGAAGGAACTGTGGCTGCACTCACCCTCTGCCAATTGTTTCCAGTTCTGTGTATTTAGCCTCAGGATCTCCCTCGCTCACCAGCATCTCTGTAAAAATCCCAAGGAAAGATGCTCCCTTCAAAAGAGATCCCACCCTGCAGCAGATCAGAAAGGCAGCCCCACTCTCTGGGACACTGTGCCCTTTCAACTCACTCCCTCAGGAAACAACAACACCACCACACCACCACCACCTGAAAAACAACAGCAGCAGGACAAGCAGCCCTGCAGCACAGATGGTCTGTCCAAAACTAGAAGTCTAAACTAAAATCTAAGCACGTCAAGAAACAGTCAGAGGAGACAGGGATCAGAGAACTGTAAGCAAGAGAAGTGATTGTTGCCTACAGACATTAAGGGCAGCAGGACAAACACAATTTTTCTGTTTGGGCAATGAACACTCTGGGACATTCAACAAAAGATTTAATCCTTGCAAACATGCAAGGCATCTTGGGTTCTGGAATCCATTTTTATCAACAGCTGCCCTTTCCAGAACAGGAAGAATATTGCAAAGTGCCTCCAGCAGAGCTAAGATCTCCAGCTTGAAGCAGGACTTTGCCTAAACAAGGCCCCTCTGCCGCTCAAGAGCAGCAGCTGATGTTCTACCCTACTGTGATGGGCCTTAGGAATGAGGTCCCTCAGCTTTTAGGACAGGCTGAGCTCTGAAGATGACCTTGGCCTTGCCCCACAGGAGCTGGGCCCCACAGGAGCTCCTGGAGGCCTCCTCATTTGCTCGGTCACAGCCTCCTGCTCAGCCAGAAACAATCTCTGCTCTGCCTTTTGCCTAGAGGGAAGCTCAGGCAAAGCCAAACCAGGCCCAGCTGCCCTCCGAGGCAGGAGCAGCAGCCCAGCGATCCCTCCCCACCTCAGAGCACAGCAACAGCTCCTGTGGGGAGGCCTCAGGAGCTGGCACTCAGCTGAGGAGGAACAGGAGCTGGGACAGCTCTTGCTGACACACACACACACACCAGGCACTGCTGCGGCACACAAGGGTCACAAAGGACGTACTCAGCATGGCCAGGCACTTGTCCTCTGTCCTCTCTCCCAGCAGCTCCCTGCTGCCAGAGGAACTAGTCGTGCTCCAGGTGCACGAGCTGCTCCTGCTTGAGTTTCCAGCTTGGGCACTGGAGGCTTCTTCAGCTGCAGCTCGTGCAGGTGCCACGACAGAGGAGCTGGAGCTCTGGGACAAGAAATTAATTTGGGTCACAAATGTGCCTGGCAGAGATGCCCCTCCGATCTCATTTCAAATGCAAGCCCTGAGGAAGATGCTGCTGGCCACATCCAGGGCTCTTCACCTCTCAGCTTTTGCAGCCCACTTCTCCAGCTCAAGGCCCCGAACCCAAACCCTGCTTTTACATGAAGGACAAAATGTCACCAAAGACACTGCTAACCCAAACAGGCACTTACTGATGCTGGCTGCTCAGGCCGCGGGCTGACAGCAGCAGCAGGTTCATTGGCACCTTCCTCCTCTTCAGCCTCTTCCTCGGGTGCAGAGGCAGCCGGAGCAGGTGCTGGCGCTGCCCTTGTGCTCTGTGCACAGACAGCAGCAGGAGGGTCAGGAAAGAACCTGTCATTCAGAGCCTTACGTCTCTTCAGCTACAGGCCCCACTGCATCTCAGCTGTTCCTTTAGCTGCTGACTTTGGCTGTTCTGTGCGGAGGGCCAGGTCCCTTCTGGGGACAGTGTCTCCTCATATCCTGCAAGTCTGTGAACTGCACTTTTTCACTGCTCTCTTCACTGGGGACAAGGAGCCTGCACAGCCCCTGGGCACAGAGGGCCTCACTTGTACCCCAGGAGCATCCAAAGACATCCTATTGCTACCTCTTGTCTCTTGCTGAGACAAATTCCCAGTCCCTGTGTGAACAGTAGAGAAGTGATGCCTAAACGTCCAAGTTCCACACCCCTTCTCCCGGCCTCACAGGCTGGGGGAAGTGCTCTGGGAGAGCTGGAAAGATTCCAGTCCTCAGCATCTTCAGCCAGGCAGGGCAGGTGCTGTCTGCTCAGAAACTTGCAGCTCTGCTTTGCTCCAGCCACAGGACTAGCCAGAGCTGCCACTTACTGATGCTGGATGCTCAGGCCCTGCAGTGGCAGCAGGTGCACTTTGGTGGGAATCTTCCTCCCCTTTGGTCTCTTCTTCAGGAAAATATGCATCCAGAGGAGGCTCAGAGGTCTGTTTTGGGCTCTGCAGATAGACAGCAGTGTCAGGGACAGGGAACCTCTCTATTCAGCTCTGGAGCCAGATGCACTAAGGAGAAATCATCTGCAGAGAAATGGCATTCTAATTGTTTAAACTCAAGTAAAATGGGCCAGTTAGATGGGACTGCACTCTCTTGTACAGGAGAACTTCCATCATGGCTTCAAGGACCAAGCAACCCCACTTTCAGCTGCTTAAAAGCTCTGAAAAGGAACTGGAGAAACAGCCTGGGATCCAACTCCTCCTGCAGATTCTGCTGCTGCTGCTGCTGCTGCTGCTGCTGCTGCTGCTGCTGCTGCTGCTGCTGCTGCAAAGAGCCTGGACTGTTCTTTCATTCATCCAACCAGGCTGGCACTGGACTGCACCAAGCCCAACTCACAGCTTGCTCCACAATTGTCAAATGCTACCAACGTCAAAGGCTCCTTTCCCACTCACCCAAGGAGCGGATTCTCTCCAGGCACGGGTGATGTGACCTGCAAGACAAAAGGGAAAAAGAAGCAGATGCTGTAAGGAAACTGCCTGTGCTGGGCAAGCCCACCAAATAGTCAGCAACCAAAGACAGAGCATTCTGCTTTCACTCCATCACTCCAGCAGCAACCCTTGTGTCACACAGCAAGGCAACAGCACAAACTACTGCCTCGTGTCTACCCTTTGTCCTCTTTGGCCTCTCAACCCATAGAAACTCGAGACTGAGAAAGTCCCAGTGGTTCTGCAACAGGCATTCCAGCTTCTGCCCCACCGCACCCAGCGGAGCTACAGCTACTACTTCAATTGCATTTAGAGGTTTCTCCTAGCTACAGAGACCAGGTCATGGATCTTTCAGCACTGTTTATTCATTTTACATCACAGCCATGGGTGTGATTTCAGCAGGGAAATGCCATGACCACAAATGCAAGAGGGATCTTTCTTTCTGGCTCCCTCTAGCAGAGAGGCCCTGGGACCAAAGCACCACCACCATTTCCCTCCCAGTTCTGTCCTTCCACAGTATTTTTTAGGCCACGGGGTTGAGATGAGTGGCACGGAAGTGACAGCTCTGACACACAACTGAAACCATCAAGGCCAGGGTGGCACGTGGGACTGTTTTTCCGCTCCAGCAGAACAGTGCAGCCCAGAGTGGTGACACTGATACCAAGTGAGTTCAGCCAAGCCAAAAGGGAGTCCAGCCAAGCCCAGTGGAGCCCAGCAGGGTGGTAGGAAGAGGCAGTGGAGCGGCAGATCCGATTCCCAGGCGCACGCCCAGCGTGGCAGACTGATGGTAGCGGCAGTGCCAAACAGAGCTCTGCAGGGAGAGACACCCATCACCATCGCCCCTGCCAGCACCAGTGCTGCAGAGAGGGAGCAGGAAACTGCCACTGCAGGCCCACAGCTGCTCCAGGCAGCACCAGCAGCGCCCATCTACCATCAGAATCATTCTTTAAGCCCTCACCATCTTCTCCTTGTTCTGGGGGCCCCATGTGACACTTCACCTTTGTCAGTTATGGCATTATCTCTTTTGTACAATTTTATTTTTATTGTTGTATAGTGCTGTTTTTTGTTTTTTTTCCCTTACTACATTGCAACATTTCTAACATTTCTGGCCTCTCATAGATTGGTTTTTCCGTTGTCCCCCTCCATTGTTGTGGAGTAGGGGAGAGAGGAGAGGCGTTACAAGGACTATCTCAGGCTGAGGACATAGAAAGAAGGGAAGGTCTTAGAAAGAAAAAGAAACCCTCATGCTGCCTCTTTTGGAAGCAATAAAAGTGCAGGTTTCTTAATATCCAGCCACAAGTCTTTGGAGTCTGGAGAGCCAAGAAGCACAAGAGCCCAGAAACCTTGTTGTGAGAGGCTAGAGATTGCTGGCTCCAAACATTTCAGGTGCTTATGTGGGGAAAGGGGCAGATCAAGCCTTGCTGTGGAGAGGTGATGCTTTGCTCTGTACACCCCACACTCCCAGGCCTGTATCCCAGCCCAGCAGTGGCCGCTGATCCCTGGCACAGCGAAGACAATGCTCCACCCCTGTGTCTGGAACCCCTAACCCAGCTCCTAAATGGCCACGTGAGTGGCAGCCCCATGTGGAGGAAGGCCCCAGGAAAGCCGAAGGGATTTTAACTCAGGCTATGTGGCAACCACATGTCTTTGCCCTACCTCCTCTTAGAATTCTATTAGCTGAACTCCATTGGAACCAGGAATGGCAGATGTGTTGGTTCTTTTCTATATATTTTCTCTCATTCTCTCTTCCTCTTTGTTCTTCCAATTTCATTCTCGCAGATTTTTCAGTAACTTAAAATCTAACAGGCTTGGAATTTGTTAAGTTGAATACGCTAAGTAAATGCTTGATGGAATGCTTTATGTTGATTGATTCCTGCTCTAAATGTTTTGCCAAAGTTCTCTGATTTTCACAAGTTGCCAGGGAAGATTTTTGTGTTGTTCCGACCTCTTTTGAGAACATCTTGTCAGTAATTCTCCTGCTTTTCTACATCAGAGTTCGTGAACAAGTTGAAGTCCTTTTAAAGTGTCTCACTGAGCAACGTTTTAGGGGCCTTACATTTTAACTGGCGCAATGAGCAGGGTATTCTTGAGGTGACATGGGCATTTGATCCAGCAGTAACTGCTCATGACATAATAAAGGAGAAATAAATTTTCAGTCAAGGCTGCTATCTTCTGGCAGAAAAGTAATAGACTCTCATGCAGAAAATGATGTCAACTGCTCTCTACTGACAGACCTGCTAAAAGCTTCTATAGAAAGCTTGTCCAGCCCTGAAGAGAGACGGAGACCGAGAAAAACTAGCACTATCCACAGTTACTGGTGGAGAAAAGATGAATTTTGGTAGAAGAAACTTTGAAAATCCCAGTACAGGACCATGCCCAGTATCCATATGCATGGAGGTTTGACTCAGAGAGCTCTGTGTTGCCAAGCAGCTAGAAAAGGAGCTGAATCAGTTGCCAATCGCCTTGGAGCCTGAAATAATAGCCAGCCTCAGGGCAGAGCAGGAATTGAATGCTGGGATGAAGCCAGCCCCAGAACCTGAGAAGCCAGTTAAACACGCTGGTTCAAAGCCAAAGAGCTGCAGAGCTGCAGCTGAGCAGTGCTGGGGAAGGCCTGGAACCAGCGTGTTCTAGAAAGTTCCAGAAACCATCTGGCCAATCAACGGCTGTTGATCTGCATGGCCACTCCCAGTCAGTCCCAGAGTCCTTTACTCTCTATGATAAACTCACCAGAAGTTCCCTGGGTGTCATCCATTGTGGTTTTTCTTCTCCCGAGGCTTCCTGTTGCTCATTGATTGTCTGATGTGTGGCCACTTCATGGCCCATCCCCTCCAGGACAAGCTCCCACAACTCCCCCTTTTTGGATTTATTGAAAATGAAAGGTATAACAATCATAGTCAAAATAATAACCTTGTCTTAACTAAAAACAACACAATACTTCATAGACTTGAACTAAACTTGAGAACTAAAATAAACAGGTGAGTTCATACTGCAGAGAATAACTAAACAAGAAGTAAATGCAATTTTCATTTCCCCTCACTTCTAAGGGCCCGAGTCCCAGGCATCTCTCTGCCAATTCATTCCCCCTCACTTACCCATAGATCAAAAGAGAAGAGAAAATCAAAAGGACTGGCTATGGTACCTTCCCCCGGTGCCCTCCCCCAAACACACAAGCCAAAAGAAAAGGCTTTAGGTGGGACCAGCCTGTGAGGACCTTATGGTGTGGCCAGGCACGGGTCTCCTGTGGGGCACCAGAGTCGCTCCTCCGGCTGTCCGGAGGGTGACGACTCTCCTGCCTAAATAATTAAAAGAACTGGGGTGACTGGCTTCTGAGGGTGGCCTGTATCGGGAATCTCTGAAACGTGAATTACAACAAAAATCGGGGACTGCTAATACAACAGGAAAGCAGGAGCAGGGTTGAGGGCTGTCACAAGGTGGGTTAGGGTAGAATCCGGCTAGGCATGGCCAGTGGCATCCTGGCATGGGCACGGAAAAGGAGGGCAGATGGCAGATGGCTGGTGGCTGGCCTGTGCTCTTGAGCAGGTTCCATCTCCAGTCCTGTCTTTCTCAGGAATAGTGGGTTCAGGGGCACGCGACGGTGAAAACGAAAACTGGGAAAGGAAGTCTGCTAAACATTGTGCAACTAAAATTTCAACTGAAATGACCATCAAATATACCACTAATTGCCACCAAACATCGCACAGTAAATGATTTTCAACAATCACTATATGATCACTATATATCACTATAATAATGTAAAAATGTACATTGAAATGAAAAACCAGAGTCCATGGGAAAGGTTAAAGGTTAAAGTCTAGAGGACATTCTTCCAGGGCATAGCCCCAAGAAGTCCTCCAGCAGGCCCACAGGCCTCCACAGTGGCTCACGCAGATCCAAACTGCACAAGTCTTCACTCCCACATGTTGGCCTTAGTTCCCGTGGCAGAACTTGCCTTCCCACTGGACACTCACCTGTGCCCGAGCCTGTGGAGAAGCCCGGCTCCCTCCCCCTCTGCCCACAGCAGCACAGACACTCCCAACCTTTCCCAAGAGCTGCAACACAACCACAGCCACAGCAGCATGCCTTGCACTGCCACCACTGCTCTGCTCCATTTTGCCCCACTCTGCTCCTCTAGTCACTGCTGCCAGCCTGTCTCTCCACTAGAGGTTGTGGCCTGGAGGCACCAAGGTCAGAAGACCTTTGCCCACTTCCAGACCATGCCACAAACCCCATATATGGCTTTTCCCACGTTTAAGAAACACCTGACCATTCAGAAGCAAGGGAAATCTAACACATCTTGCTTCTCAATCCGGGACACTCAGGAAATCAGATGTTGGCCTCTTCAGGGATCTGCTTGGTAGGCTACCATGGGATAATTCTCTTCTCCTAGAAAGAAGAGAGGCATAAGAAAGGCAGGTAATATTCAAGGACTACCTCCTCCAAGCTCAAGAGTAATGAATCCTGAAAACAGAAAGACAGGCAAAAACTCTGGGAGGCCTGGATAGATGAACAAGGTCCTGGAAGATCTCAAGTGCAAAAAAGAAGGACACAGAGGGTGGAAGCAAGGATAGGTAGGACCCCGGGATTAGTTAAATATGGCCACAGACATCAAAGGCAACAAGAAAACCTTCTACAGATATATCCATGATAAAAGGAAGACCAGGGCAAATGGTCTTCTTTCCTCTCCAGAGGAAAATGGGAGACCCGGTTTTCCAGGATTTGGACAAGACTGCCGTACTCAAAGAGTATTTTTCCTCAGTACTGGCAAGTACTCTGTGGCATGATCCATGAAAGTAAGGTGATGTTTAAAAGGACCCAGGTAAGGAAGGTGATGTTGATAATAAAATCTCATCCGGTTGTTCAAAGACACCAGTCTAGGTGATAGAGAACTCTTACACTTTTATTATATAGTCATCTTTACTCTGGCAAGTAGTCCTCTATTTAGTCTCAAACGTGCTGGTTAACAACCCTTACATTCCAATTGCTGCAAAAAACTCCAATACAGAGTAAGAGGTCAAATATGATAGGTGCACTTTGCCCAGACAAAGCAAGGTAGGAGAGAAAGAAAGACATCCAAGAGAGAAAGAGAAGAAAGAAGTTTACCAATCTGTAGTTCCACATTGATACTGCTGCACAGATAGTATGGATCTGGGATAGCTAGACAAAAAGAAAAAGAGGAAAAAGGGCTGCAGGCAGGATCAAATTTTTAGAGTTAGCGTCTTTTATGCCTCTTATGCAAACTAAAATTTTTGTGCCAGTTTGTTCACCCATGAGCATCCATATCTCTCTCTAGAAGGTGAGTCCAAATGGGCATCTCTAGGTGGAAAGAAAAGCTGGCTTAGAACAGGGCTGTCCCACCTTCACAGGATCTTTCTTCCAATCACAGGTTTTATTTCACAACAGTCAGAATGTCTGAGATGTGCCTGGTCCTCACATCTAGCCACAGCAAGCTGCAGAAACAAAGGTCGGACTGGGCAAACGAAGAGAGCAGATCTGATTCAAAAGCTTACTTAAGAGATCTGAAGGTGCAAAAGTCCGTGGCACTCGATAAGAAGAATTCATGAATCCTGATGGAACTGCCAGAAGAAGAGACTAAGCCACCATCATAATATTTGTGAAGTAGTGACAGTCTGGTGAGGATATCACCAACGGGAAAGGAAGAAGCATAAACCCCCCTTTTTAAAAAGAGAACCAAGAGACCCACATAACTACACGCCAGCCAGGCTCACTGAGTCTGGCTCTCTTTGGCCACGGGACGGAGGCTGGCCGGCTGGCTGTCCTGCTGGTGGCCGCAGGGCAGACACGCGAGTGGCCACCCCGAGTCTGTGCCGAGACTGCCGCGGGTGGCGGTGATCGCTGCGGCGTGGGGAGCACAGCAGAGGCACAGCAATGAGAGAAGGACACTTGTCTGAATCTCCAAAGATGTAATCCCGAAGGAGGGCAGAGCAAGTGACAAATCTGACCCTGAAGGGGCTACTTTTAAAGGGGAGGGGGAACACAGGGAGGACACAACCTTTGAGCAATAGGAGGGCATTAGGGGAGGGGTGCAGTGTAAGGGCTCCCCAACAGAAGCCAACACAGGGTGAGAGCAGAACTCACAATCCAATTCTGCTTTGAGGAAAGGATGAAAGACAGGGAACACTCCAGAACCAAAGGAGTGTGCTATCTTTGAGAGACAGGGGTAAGACAAGGCAACAAGGGAGGTATACAGGTGGATTGACATGTGGATTGACATACATTTTGGCAGGGAAAACTGTGGTAAACAACTCAGGACTGAGCCAAATGGGGTGCATAGAACCAACCACTACAAACTTCTAACAAGGAATATTAAAACATACTACAGAAGAACAGACTGTAAAATAACAGACTACCACAGCTCACTTCTGCGCCAAGTGGATGCAGTGGTCATAAGTGACCGGTTCTGCTGGGATGGAAACCAACCACCAAATCCTTGCTGAATTCAGCAGTGGCAGCAGCAGTGCCTGGATCTGATGCCTAGCTCTGGGGCTGGGCTGGACAAAGGACACGCATGGCACACCGCCCCTGAAGGATGTGAGTTTGGAAACAACCACCTACCACTGTCTCCTGTTGTTTTGCGCTAGGGTCACAGCAGCCTGAGGCACTGGGTAGCCCTCAATGCCACCTGGGACTGCAGATGACAGGCCCTGGCCTCTGGGACCAAACACAGGGAGGGAGTCACTCTCCAGATGGAGTTTGCAGATGGAAAAGGCTGCCGTGAGCAGGCACCTCAAAGGGCAGACAAATGAGGCCCTCCTGCACTTTATCTGTGCCACGCAGCTACACAGGCCTGGGTAGACAGCGCAGAGCACAGGGACAACAGAAAGCACAGAAAGAGGGACAAACCCATTCAAGCACAGAGACTTCTCATGATTGCTGAGCCCCAGACAGCCCCAAGGCTGCCGTCACCCACCAGTCCTTTTCTGCTGACAAAGAGCAGGTCCGGTGGGTGCCTTGCTCTGCTGGCCAGGGTCCTGCCAGCTCTCTGCTCTCTGCTCTCCTGTGCTGCCAGCAGACGTGCCTACCTTCTTCATTCCACTTGCAGAGCCTCGTACCTACAAGCCATGGCCAGGCAGGAGGCAGGAGCAGTCACAGAGGAGAGGTGCCGGCTACACCGAGCAGGAAGCAAAAGCCTCTGCGTGCACAGCTGAAAGCCTCTATCTCCACAGGATGTTTTGGCTGCCCTGCTCTTCACTGGGAAATGCAATTGCCTTTTCTTCCTCATCCAGAAGTCCACAGCTGGGCAAAAGCTAGCCAATGGGTAGCATTCCAGAGGCACTGTAGGTTGGAGCTGGTAACGGAGGGAGACGGTTGCCAAATCCAAACCACACTAGAACGCCACACTTAAGAGGGACTTTCCATCTTTAAGAAAGAATGGCCAATTCAGAAGTGAACATAG